>NC_082341.1:156560015-156860015 GCF_027477595.1 Haemorhous mexicanus | reverse complement strand
CATGTACCGGGTGTCGGCCAACAAACTCTCCAAAACTTCCAGCAGCCCTGTCCGTGTCAGGGACCTGGGCACCAAAACTCCCATCAGAGCAGGTGAGCAGGAATTCATCCCAGTTCATGTCCAAAATCCATTGAGTTCAGTTTTTAGTTGTTTATTCCCAGCCTGTAGGTTGCGACTCATCCTCCGGCCTCAAAGAATTCCACATGTGAGGGTGGTGGACATCCCATGGTGCCGAGTGCTGTTGTTGCTTTGTAGTAGCTCCGAAGGGGAAATAATGTTGGGGAAATTAAAAGTTTGGGAGAATTGAGGTTTTCCTAAGTCAGACTTAATTCAAGCTTGTGGAGATGTGCCGTTAAACTTGGTTTAATGAGCAAAGTCTTGGATAACTTCAAACAGCACCACAAGGTTGAATGTGCTTGAGATGCTCATCAAATTACGTTTAATATTGACCTAAAAATTTGGGAAGATCATTCTGCAGATAGCCATGGAATGATGCCCTAATTTTGATGAATTCCCAGCTTTATATCACGACTTTGGTTAAATTTGTGTTTCAGCTTCTCCTGTGTTTGATGTCTCAAGTGTGACTCTTCAAAAAGAGCAGATTTTAATTGTGCTAAAAGTATTTTTTAAAATTTCTTCTTGATCTCAAGTATTTTTGCACCCTAACTGTTTATTGAGAACTTTTGGGGGTAGTTAAACTGGGGAGGGTGGATCAGAATTTGGAGACTCAGAAAAAGCGGCCATAAAACAGCTCAGGAGTTTGTAGAAAAAAAAATTCAGATTTTTTCCAAAAAAAAAAATCCCACTGGTACTGGGATTTTCCAGTCTCTGGATCAGGATAATTAGCTGCACAAAAGCAGCTCAAGGGTGGTTCTGCCTTAAGCACCATCTCTGGGCATTGAAGATGTCACCAAAGGCAGAAAATATTCTGCAGGAATGGAAGAAAAAGGGTGAAACCCAGGACATGGACAGGGATGTTGTTGGATGGATTTCAGGACAGAGTTGGAACACTAGGGAGAGTCCTGGGGAGAAGTGATGGCTGGAAGGACTGGAAAAGTGGAAGATCCGGAGCTGCCAGGCTAAGGAAGGATATCTCTCCATGGCCAGGTGGAGCAGCTGAAAACCAAAGAGCTTAAACTGGTGGGAGAGCTTTCCAAGGACAAGGATGATGAAATGCTGGACTCATTTGGCTCTAAAATCTCCATTATTTTAAAGATTTTTTTTAAAGAACAGGTTTAATGAACTTCTTTTTGGGGAGGATATGGGTGGAAAAGGTCCTGCCTCCCAGCAAGAAGGTGATTTTTTTTATTTATCCATGTGCAAGGAAGTCTCTAAATTTGTCTGGAAATAGACAAATTGAGCAAAGTCTCATTTGGGCAACTCAGCAAAGGCTGATAGATTCGGCCTGTCCATGAATATCCATCACTGGATTGGGACCAAGCAGAGAAACACCAACTTAGAGGCAAATTTCTGGAAGAGAGATGAATCCAAAGGTTTCCAAAGGAATCATGTGAGGATTTCTGCATATCTAGGCCTTGGAATTGCTTGTGGGGGGTACCTGAGGGGATTTGGGGTGACAGGGCATGGAAGAGATGTGAAACCCCCATTTTTCCTTTCTCACTGAAACCACGTCTTCTAGTGGGGTTGCATTCAGAGAATTGGGTTTAATTAGTCCCACGTAGGGAGGGAAGATCCCTTCCAGGGTTATTCCCTATATAATACATTCCCATCTAATTATTATTTTGAAGATGTTCCTTATTTTGCTGTTGCTTCTTTCCCCCTTCCACATAGCACGTTGGCTTTGTAACCACGAAACCTGAGGAACTGCTGTGGATCAGGGTTTTCATGTCATCCTTTATCTCTCCCCATAATTCATCCTCCTTCCCAAGGATGGATTCCACAGATTCCTCTTGCCTTAGGATAACTGGGCCTGGCAGGGCGGAAGATTTGTGTGTTCTCATCGGCTGCGAACGTTTGCTCAACGCTCTGTGTTTTCAACACTTGACAAAGTTTATTTAAAAGATGGAAAAAAACGGCTTTTCCTTTCCCTTTCAGTGCCAGGCACCGTGTGTTTGGAATAGGGGAGAGATGGGAAATGCTCCTGACAGTTTAATAGCTTGGAGTTTACTTCCAGTGGGTTATAATTCTGCTCTTTCCCTGGATTTATGGGGTTGGGGTTTTATCTCTACTGTACAAAATCTGATGCCGGGTGCTCGGGGTGATCCATCCACACCATCGTAGCATTCCCCAGTGATTTATTGATGGATACTGGTGGTGAGTTAAGATTTGATCCTGGGGATGCATTTCCTGCGTCCTTGTGCCGTACTGGGATGAATCTTGGGGCTACCGGGAGCAATGGGAGGAGCAGTTTTCCGTGGTTCTTCTGGAATTGGCTTTGTTGGTGCTGGAGAGATGAGGAGGGCACATGGATTGGGGACAAGGAAAGTGTCACTGCAATCCCAGGAAAAACTTTTGGAGGTGGTTTGAGCATAAAAAGTCTCCCTGGAGCAATCACAGCATCATCACGGCCTGTGCAGCTGCTGAGAACTTTGGTCTCATCCCATGTGCGGCTCTGCTCCCAAAGGATTTCTGCGCCTTCCACACTTGTCTCTGGAAAACTGAAAATAAAATACAGAAATAAAGAGACTTTTTTTTTTGCCTTTCCAGCTGGATAGGAACCTTGCATGTGGCATAATTCATTGCTCAGGCAAAGATGGAGAAGAAAACCCAGAGCTTAAACACTCTCTGCTCATCCCTGTGCAAGACAAAGATGCGGAATCATACGTGGAAAGGCTCTTTCCCTTTGGGATAGCTGGTATTTCAGTCCCCATGTATTTTTTCACTTTGCAGAAGTCTTGGAAAATCGGTGGTGGTATGGTGTGAAAAGAAATGGCTACGTAACAATTAAACAAGCAGAATAATTAGGTTTCTCCGCTCACAAGGAACTTTTCCTTCATTTCTTTCTCCATCTACTAAGGCATTTTACAGACTCTGGAGGAATTTCCATGAAATCAGGGAGAGAAGCAAAAGGTCCTGGGCGATGTAGAGTTTCACAAAGAAATACAGAAGGGGAAATACAAGATTGAAAGTAGCAGAAAGCAAATTAAGGTTTGACATTGTCCGGAAACCAGCCCTGACCCCAATCTCTCCACGAGCTGCTGCTGCTGCCGAGAGAGGAATTGCACTCCGTCAGCTGGGGCTGGCTCCAGCAGAGTTTTCCAAGAGTCCAGGCTATTTTTCCATGGGCAAATCCTCACCTGCATGATTTTCTCATGCTGAGGTTTTAGCTCTTGTTTGGAGAAAGGCTGGTGGCTTTGGGGACTCCAGAGATGACAGCCGGCCCCTTGAACAACGTGATTTTATTTATTGGGGTTTTCAAATTGTCTCCATGACCATAGATTCCAGAGCCTTGGAGATACCCAGGATTGTTGAGCTCCCAAAGGTGAAGGCTTAAGAGGAGTTTTAAGTCCTCTTGAGCTAAGGCATCTCCCACACATTGTGATGATGGGTCTGATTCCAGAGAAACAAATTATTAATTAAAACATGGCTGAGTTCAGCCTCCCAGATCTGGGGGGGATTTTCCCTACATCCAGATGCACTTCCTGTCTCCATCCTGCTATGTAACATCCCCTCCTGCCTCAGTTTCCCCTCTCTGCTGCAAAGGTGATCAGGTGGGGAGGTGGGAAGGTCATGGAATCAAGGACTAGTTTGGGTCAGAAAGGAGCTTAAAGACCACCTCATTCCAACCCCCTGCCATTGGCAGGGACACCTTCCACTATACCAGGTTGACCCAAGCCCCACATAGCCTGGCCTTGGATGCTTCCAGGGATGAGACAACCACAGCTTCTCTGGGCAACCTGTGCCAGGGCCTCTCCACCCTCACATGGAAGGATTTCTTCACAGTATGCCGTCTAATTCTGCCCTCTGACTGTGGGAAGCCATTCGCTGTGACCTGTCCCTCCATCCCTTGTCCCAAGTCCCTCTCCAGCTCTCCTGGAGCTCCTTCAGGCACTGGATGGGGCTCTGAGTTCTCCCCCAGAGCCTTCTCTTCTCCAGGCTGGACATTCCCAGCTCTCCCAGCCTGGCTCCCGAGCAGAGGGGCTCCAGCCCTTGGAGCATCTCTGGACTCCCTCCTCCACTGCATCAGGCTGGGGACAGGTGATGGATGCTCCTGAACATGATTTGGGCTGCAGTGGGAGAACTCCATCCTCCACAGAGCTGGAAGAAAGTTCTCTCTGGCCTCCCTGTTTACCAACTAATTTTGGAAGTGCTGAATGTCACGGAAACATGCTTCCAACTTTTTCAAGGATGATGAAATGCTCAGCACTGCTGTTGGCCCAGCACTTGTGAGAATGCTCCTTCCTCTGAGCCACTCCTTTTTACAGAAGGAAAAGAGGGATTCAGGGATGTTTCCACCACCCATCAGCTGTCTCTGCTTTTAATTTTAAGAGGAATTAGGGAGGATTTGCTCCAGGCTTTGTCTTTTCTCTGTGTCTGTGGGAACATCCCAAGCTTCTTGTTTGTCCATCATGACCCTGTCTTCTGTCTTCATCACACCTTGAGTGTTTTGGGATCATACTGGACGGGTAAGAAAGACTTTGGTGGAGGAGAGACCAGCCCAATGCAACAAGGTGTGAGAGCAGGGAAATTTGGAATGTTGCTGTCCTCAGGTTTCCACTGGTTTCAGTGTTGCTGGTGCCAGGATCCCTTTGTACTCACTCCTTTGAGGTGAATTCCTTGGGTTTGGGATTGCTCAGTCTCTTGCCTCTTTTTTGAGCTCAATTCCTTGGGTTCTTCAGGATCAGTCCCTTGTTTTGGGATTGCTTAATCCCTCGGACACTTCAATCTCAATCTCTTGGTTTTGGGATTGCTTTGTCCCTTACCATCTTGAATTAAATCCCTTGTCCTCTTTGGAAGTCATTCCCTTGGCTTTGGGATTGCTCAGTCCCTTACCTCTTATGATCTCAGTTCCCTGGCTCCTTCAATCTCAGTGCTTTTTGTTTGGGATTATGGGATCCCTTGGTTCCTTTTAATCTCAATCCCACTGCCCGTTTTTTACTCAGTCTTTTGTCTTTGGGTTTCCTCAGTTCTTTCCTCTTTTCAGAATAGTTCTTTCTCTCTGGGGTTGCTCAATCCCTTGGCCCCTTTTGAGCTCAGTTTCATGACCCCTTCAATCTCAAGGCTTTTTCTTTGGAATTGGGGAATCCTTTCAATCTCATTCAATCTCAATCACATGGTTTTGGGATTCTTCAATCCCTTACCCCTTTTGAGCTCTATTCCTTTGCACCTTCAATCCCTTGACTTCTTCACTCTCAATCCCTTGATTTTGGGATTGTTCAGTCTTTTCATCCCTCTGGAGCTCAATCCTTGGGCCCCTTCAATCTCAATGCCTTGGCTTTGGGATTGCTCAATCCCTTTCGCTTTATGAGCTCAATTCCTCAACTCTGAAATTGCAGGGATCAGATCCTGCTCCTGGCCCACATCTGCCCATACAACATCTAACCCAGGGCTGCTTCATTAATTGAAGCCAGTTCATTAATTGAAGTTGCTTTGTTAATAAAACACTTGTGACCATCTGACTCAGGGACATTCATGGAATGCAAGGACAGTCAGGCAGGAAAACAGGAAGATCTCTGCTTGTTTAGAGGCAGCTCATCCCTTTTCTGTTGTCTTCTCTGGAATGAGGACTTGTGCTGTCCAGTGAGGGAAATAAATGACCCCCAGCAGCTGCGAGTGCTGATCCTCGAAATCTGCGGAACCCACTTAAATGAATAATAATTAAAGAAATAAATTTCCCCAAGTGCAGCCTCAAAACTTTCAGTTCAGCAATAAAGCCAAGGAGAGACTCGGAAAATGAATCGCTCGGCTCTTTCTGAAGGAGGCTGCGGTGGGAGAGGTGGGATGATAATGGAAACTATTAAAGGAGCCTGTGTGGTTTAAGGAAGCCTTTTCCAGGTCATGTGGGAACAGGCTGAGGAGAGGCTGTGTGGTGATACTGACCCCTGAGGGATAAAAGGATTGAGCAATCCCAAAATCATGGAATTGAGGGGGAATGGGCCAAGGGATTGAGGAATGCCAAAACTAAGGAATTGAGCTTGAAAGGGACCAAGGATGTAAGGAATTGAGTAATCCCAAAGACAAGGCACTGAGATTCAAGGGGCCATGGAATTGAGCTCAAAAGGGATAAGAGATTGAGGAATCCCAAATCCAAGGAATTGTACTCAGTGAGCCAAAGGACTGACCTCAAAAGGGATAAGGGACCAAACAATTCCAACACCATGGGATTGGTGAGCAAAACATGGGATGACCCTGTTGTGCTCATCCCCAGTTTGGAGCACTGGCCAGCAGAGCTGATCACCTGCCTGTCATTGCTTGGGCAAATCCCTGATTGGTTCCCTCTGTGTGTAAGGTTTCTATAAATTATCCTTGACTTGGGATGGTGGAAGTAGATGGGAAGCAATGGGCTTGATACTCAACACTCATCATTCTAACAATGTTCCCATCCTCTTGCCCATCCCTTGGCCCTATCACACCCCAGCTCTGAATTTCTTCCTTTTTTTCTTCCTATTTTAGTTTTCTATCGATTTTTTCCCTCCATGGGGAAGGTTTCCACAAATTATCCTTGATTTGGGATTGTGGAAGATAGGAAGCAACGGGCTCAATGCTCATCATTCTAATAGTGTTCTCACCTTCTTGCCCATCATCCCTTGGTCCCAGCTCACCCTAACTCTGGATTTCTCCCTCTTCTGGATTTCTCTTTTTTTTTTTTTTTCAGTTTTTACAGCTTTTACAGCTTTTTTTTTTTTCAGTTTTTTAGTTTTTACAGCTTTTACAGCTTTTCCACCATTTAAAAAATGTAAATTATTGGATGAGATGCTCCGACAGACCTTTCCATGACATGAGGTTGTGGTCCTTGAGCTGTGCCTTGGAGCAATAAAGTCCTTCCTAAATAATTAAGCAGGTGATAATTAACTGTAATATTTGCAGCCAATTTTTAACTCAAAGGACTATTTGGAATGTTGTTTTCGGGATGTGTTTGTTGCATCCCAAGCCCTTGGGTGATAGTGAGCTGAGCAGGACTGTTGGATTGAATGGGAACATCCTGATACCCATGTGGGAATGCTGGAAAGCACCGAGTGTTGCTCCTGAGTGCAGTTCCTGGGCTCCCAAGGGAAATCTCTGCCAACCTTTCCCTGGAGGAGAAGGTTGAGCCTTGAGCTGTGTTTTTGGGTTATGGAAAAAAACCAGGATGCCAGAGATGGACCTGGATCCTCTTGAACTGAGTTTTAGGATTAAGGATATGAAAAGGTCCTAATAAACTTATAGTTGGTGCAGGGGTGCAGCATCCAACCTGCTTGTTTTCAGCATTGTTTTTTCTTTGACAAGGATAAATTGTGCCTTTTCCCCCTTTTCCATCAAAAGCTGGAATTCCAAACATCGAGTCAAACGCTGCGGAAAACACCGCGGGACTGCTTGGCTGTGGATTCCTTCCTAGGAGCAGGGGGAAAAAAAAAGAAGGAGTTAGGCTGTAGCCCCTGCTATTAATCATAGCTGTAATCATGCATTTAATGAACATGACAGCTCCCGCTCCCTCCGGAGAGACGCGCGGAGTCTCCCGGCTGGATTGGGAACAACAATCACTTCTCACCGCGAGCCACCGGAGCCGCCAGAGCTGCCAGCGTCGGGCTGGGATGATGCATTAAGAGAAACAGCCCTGTTTGCACGGGCTGTGGGTTTCCTTACGGATGGTGCTCTTCCAAGCGACTGAATCATCAGGAAAGGGGGAGAGAAATCCACCTGTCCCTTCCACCGGGTGGAAAATATCCCGGCTGACGCCGCTGTGCTGGATGTAATCACTTTAGAAGCCCTCAATGTGCAGTTCTTGATGCTCTCTGTGGCAGCTTTTCTTACTTTCCTGCTTTTTTTCCTCTCTCCATTCTATTCCCGCTGCCTTGGAGCATGAACACGGGAGGAATTCGCTGTGGCACCACTTTAAATTTCCACAGTGAAGGACTTTGGCAATGCCAAAGATGTGGGAGTCACTTTCCTGATCCGACAGCACCTCTGTGTCCCGATGTTCTCCCTGGCTGGGAAGTGATTGAGGAGAAAAATGGGACAGATCTGGTACTGGGATGTGCCCAGTGTTTTCTCTCGACCAAATGAGACTCCCAAAGTTGAGCCCTGGGGCATCGTTTCAGCTTTTTGTTAAATTTAGGCCAGACTGCAGCAAATTTTGGCTCCTGATGTTGGAATTTAACCCTTATCCCACTTTCCAGTGTCTTTTGATGTCCTAATTTCACCCCAATTTTAATACTACACTCTCCAATGCCAGGAATATTTATTTATTAATGTATTTATTAATACAAAGCTTTGTAGTGACCGGTTGGGAATTCTGAGTTGACAACCACCCTAAAAATCCAAATTTATATTCCTTGGACCTCATGAAAAGTTGGGAACATCCAATCCCCTTTCCTGCACCCCCTTCTTGTTACTTGAATGTACACAAAGCTTTTATTTTTATTTAAACTTTTTCCCACAATGCAAGAGCTTCCAAAATTACTCTCATGACAGAGGCTGAGTTTTCTCTCCATAAATCCCAATGAATGGGGAAATCTTTAATTACGGAGCTTTCTTGGCTTGGCTCCTCCTGGAGAAATATTTGGGTGATTTTTCTAAGAGTTTGGGGAGGATTTGCACACGGGATGAATAATTAGGGAGTGGGAAAATGTGGATGGGGGTTTTCTTTGTCAGCTTCCAGGTGCTTTGCCAGACCTGGATGGATCTCACATGGATTTTGTCATGGATGGGACCAGCTCTTGGGTAGTTAAACTCCCTTTGGGATGCAAGTTAATTCCTGGAATGGGAGATGCACATCATGGTATTGCATGGCTTCTTGCTGGCAAATGAAAACTGGGGGTAAAAAGCCCAATAAAATAATTTCATTGATGTATTTCTGTTACATAAAAATTCCAACCCACTGGCTGGAGGGTGTTGACCCCTTTATTTATCCTCTGTCTCTTTAGTAATTCCTCCTTTCTGTCCAAGATGACCTTTAAGGGCCCTTCCAGCCCTAACCTTTCCATGATTCTGTGATTCCAAACTTGTTCATCCCTGTGTATCTGCTTTTATCCCCAAATATTAAATATTTAGAGGGATTGTCTGCTGCCCTCAGGAGCTGATTCCTGGTGTAGCTTTAAGGAATACTATACAGATCTCCAGAGGGCTGAGGATGCTCCAGCCCTATCCTAATGGATTTTAATTTGGGACTTTCTGCCCACATAATTTGGGAAGTCAACCTTGCTCTTAATGGAGATTCTTCAGCAGCATCTTTGGAGCATCCCAAATTTGGTGAATGTTTATTCTACCATCAAAAAAAAGATGCTCCTACAGTTTGGCACGAGAAGGAATTAAAAAAAAAAAAACAGGGAAAAAAACCATCTCAGTGGTGGCTCAAACACCCCGTTGATGGAATTTGATGTGCAGAGGGAACAGATGGGGCTTCGCCGACGCCGGCAGCCGAGTGACAGCTCGCGGTGCCGCGCAATCAAATTCCACTCGCTCAACTTCCCAACACGCCCGGGCTGGCAGGTGAGTGACTGAGCCGCTCTCATCCCACCTGAAAAACTGAAATCCAGCCTTCCTTTCCCATTCGTTCTTCCCTGCACCAGTCAAGGATGATTTAATTCCATGCGTGCATGGATGGGAGTGGGCGCTGGGCTTCCCTGTCCAGCTGCAGGGAGCGGCCAAGCCAAGCATGGAAATTTGTTGGATTGATGGTGGAAGCGTGGATTTGCTTAGAGAAGTGTTCTGGCATGTTTGGGCGCTGAGGGGAAAAATTCCTGCTGTGTTTGGAACTGTCAAGGAGCACTTGTGCTGGGGCTGCTGCAGAGGTGGACTCCCTGAAGGGCATCCTTGTCCCTTGGTTCTCTGGGAGCTCCGTGCTTTGGGTTCAATAAAATCATGGAATCATGGAATGGTTTGGGTTGGGAGGGAGCTTGAAGATCATCCAGCTCCAACCCTCTGCAAGGGCCAGGGACACCTTCCACTATTCCAGGTTGCTCCAAGCCCTGTCCAAAATGGCCTTGGGCACTTCCAGGGATGAGGCATCCATAGTTTCTCTGGGCAGGTTGTGCCAGGGCCTCCCCACCCTCCCAGGGAAGAATTTCTCCCCCATATCCCATCTCTCCCTACCCTCTGGCAGTGGGAAGCCATTCCCTCTGTTTTGCCATTCTAGGTTCTTGTCCAAAGTTCCTCTCCAGCTCTCATGGAGCCCCTTTAGGCATTGGAGGGGCTCCAAGTTCTCCCTGGAACCTTTTCTTTTCCAGGCCAAACAACCCCAAATCTCCCAGCTTTTCCTCATAGCAAAGGGTCTCCACCCCTCCAATCATTTTTGTGGACCTGAGGTACTGAGGGCTGTGTGAATTTCTGCAAAATTTCTAGATTCCAAGCAATGATCCATGTTTTTCTCTCTCTCTCCAGCACTGAGATTGCACTCCATACCCAGTCCTGGGGTCTTTACACCCAGCCTGAGCAGATCCTCAACGTGCCGATACATTGCCAGGTCTGTACTCATGGGAAGCAGGAATGACATGCTCCATCTTTGGAATTATGCTCAGGAGGAAATCAGGAGTTTCAGGAGCAGCTGTTGAACTGGAGGATGATTTGGTGAAGCTCTGGCTGCTGCTTTTCTGCAGCTTCTACTTCAAGGTGTTTTTAAGCTCAGCCAGAGCCTCCCCACCCTCCCAGGGAAGAATTTCTTACCAATATCCCATCTATCCCTGCCCTCCAGCAGTAGGAAACCATTCCCCTTTTTCCTGGCACTCCAGCCCTTGTTCAAAGTCCCTCTCCAGCTCTCCTGGAGCTCCTTTAGGCACTGGAAGGGGCTCCAAGGTCTGCCTGGACAGCCAGGATGGACATTCCCAGCTCTTCCAGCCTGGCTCCAGAGCAGAAGGGCTCCAGCCCTTGGAGCATCTCTGTGACCTCATCTGGATCTGCTCCAGCAGCTCCACATCCCTCTACTGTTGGACCCCAGAGCTGGAGGCAGCTCCACAGTTGGGATCTCACCTGATAGGGGCTGAGGGGCAGAAGTTCCCCCTCTCCTCCTGCCCACAGTGTGGGATGAGCCCAGGACATTCTGGGCTCCCATGGCTGGATCATGTGGAGCTTCTCATCCACCAACTCCCCCGAGTCCTTCTCCTCAGGGCTGCTCTCAATCCATTCCCCACTCAGCCTGGAGTGCTTGGGATTACCCACTACACATCCAGGACCTTACACTTGGCCTTGCACCTCCTTTTAATCCGGGAGCTGCAGACAACCAGCAATTACAGAGGTAAAAATGTGCATTTCCTCTGAAAATAAGTTCCTTGAACCTGTGTTTTTCATGGATAATGCACTGTGTCCTCATCAAACTGAATCTGACTGTGCCCTACCACTGAATTATCTACTTGGAGAGATCTGATGTGCCCCCCATGGTTTGTGCTCACCTGGATCTCAGCACTTCCCCTCTCCCACCTGGTCCCACACATCCCAAGAATTGCTAGGTAATTCCCTCTCCAGCTGGAAGCTCATGGAAAACATGTGCTAAGCAACTGCTGAGCTCCTTAAGTAGCTCCTAGTGGGACCAGGCAATTAAAAAGGAGCTTTTCAGCTTTTTGGTGGTACTTTTTGTTCTTGTGACCATCATGTAGGTGCTCATTCTTTGAGGTTCATGAACAGGTGCCCACTTGAAGGCCATGAATAGCATCAGGCCCAGCTGGTGGGACATGTGCTGGAGAGCCCTCCGACTCATTCAGCCTTGGCATCCTGTGCTGCACAAGGAGAGGATGTTTCCTTCCTCACCATATTCCCTAAAAGTGTGGGAAACCCTCTCCATGCTCATAAATCTGAGGAGAGAATCAGTGTTATGGGGGTGGGAAGGGATCTCACTGGTGACTTTGGTGTAACCGTGCAGATTTTTAATGATTTGGGGTAAAATCAGCCAAAAATTGAAAATATTTAAGTGCTTATGCGCACAAACTTGCTAAATATTTCTCTGCAAAGATGGGCTTCTCTGTGGTTTCAGATATTGTTGAGGTGTCTTCTCCATGTTGTTATGGTGTTGGAGCTGGAGGTTTTCCCTGACCTTGTCCCTCTTTCTCTCTCAGCCGTGCTGTGCAGAGGAGCTTGGCCATCATCCGTCAAGCCAAGCAGAAGAAGAAAAAGAAGGAATATTGTATGTACTACAACCGCTTCGGGAAGTGCAATCGGGGCGAGAGCTGCCCCTACATCCATGATCCAGAGAAAGTGGCCGTCTGCACCAGGTAGGGATGGACACGGAATTGTGGTGAACTGGGACATTGAGTGGCTTTGGTGCTTCCTTGTGGGGTATTCCTAAGGGAAACAAACTGGTAACAGAGGTGTAGGACAACAGGGATGGGAGTTCTGGGTCAGGTGTAGATTCTGTGCTGTTGGGTTGGAAGGAGGAGGACAAGAAGAGGCCAGAGAATCATGGAATGGTTTTCGTTGGAAGGGGAATCATAGATCATTGAATTCCAAACCCCTGACATGGGCAGGGGCACCTTCCACTATCCCAGGTTGCTCCAAGCCCCACCCAGCCTGGCCTGGAACACTTTCAAGGATGGGGCAGCCACAGCTTCTCTGGGAATTCCATTCCAGGGCCTCACAGGGAAAAGTATCTTTGTAATATCCAGTCTATCCCTCTGGCAGTGGGAAGCCATTCTCCTTGTCCTGTCCCTCCATCCCTTGTCCCAAATCCCTCTTTGGCTCTCTTGGAGCCTGTTTAGGCACTGGAAGGGGCTTTAAGGTCCCTTTGGAGGCTTCTTTTCTGGTCTGGGTGACTTGATCCCCTGCCCTGACCACACTTCAGGTTTTTCCTTCAGGAGCATTCCTCAGATCTGTTTGGATCAGTCCAGCAGATTTGAATCCCTCAGCCTGTGACATCGTGCAGCTCCGAGAGTTGGTGATTTATTCCAGGAGAACTGATCTGTGTTGGCAGTTCATTAGACCTGCCCAAGAGTTGATTAAACTCTATTATGAGTCATTTAAAAAGTGCAGAAGAGCCAACTCCACTGATGAACTCCTGGAGTAATTTTTCCATAAAATTGCTGCTGTGCTGGAATCACTTGCAAGTTGCTCAATGCTCGATGGGAGACGATAGAGGAGGGGAAGGTGATTTATTGGTTTTTTAACTGGTTTTACTCCTTCTCACTCATTCTCCCATAGCAAATCCCATAACTCCTTGCCTACTTTAGGAATTGTGCTCCTTGAAGTCTTCTGGGTCTCCAACCTGTCTCATTTCCATGGATCATTGGAGGACCAACACTGATTTCTCCCAGTTTTGTGTCTCCTCATCCTTGTTCCTTTATCTCTAACCCTATTCTTTAGTTTTCCCTTATAACTTTTAAATTTTGTTAATCTGTCTCACAGTTGTCACTCCTAGGAAAACTCTGGACATCCTCATGTGCTTTGGGATCTTGGTTCCTGTCCTGGGCCTGTCTTTGCTCCTCCTGGTCATTGGCCACTCCCACCTGGAGCTTCATCTAGCATCTCATGGAATGGGATCATAGAATCCTGGAATGGTTTGGATTGGAAAGGACCTTCAAGATCATCCAATCCACCCCTCTGCCATAGGCAGGGACACTTTCCACTATCCAAGCTCCAAGCCTTGTTCCACCTAGCCTTGAACACTTCCAGGGATGGGAAATCCACAGCTTTTCTTGGCAACTTGGAATAACCAGGGCTCTAGGAAGGACCTTTCTCCTTCTGGGAGCATCATGTCTGAATTTTGGGATACAAGCCTTGCTCTACCTACTAATGAGCAGCCAAATGTGATGAAAGAATAAAATCTATCAGGAATCATCAGCTGCTCTTCCAACAAGGGGGATCTGTACTAATTTAGGGTGTGAAATGGGTGTATGGATGAGCTCGGCAGCAATTGTGTGGTTTTTTGTTACCCACCTCGTGTCCAACCTGCTCCATCTGTTTTTTCTCCAGGTTTCTCCGTGGCACGTGCAAAAAGACGGATGGGACCTGTCCATTTTCCCACAAAGTGTCCAAGGACAAGGTCTGTGTGACTTCCCAATGGGAATGTGGCTCTCTGTGCAAAGGAGTGGTTGTAGGAAGGTTCTTATTCACTGAGCCCTTCCAACTGAGTTTGGAGTTTCCTTGCTGAGTTGTTCAGGCTCCTGAATCCTGGCAGAGCCATGGAATGGTTTGGGATGGATGGCACCTTCATGATCTTCTCATTCCTACTCCTCTGCCATGGACAGGGACTCCTTCCCCTACCTCAGGCTGCTCCAAGCCCATCCAAACTGGCCTTGAATTTTACCAGGGATGGAGCATCCACAACCTGTGGAAAACCTGGGAAACCTGTGCCAGGGCCTCACCACCCTATGGTTGAGGTCTAGAAAAGACCTTTGAGGTCTTAGAGGTTTAAAAGAGACCTCCAAGATCATCAAATCCATTTAGTTGCATTTAATCCTTCCTTACTTCCATAAGATCATATTTCCTTGGAAATCCCTCTCTGCTGGAGTCGGAGGATGTTTTAAGAAACATATCTTGGAGGTATAAATTAATAAAAATCAATTCTAAAATGGCAAGCAGCAAAATCAGGTTGAAACCATGGCAAAACAACTCTGGAGTTCATTGTTTTCCACCTTCTTGATGTATCTGGATCTGTCTGGTTTTATTACACAAGGTGGAAAAATAATCCAGGGTTTTTATTTTGGGTTTATCAGTGATGATTTAGTACTTCAGTCTGTGTTTTAGTGGCTGGGATCTCCACTTGGATGTAGCTTTGGAGACTCCAGCATGGAAGCTGAGGTGCCTGAGGCACATTCCTTGTCCATGGGGAACTCATAAGTTATCCGGGAAGTCGCTCTGAATGAGACACGGAGCACCAGATGTTTTTTACATGGATTTCTCTTCAGTCACTTAATCACGAGTACATAAAACAGGGATGGGGACAGCTGCATTCCCTGGCTCGTGGCAGGGCAGGAATGGGGATGAGGATTGATAGATGGGAAAAAAATTTGGGTTTTTTTATTTTCATCCTGTAACAGCGTCAGACTTCAGAAATAAAGAAGCTGAGGATGAAGGAAGCTTTGCAGTGGGATTGGCTGTTGGTTTATCCAAAATTATTGTAACTAGTGAGGCCAAGTACTTCTTGTCATCCAAGTAAATGAAGTGCAACCTTCTGCCTGCACCTCTGAGGTGAAGGATTGGAATTCATCCACAGAGCCATGAACTCCAAATGAAATGAAATTTCAGAAGGTGGTGGAGTCTTTTTTGGTCCCGGGGCAAAAAACCTAGGTAAAACTTGGGAATTGGACATGCCCAAGGAGCTGTTGCAGTTGGTGGTTTATCCTCCAAAGAATGTGATGGTTGGATGAATTTGTGGTCTCTCTACCCAAGAATATTCCTCGACATGTTTAAATTCCTGGTGGAAATGTGGCCTCAGTTTCCCCTCCAGGAACACTTGGTCCCTCAAGGAGGACCTCTAGATTTGGCTTCTGGGCTCTGTTTTGGGTGAATAAATGGAAAATGATGGGAAACTCAACCTTTAGCAGCATCTCATCAGTTTGAGAAGAATAACAGTGATATCATGGTAATAAAACTGAATTAAAAAGGAGTGACCATGTCAAGGAGCTGTTTGCCAGTAGCATTTTGGGGACAGAATCCCTGGGATGGGATCCCATGGGATGCAGTGATGCAGTGACCTCAGCCCCATCTCACCTTTAGCCTGGGCTAATGAAGCATCACCTAAACTCAAGATGAATCATTAATTAACAAACCAAAATCATAGCAGGCAGCTCTGAAAAGCTTTCGGAGCACATTTTTCCTGCCATGCTCTGTTGGGAAGGGGAATTATTTTTCACAGGATTAACCAACCTGAGGGTGGTTCAAAGGTCTCCCTGTTTGCCACCTTGTCATCAGCAAGGGCTGGAAGAGAAACAACCTCCTCCATGGAGTTCAAACTTGTTCCAGGGTGATTTATTGCCATGGGAATGCTGCTTCCTAAAGCAAGAGGCAACTTCACTTTCCAAGTCCTGGAGCTCCCTGTTAACCTGAGTGGTTCTTGGCAAAGGTGGCTTTTCCCTCATTTATCAGGGCTGCGAAAAGCAGGTCAAGGCTCTCAGCAGAGGAAAGAAGCAGTTTTCCTCCTGCTTGTGGAGTTTTTGGAGTAAATCCCACCTTTTCCTCAGGTGAAGGATTGTGCATGGTTGGTTTTTGGCTATTTGAGTTGGGGTTTTAATGCAATCCGTGTTTTTTTGACGTGGGATGATGTGGTGGTTTGGGGATTCCTGATTTTGCTGGTCCTGTTGACTTCACTGTGTGGTTATTGGAGAGGGACACCTCAAAACCTCCTCATCAGATAAAGTTCAGGTTGTGTGTCTCACCTCGGTGGGATTTTACTGGGATGTGATATCCAGTCCAGGAGGTGAAGGATCAAAGGGTGGCAGGGCTTGGCTCTTGTTTTCAGGACAAAATTGTTTCTCAGCCTTCATGCACTCCCATGCATCGGTGTCCCCACTGAAAAATGGGAATAATCACCCTATTCTATGGGAAGAATCACTGTTTTCCATGGAAAGCTGCATGGATTCAGCTGTCATAGCAGCAGGGAGCTTTTCCCCATCCTAAAGCAGCAAACTCTTTGCTCCAAGCAGGGAATCGTCTCCAGGATGAAGGATGGCTCCAGATTGTCACTGAGCTTTGCAGATCCAAACTCCAGTGGTTTCCATCACCCTCTGGTGATGGAAGAAAGAGCATGGAGAAGAGGGAAAGTTCTTGTTCTGCCATGGGCAGGAACAACTTCCACTACCCCACGTTACTCCAAGCCCTGTCCAGCCTGGCCTTGGGCACTTCCAGGGATGAGGCATCCACAGCTTCTCTGGGCATCCTGTGCCAGGGCCTCACAGTTTGAAGAATTTTGCTCCACAGGAGACTCAGGCAGAGCCTTTAATGAGAAGCACCTGCTGAAGTGACACACAGGGAATTTTTCCATAGTGGATCACAGCCACTGACACATCCCAGCAATAGGGAGAACCCAGGAAATCTGAAGGAAGCAGGGGTTGCAAGAGGCCGGGACTCGAGAAGCCGCCTGCTGCTGTTCCAACAGCTTTTCCCCTTGAGGAACTCGGAAAGAATCAGCATTTTTCTCCCTAATAGAGCTTCAAAACTCAGTTGTGAGCAATTTGGAGGCTCACGTGGAGTTTCGGGTTCATTTAGCTGCTGCCTCCAGAGCTTGTAGAGAGTCAAAGCTGTCGAAGGCGGCCGCAGCGCCCCAGTGCCTTGAATTAATGTTATTGTTATTTGTGTGGACGTGCTGGGGTGCAAACAAGGTTAATTGAAATGAGAGCGCTGCTTCCTCTTGATAATGGCTCGGGCTTGACAGCGAGGAGGAGTTTATTTTTGTCAGAGAGCTGCCTTTATTATCCCTTTTTATTAGAGCTAATTTGGGCTCTATATCAAAAACTACATTAAGGGAATCGTTTACGGTCACACCACCAGCACTGCCAAAGATCGCCCCAGAGCCCTGTCCTTTATGTTAATGTCTGCAGTTAAAAGACAATTAAAAATAAACTCTCCTCTTTTAAAGCACCCTTTGTTTTCTTTCCTCTCGGCCTCCAGCGAGGCAATTTAGTTCAACCCTTAATGTGCCCTTCAGGGATAAGGGATTTTTCTGGATAGCCCCAGCCGTGGTTATTGCAGGATTGTAAATATTACTTGGGGATGCTTGAACTGGTGGGACCAGGATGCTACTGGTGAATGGGGCGATCAATACCACACCAAGCAGTGAGGAAATTTGGGATGTAGGAGCAGGAGGAGCTGGACCTTCGGGAAGCCCATGTTCCAAGCGGCAGCTGCCTGGATGGGGCGGGAAGCGGGAAGCTGCCGGCGGTTGCCGGTGAGTTAAGGATGCTGAAATATGGCAGCAGGCTGGTAATTTGTTTTTAATGATAACAGCTGGCAGAAGGTGAAGTTTGTGCTTTGAGGACAGTGAGGAGAATCCTTGCTCCGTCAGTTTTCCCTGTCGGCTGTCACGCTGCGGAAACTCGGGAGCAGATCAGGGATCTGCTCCGTGTATCCCACTGCTCTCTTTCTCCAGTGCTCAGGGCAGGAGCTGCTCTCCTCCTCATTTCACTCCCTCCTGGAGCATCCCTGCCTGCCTCAGTGTGCAGGGACAGGCATTACAGCCCTGGGGAATTCCAGGATAATGCCTTGGAATGATGCAGCCCCCTCCAAAATCCTTGCAGAGGTGCTTTTTTCCCCCTTTCTAGGAACCACCTTTTGGAGCCTTTATCAAACCCCCTTCCAGCCAGCTCTGTATCCACGGAAGAGCCAAATGGGAAGCACCCCCAGGATGCTGTTTTGGCCTTTGTGATGGCCAAAATCTCCTCTGGGTTGTTGGGATTCCCTCTGAGAATTCCCTGTGGAATGTTGCAGCTGGGCTGGGTGTGTTCCCTGCACTGCTGTTCCCATTTCCATCACTGCATCATTTCTTGTGAAAGATGTTCCCAGAATTTATGACATTTCCCCATCCCATCCCTACACTGTCCAGAGGGAATTTTCTTCCTGGTGGCAGTTTCCAGCTTTTCACCCTCTTTCCAGCATCCTGAAAGATGCTGAGAGAAGCGCCTTCGCTCCGTGCGTATCCAAACACTGGGAACATGTAATATCAGGGAGCTGCCTTGCAGGAGACCAATGGAAGAGCTAAAAACACCTCTGGGATCAGTGGCTGGCAAAAGATTTCTATTTATTTTATGCTTGTCACACTTTTATTTCAGGTCTGGGGGTTGCAGTGATTCCGAGTCACGGGTTTGGGGAATTGCTGACGGATTTCTCCTCCTCTTGCAGATGCCAGTGTGTTCCTACTACTTGAAGGGGATCTGCAGCAACAGCAATTGCCCCTACAGCCACGTCTACGTGTCCAGGAAGGCAGAAGTGTGCCAGGATTTCCTCAAAGGATATTGTCCCATGGGAGAAAAGGTAAAGAGGGATTTATCTCAGCTGTTGTAGGCCAAAGCCAAAGCCATGAGCAGCATCCTGCACCAGCTACAGCAACACAGGGAAGAGCTGGAAGCTGCTCAACACCTGGATGTGATGAACAACAGTCCTGTGCTTTTCCAAAGGGTTTTGGCAAAGTGGTTTGGTTGGGAGAAAAGGGAAAGAAATCAAAGGCTTCAGCTCATCAGCATGCTGGTGTTTCCCTGGTAAGAGCCTCCATGGGGTGTTCATGTTATCAGTGTCTGAGCTTAAAGCACCTGCCCTGAAAACCCCTCACTGAAACAGATGAAAAATGTTGGAAGATAATTAGGATTCCCTGTTTTACATAGAAAATCCATAGGCATTAATGCTTATTTTCCACTCTGGCTCTGTGACGGGTTTAAACTTGAGCCTTAAATCTTGTGGCTTAGTTTTAGGAGCAAGACCAGGCTTGCTCAGCGTCCAGCCGTGCCTGGGGGATTCATGAAGCCACCTCCAGGTCCTGGGGATGGTTTGGATCTGTGCACTGAAGTCCTACATGGACTTCATGTGCACCTTGGGGAGAGTTGCAGCCTCATCCATGAGCTTTTGGTACCTGATGAAATGTGGAAATTGTGGGGGCAGATTTCCTGGAGCAGGGCTTGGAGCCAGCTGCCATTTGCTGTTCCAAAGGAATTTGGGACACACAGGATCTCATCTTTCTGTGTTGTGGCTAAGGGAGAGGGTTGGCCGTGCTGGTGTCCCCTTGGGAATCCAGGTGACTGTCCTGACTCCTCTTTGCTGTTTTCCAAATGGGTTATGGTATGGGATTTCTGCTCATCCTTGGACAGTTGTGACCAGCAGGAAAGGGAGGAATTCAGCCCCTCTGCCCCACTCAGGTGAGACCCCACCTGCAGAGCTGCCTCCAGCTCAGGATCCAACAGTAGAAGGAAGATGTGGAGCTGCTGGAGGGAGTCCAGAGGAGGCCACGGAGATGGTCCCAAGGGCTGGAGTCCCTCTCCTCTGCAGCCAGGCTGGGAGAGCTGGGAATGTCCAACCTGGAAAAGGAAAGGCTCAGAGGAGACATTAGAACCATTTCTAAGGGGCTAAAGGGACTCCAGGAGAGCTGGAGAGGGACTTGGGACAAGGACTGGAGTGCCAGGACACAGGGAATGGCTTCCCCCTGCCAGAGGGCAGGGCTAAATGGGATATTGGGAAGAAGTTCTTCCCTGTGAGGATGTTGAGGCCCTGGCACAGGCTGTCCAGAGGAGTTGTGGGTGCCTCAGAGGACACCTCTCCTCCTTTTCTCCATCCTGGTAGCACTTGTTTGCAGAGCTACAACCCATCAGGAGAAGCCATAGGTGCTCAGATCCCACCAGCGTGGCCACCAGCCTGTCCCAGAATCCAAACATAGCACTGGATGGAATCCTAGGATCATTTAGGCTGGAAAAGACCTCTAAGATCATTGAGCCCAGCTTTGAACTCAGCACTGTCAAGTCCCACTAAACCCCATCTGGTCTTTTCCTCGTCCTTTCCCGAGGAGAAACCACCAAAGAGCAAAAACCAGGCAAAAAACAGGGGAAAAAGCCAAAAGTGCGAGTTTTAAGGAAAGCAGGACATCAGCAGCAGCGGAAGGAAGCTCTAATAAATTAGTCTGGGCCTAATTACTTTTTGTGGCAGCGCGTGAAGGGGGACTTGATGCAGGATAAACATTCCCTCAGAAGGAAAACACAGGCATCCTGCCACCTCCCTCCAGCGCAGCGCCAACCACGCAGGCAGGGTCCCGACAATTATTTTTAAAATATTCCAATTTAAATGAAAATATAAAAGAGATATTTAGAATATTTATTCTATTAGGAAAAGTGCTTACGGCGTCACTTTTGGAATGTCGGGAAAGCATTCTCCTCCAGATGATGGATAGCAGCCTGTAATTATATATGGGGAGAAATTGCTGAGCGGGCCATATTTAACTGGGGAGGAGAAATTCCAGCTTGGGCCATTAAGGGTTAATTTTATTCTCTAAATAATATAAAAAGTGCTGAGTCCGTGCCTTTGCTCCAAGTAGAAAGTCCTCAAATGGACCCCGGAGAGTTTATAATATTCTACTGAATCAAGGAAAAATGTTAACCTTGCTTCATAAAACGATGGCTTGTTAAAGATGCGCAGTCCCTTTTCTTGTGAATTATTTAGGATGGGAGTAAATCTTCCCTCGTTCTGCCTTTCCCTGTCCGAGCAATGTTGGTTTGAAGCACAAAGAGCACGGAATGCGAAGGTGCACGACTCCGGTGGAGCATCCTGGGTGGATAAACTCCGACAGCATGGTCCATAATTAGGAATTTAGGTTGTTTTGTGCTGATTTTTGGCACGCTGGGCTCTTCTTCCAATTGCGTTTTCCTCTTTGTGCCCTCCGAGACAAACTCAATTCCTGATTTTTAGCAGACCTCCATCAGAAATGTCCATTATTATCCATAATTTGTGACGTGTCGTTGGCAGTGTTGTCTCTTAAGGAATTCCTAGGATGTGCTGCAGGATTCTCAGGATAAGTTGATTCACCTTTGACCCATTCCATGGACTCTTAATTCCAGCTGCTCTTCTTACAAATGATGCCAGGATGGACCCACTCTGGCTTCACCAGGAATTTAGAATTAAGTGAGAAAGCTTAATTTTGCATTCCCAAGTCCTTTTTTCAGGAATGTGGATTGTAGAGGGTCTAAATCCACCCTTGGGGAAGGGGACAGCTCCTGTACAAGACCATGATCACATCCTTCTTAAAGGGAGTGTTACCCCCAATATTAATTAATTGATCAAAAGTTGGATCTGATGATTTTGGAGAGCTTTTCCAACCTAAATGATTCCAGGATTCTGTTTCTAGAAGGGAGCTGGTGGCAGAGCTAGGACCTTGGTTTCCAGCATTCCTACAGGTTCCTTAATCATGGGCTGGGAAGTTCTTCCACCATTTGTTCTTCCTAAAGGGATCATCCCTAAACGCAACATCACACGTGTCTCTTCAGGCCATGGAGTGATTCCCACCTTGGAGATCTCTGTCCCAGTTTTCCTGGAGCTCCCTGCCCTCCCCTGGCACCCTGACCTGGTCGTGCTGGGAGGTCCCTCTGGGCTTGGCCACCTGCACTGGAGGAAGCCCCAAGAGGGAAGTGGGAAGAGAGGGAGAAATGGGGCCTCTTGCAGGTTCTTCCCAGGGTTTTTTGGAGATGTTTTCATGAGCTGCTCTACGGTCAGAACTCCTCTGTGGTTCCACATCCCTCCTCCCATACAGGGCCTTGTTCAGGGGCTTGGAGGAGGAATTCTCTAGGAGCGGGTGGGATGAGGCTGGTGGGTGTGGGGGATGAGGCAGCACCACTGAGGGAAGTGTCTGTGGTGATGTGACCTCAGAGCAAGAGGAGACATTGGATGGAGATGCTGTGGATGGCCCATCCCTGGAAGTGTCCAAGGCCAGGTTGGATGGGGCTTAGAGCAACCAGGGATATTGGAAACTGTCCCTGCCTGTGCCAGGGGGTTGGAGCAGGATGGGCTTTAAGGACCTTTCCAACCGAAACCGGATTTGATGGCAAACCGTGGGCTGGGATCTCCGTGAGGCCGAGAGCCTGGAGCTGGGAGCTCATCCATAGATGATCCCAAGGAGCACCTGCCTTGGGGTTTGCTTTCCAGGCATAAAAGATGAAGGAGGAAAGATTTAGATGGGATATTGGGAAGAATTCCTTTCCGTGAGGGTGGTGAGGCCCTGGCAGAGGTTGTCCAGAGAAGCTGTGGCTGCCCCATCCCTGAAAGTGTCCAAGTCCAGGCTGGACAGGGCTTGGAGCAACCTGGAATACTGGAAGGTGTCCTTGACCACAGCAGGGGTCTGGAATGAGATCATTAAGGTCCCTTCCAACTCAAACCACTCAATGATTCCATTGCTGCATCTGGAAAATTGTTTTGTATTAAATAATCTTCCCCCCTCCGTGCCCATTAGCGCCAGAGCCGCATTAATCCCTCTCTCCGGATTGTTTCCATTGCCTGCCTTGGAGCCTGTGGGTAAATTGTTCCCTCATGGGAGCTGTTAAACAGTGAGACTCACTGAGATTAAACAAAGTTCCCTGGAAAGGCACGGGGAGATGTGCTGGAATAAATCATGGATAGGAGGAGAATCTGTTCCCATCCCTCTGGAATCCCAACGGGCACAACCAACCTTGGTGAGGCTTGACATGGGGACCTGCCATGGCAGGAGGGTTGAGCTGTGCTGGGACTGCTCATCCCAGCTCATCTTATTCCCAAAGTCCATCTTTTTATTGGACCAACAGCTCTCACCAAAACTCTAATTTCTGCCTTACTTATGTAAAAAATATGGGACAGGGGCAGCACTGCCTGAGGAAGTGCTGCTTCCTTGGGAAGAATAATTTTCCTCCCCCAGGTGGAGCTTGGTGTTTTTTTGCAGTGGCAGCTGCTGGATTTTGCTGTAGAAAATCAAAATGTGGGGATTTTTTCTCAGCTGAAACCTCGTTCGTGTGTGGTTTTTTGTGTGTTGGTTGTTTTTTCCTTTTCTAGTGGAAGTTCATCAATTTCCCACCAGAAATTTAATGGTTTTGTGTGTCTGATACATTGAATATAACACATTTCTTTAGAGAAAACCACATGAGCTGTGTTACAACAGTAAATATTAAATGTCTGTGGTTTTCTCTTAATTATGCAGTGATGGAGAGCAGCAGCCTGGGATCCTTGTTTTCCTTAATCTTTTATCATGGAAAGGTGAAGTTCAACACTGTTCATGCTTTCTGATCTCAGCTGAGTTTTCTACTTCAACCAGCATTTTTCTTTCCTCACAGCCATCAGGCCTTGGTGTTTCTGGGTCTTTTTTTCCCCTCCTTTGATCCCAGGTTGACTCCCAACCAACTTGGCTTTTCCTTGAGGAACTCTTGAACAGAAGGTTGTCCAGCCCTGGCACAGGCTGACTTGGCAAGTTGTGGAATACTCATTCCTGGAGGGATTTAACAGCCCTGTGGAAGTGGCACTTATGGACATGACTTAGTGGTGGCCTTGGCAGTGCTGGGGGAGTGGGATTTTCCCACCTAAATGATTCCCTTATTCTGTAATAATTTGGAAGTAGCTGATGGAGAGCTTTGCCTTTGATAGCTCTTTTATAGTCCACTGCAGATGTATGAAAATCAACTAGAAAAGCAACTTAATTTCATTTATCCTTAATTTTGGCTCTGGCTGACAGATGTTTTCTGGGAGCTTAAATTGGGATTTTTTCCCCCCATAATGTGTAGCAGAAATCTTCAGTCACCAAAGTGATGAGCAAGTGGAATTTTTATTTAAAATTAAGTATGTGTAGGATTGGTAATGAGGCTGTTTTTAAGGTCATCACTAGTGTGCAGGATGGATTTGAGCTGGCTGAAATCTCTCCAGGTTCATCCCGTTGGTTTGCTGGGGATGTTGAGTCCTTGTCCACATTGTCTGGACATCAAATGCTACTGATAATAAATGATAAATCCCAGTTGTGGCAATGGGATCTTCCCATTGGAAGCACTTTGTAGCCTTCAGAAGAAGTTTAAAACTGATCAGGATTCTTCCATGGCCAATCCTATCTTCATAGGCCAATCCTATCTTCCATATCTCTGTGGAAATCTTGTGGGTTTCCAGTTGTATCTCATAGTTTGTAATGGGATAATGAGGGTTCTTATTGCTCTTTTAATTTAACTGTAGCATCTCCAACGGAATTCTGATCCTTATGTTAAAAATGGGGCTTATCAGGATGCACTGGAACTGCTTAATAGCCTGGGATTGTTGATAACAGCACCAAGATAAATCCCAGGCTGAGATTTCCTCTTTCTTACACTTTAATATCTTTGTAGAAGGAGGTGGGGCACAAAACATGAAAATTGGGAAGTTTGGGAGAAGAGCAGCCACAGAATCACAGCTCTAAAGTGGGAGTGTAGTGATGAGGCAGAGACTTCCTGATTTCACCCTGAACTTCTGTAGAGATGAACACAAACCCCAGCAGATTGGGGTTTTTGCTTCTTGTCTGGAATCTCCCTTTGATCTAATCTGTTCTCTGTTGGAAAATCCCCACTTCCTGTGAGCAGTGGGTGATTCCCAGGATCACCCTGGGATGGCTCAGGTTGGAAGGGACCACAATGGGGCATCTGGTCCAAGCTCCCTGTTCCAGCAGGGACATCCCAGAACACATTAATTGTGTCCAGATGGTTCTGGAATATATCTCCAGTGAGGGAGACTCCACGCCTTCTCTGATCTCTGTTCAGGGCTTGGTCACTGCACAGGGAAGAAGCTCTGCCTCCTGTCCAGGTGGAATTTCCTGGGATCAGTTCCTGCCTGTTCCTCTTGTGCCATTGCTGGGCCCCCCAGAGCAGAGCCTGGGCCCAGCTCTGAGCCCTCGCTGCAGACAGGGACAGACAGGGATGAGGTCCCCTCTCAGCTGTGTCTCCTATCAAGGCTGAACAGCCTCAGCTCCCTCAGCCTTTCCTTGGCAGAGATGCTCCAGTCCCTTCATCATTCTTGTTGTCCTCCTCTGGACCTGCTCCAGGAGTCCCATGTCTCCAGCACTGGACAGAGCAGTCCAGATGTGCCACATCTGTGCTGAGGGGCAGCATCACCTCCTTCAACTTGCTCTTCCCAGTGCACCCTGGGATCCCATTGGTGGTGCCCTGAGCCACCTGGAACCAGGCATGTGGTGGAGCCCCATGATCCCTGATGGCAATGATCCATTGGGAATGCCCAGTCAGTGTCTGCCTCACTCCACACCCAGCTGTGAGGATTTGGGGTTGGGAATTACCATTGATGGATAGACTATGTGAAAGTGGCTCTGTTGTGGCTTTAGTGTGGGGTGGATGGGATCATGGAGGTCCCTGATGGAAATGGGGTTCCTCAAAGCAGTGTGGGGGATGGTTGAATTCCATAGGCATTGCCACAAAAGGATGAATGCTGGGTTCAGAATTCACCTTCTGGATGTGCAAAATGTCAATGACTCAATTTCCAGTGGAAACCAGTGACAGTTGGTGCCCATCAAGGGTCTGTACTGGGACCAATGCTAAATATTGCCTTCATTAATGACATAGTGGGATTGGGTGCCCCCTTGGCCCCAAGTGGGTGTTCCACAGAATCCTGGGATTGCGGACTGGTTTGTATTGGAACAGGCCTTAAAGACCATCCAGTTCCAGCCTCCTGCCATGAGCAGGGATTCCCTCCCATCTCCTTTGCTGCCTCTTAAATATGATTTTCCCAATGATTTTCAAAACACCATCCTGGTCTTGCTCCAGCTCCAGAGGTATTTTAGCTCAAATGTTGTTTTATTTCCTGAAAATACCAAGTAGAGAAAGTTTATGGATTTGCAGTGGATCCTGGAGAGCTTTTAGATCCCAAATGCCTCTGATCATTTGGAGATGACCATCAGGAGTCATCCCTTCACTACAGGCATTTTGCTGGGCAAACTGTTCTGAGGGCAGAAACTTGTTTTGGAGCAAATTCCTTTGGATAACCACATCGGATAAATTTCTCCATCATTATTCCAGTCTGGATGATGTTTGGATGTATTGTCCTCCAGGTTTTAATGACAGGGAGCTGGGATTTTTTTTTTTTTTAAGGCTGTTTCCATCTGCACCCAATTATAAAAAAGCAATCGGAAAAAAGCCATTTACTGGCTGTCACTTTGGAGAGGCGTCAAAACAGCTCCAGCACCTCCAGCCATCACTCCCCAGCAACCACTTAGAAGGACATTAAAACAGCCTGACATCCATCCAGTCCATTAATCCTACTGCTTGGCCATGGGGATACCTGGAATAGCTTCGGCAAAAGCTGCATGGATGCTCAAGAGGGCTTTAAAAGGAAACACTGGAGTTGAGGCAGTTGAGTTTTGGAGATTTTAATGCTCCCCTTCCTCTGAAGGTCCAGTCGGTGGGATTTGTGTCCATCGTGATGGATAGAGGGATGGACATGGATCTCAAGGAGATGAGACGAGTGCTTCAGCACTTTGTCATCTCTTCACAGAATCACTGAATATTCTGAGTTGGAAGGGACCCACAAGGATCATCAAAGTCCAGGCCTTGTCACCTGCTGTCCCACAGCACTGGGAAAGGAGCAGGGGGTGAGATTAATCCTGGAGATACTTGAGAAGTTCAACCTGGCCAAACTGCTGCCCAGGAGCCAGGAATGTGAGGCTGGGTGGGATCTCTCCTCCCCACCCCATACGGTCAGTGGGTTGGTTGTTGGTTGGCCCAGTGACCCAGCTTCACCTTCCTCCCACCCTCCATCCCCTCCTGCCAAGCTTATTCATGGAAAATGTTCATTAACATCATTCCCAAGACTGAGCCAGGACTTTCCACCAGTTGCTGCCTCCTCCTTTGCCAGCTTTGTGCTAAAGAAGGCTGGGCCCTGCAAACCTCCTCATCCCTGTCTCACTCCTGGAGAGCATGTTGGGCCCTGTTGGACCATTTAAGGCCTTGTGGATCCTTGACAGCACCTGGAATTTCACCCAAAGCTGCCCTGGCAGCCAAAGAGGAGTCCTGGACACGGGATCTGCCAGCTGGGCACCATCCCAACCCTGGGCACCGTTACTGGACAGGCTGTGGGGGGAACCCCACAGCGGGGAGACTGGGATTGGGACATTCCCATGGGGATGTTGGCGAGGAGCCGGAGTGGGGTGTGATTCCTCCCTGTGGCTTTTTAGGGATTCTCTGGGGATTTTTCATCTCTCTGGTGGAAGGGACCAGAGTTTTTTCCCTTTTTATGGCACAACCTGTGGTCTGGCGGGGGTCCCGGGGGGGTATAATTAGCCACCCCAACAGGTGGCAGGGATCAGATGGCCCCCCCAGCACCACCTCACAGCCCCGCTCGGCTTCACCCCAGCTGACGCATGGCCGGCAGCAAAATTCCCTGTGGAAGCCCAGCCCCAGGGCGTCGGATCTGGCAGGAGCAGGAGAGCTACTGTAAATAAACAGAAGGGGCTTTTCCAGCCTCCAGAGGCAATTCCAGCCTCACCATCCCAGCTGTGGGACAACGAGGATGGACAGGACGTTGTGGAAGAAGGGCCGAAGCGTTGGGAATGGTGTGGAAAAGCCATTAGAAACCCGAGCTGAGGACACAGCCCCGGGATTAGCCGCACACGGTTTGTTTTCTTTATTAAGTATCTTTTTACCATGGAGCCAATAAACATGGGCTGCTCCAAGGATTCACTTGGAGGTTGGGGCTGGGTGGAGCAGCGGGGAGGTGGCACATCCTGATCCCAGTGCCCAGTCGGGATCATGGCACCGTCCCACTCCGTAATTGGTGCCCTGCTGGGAAGGAACAGCCACGTTTCTTGGCCTTTTCCCAAAACAGCATAATTCCTCGATGTAGCAGTGATGCATCCATGTGGCTTTTTGAGGTCAGGGCTCTTTTTTTCCTGCTCTTCTCCTTTCTGAGTCGATTTTGTGCTGGAAACCCCTTTATAGAAGAGGATTTCACATCCTTTTCAGGGATCTTCCAGGGCAGAGACAGAATTTAGACTTGATGATCCCTGGGAGTACCTTTCAACTCAGGATATTCTGTGATTCCAGGAACTATGAATAGTCAGACCAGGACCTGGCACCAAGGCCATCCCCACAATCTTGTGCTCCACTGGGATTATCCCTTCCAGGTGGGCTTGGAAGGTCTGCCCATGCATTCATCCCAGTCTTCAATCCCTAATGGGCTGTTCCTTTATTTTTTTCTCTTCCCTAATTTTGTCCCACTTATTTTAAAAGAAGTTATTAGGTTGAGGGATTTGCTTTTATGCTTGCTAATATTTTGGGAGAAATTCCTGTTTTTGAATTCCTGTCTGGTTGCCGCCTTTTCCAAGCGTTTCTCTTTGGTCCAGGATGTATCCTGCCTGCAGATAAAGTGAGAAAATGAAGAAAATATCCTGTGAAGCCAGGCTAGGAAAGCTGGGAATATCCAGCCTAGAGACAAGAAGGTTCCAGGGGGACCTTAGAGGCTCTCCCAGTGTCTAAAGGGATTCCAAGAGTGCTGGAGAGGGACTTTGGGGGAGGGATAGAGTACCAGGAAAAGGGAGAATGGTTTCCCACTGCCAGAGGGCATGGTTAGATGGGATATTGGGAAGAAATCCTTTCCTGTGAGGGTGATGAGGCCCTGGCACAGGTTGCCCAGAGAAGCTGTGGTTGCCCCATCCCTGGAAGTGTCTAAGGCCAGGTTGGACAAGGCTGGGAACAACCTGGGATAGTGGAAGGTCTCCATGCCCATGGCAGGGGATTAGAAAGAGATGATTTCTAAATCCCTTCCAGCCCAAAGCATTCCATGATTCCATGTTCCTATGAAACACAGGATTTGGGAGTAGTGGCAAAGCCAAGCACTGTTCAGACCTGACTCTACTTCCAGGTTGCCTGTTGGTTGTAGAGTTGCTTCCCATTCCAGCTCCTTGAAATACGAGGTGCAAAATCATAGGAATGGGAGTTTTAAATGGTTTTTTAATGGAAAAGCAGCACTATCCCTGAACTGTCCCCCCCCCATCAAGCCCATATCCATGTGTCCATGTGGATCCCAGCCCTCCTGCTGCTCAGCACTATCCCCAGCCTCCAGCACACGAGCTCCTTGCTCCGCCGCTGACTTCAGCGCTCAGCCCCGGGCGATGGAGCTGCCGAATCCTTCTGATTTTCAAGGAGACAGCTCAGCAGGGATCCTGCTTAATCCCAAAGGTCAGCACGGGGAGCTGCTCCCGTGTCCCCTAAGTAAAGTTGCATTAAAAGGGCAGGAACTGACCTCCATCCCCCATTGTCGGCAGGATGGATTTTTATAAACAGGCCAGAATGGAGGTGCTGAAATACTCCCTGTGTTTCTTTCCCCATGGATTTATCTCATTTTCCCCAAAATTTGAGTGTCTGTAGCATGGAGGAATGGGATGCGTGGGCATCCGAGTGTGGAAGGACCCACATTTCTCCTGGATAAGGTCAACAAGGGAATGGATGTTGGAGTTGGGAATTTTTGGTTGTGCCACATGTGTTGGGCTGTGTCTCCATGGATGTCACAATGTGATGCAAAAGCCAAACTGGTTGGGATGGGGCATCCTGGGTGGGAGTGAGGCCACATGGGACTAAGAGGGGTCCAGGACTTGCTTCCACCCTTCATCCCTTGGGATTTGCTGGGATGAGTTCTCTGGATTGCGGGGATCAGAGATTAGAGGAAGGCTGTTCTTTTTCCCTCCTTCCACCTTCATTCCCAAGAACCCAGGTAGAAATCCCAGCTGAAGGCATCTCCTCTTCTCTGCCTGCCTCTCTTCCTGCCTTTCCCACTGCCAAAAAATGCCATTTCCCAGCAGAAAACCTTGTGGGGAAGCTCTGGGACACTGATGACACCTCATTCCCACTGCTGGCTGCTGGGAGCTGCCAAAATCCAGAGCTGGGAGTGCAGGAGCATTTTTAGGGATGAACATCTCAATGCTGTTGTTTTAACAGCCCCATTCCATGGTCACGCTGAGCTTCCCTGGATGGGAGAGCATCAACCAAGCCTTGGGAAGAGCAGGTTGAGCTCCAGCCCTCATCCATCTTCCTCAGAAGGCTGGTCCAGGCAGCAATCCCAAAATAAGTCCTAAAAGGATTTTGTTCTGGCTGTTTTCTGCTCTTTCTCAAGTTCCAAGCATGTCTGGGATAACAAAACCCTGTGTCGTCTCCAAAACCAGCTTCACCAGCCCAAATAACCTCCTTGGCACTTCTCCAGGGGTAAATCACTGCTGTTAAGACTTCGATGGTTTGAATCTATAAAATCAAGCACTTGGAAAACCGTGGGCAGGTGTGGAATGTACCAGACTAGAATATTATTTTTAGTAGAATTTTTTCTTGGAATATTGTTTTGATGCGGAGAAGAAAACGCCAACACATCCCTCTCTCCCTTTAGCAAGGTGTTGGTGCCACCTGAAGGAGCTCAGCTGTGGATTCCTGTGCTCCCACAGGGTTTTCCCTGCCTTTTCCAACTCCGCTTCCTCTTTCCTTGGCAGTGCAAGAAGAAGCACACGCTGGTTTGTCCTGACTTTGCCAAGAAAGGTGTCTGCCCTAAGGGTGCCCAGTGCAAACTCCTGCACCCCCAGAAGAGACGTCACCCACAGCAGGGTGGAGGTGATGGAGACCACAACAACCCCCCTTGCAAGTGGAGACGGATCCAGGAGGCATCAGGCAGGTAGGAAAGAGCTCATTTTGCGTCATTTAAGTTTTCTTCCCAAACTGCTCCTGATTTTTCCTCTTCCAGGCATGTTCTGTCTGTATCCTGGTTTATTTTAAGATGTGTGGGTTTGGGTCACTGTGGTGTTTTCTGATGGAGACACCTGTGGGATGGGCAGTGTCCATGCTTGAGGAAGAGCAGATGGAGAGGAAAGAGTGGGTTCACCCTTAGGAATGTTTAGCACCTCCAGGTACCTTCGAGGTTTTTGTAGACCTTCCTCTTGGAGATGGAGGAGTCCTGATGGAGATTCCACTGCTGAAAGTGGGTCCTGGTTATCCATAGTTATGTGGGAAACGGGAAAACATCATCCCTCTTCCTTATGTCCATGTTGGAGAGCAGAGCTGAGCCCTCTCCATCTCATGGAGTGGCTGGAGAATCAGAAATAGGGATGGATATGGAGATAAGAGGCTTTGGAAAAGTTGATGCTGAACTGAGCCCTTGGTTAATCCTTGGAAGCTCTCTGAGCTCTCCCTGATGTTTTTGGGTGCTGGGATGGAGCTACAGGCTGATGAAGGATGTGTGCATCCTCATCCTCACAGGGAGATGGATTTTCCTGAGCTTGGCACACCCTCTGCCCTCACTCTCAAGTCCTGCATGCTGGACAGCAACATCCCAATGGAATTAGAACTAAAGCCAAATGGAAATTTGGCTTTAAAAGCCAAAATCTCCAAATCCTGCTCAGTGGGAGGAGGAGAGATCGATTTGGGTGCGTGGCTTCTCCATGGCTTTTTGCAGCGGGAGGTGGGAGTGAAGGTGGGATGGAAAGGGAGGGACCTGGGAGCTTTGCCAGGCTGGTCCATGCTCCTGGAATCCTCCATGGTCTGGGCCTGGGCCTCATCCTGGCCCTGCCTTGTAAGGTAGCAGAGGGGGACAAGCAGCTCCGCGGGTTCTCCGAACTTATCCCTGGTGACAGAAGAGCCTAGGAATGACACCCAGCTCACGTTCCTGGTGTGAACGAGGTGTAAAATAGCTCCTTGCTCTTTTTAGGGAAGGAGGAATGAGTGCAGGCCTGCCTGGTTGGGAGGCTCCTGGCATCCTCCGCTGGGAAGGGAGCACGCCCTAGCTTGGAAGCTGCTCCAGAGGGTTTTTTTTTTCCTTTATTGGCACCATCATGGGAGATGTCAAAGGAGCTGGAGTGTCAAGTTAGCTTGGAAGGGAGTGGCAGGGCTGGGAGTGAGCCAAGCCCAGCAGGACACCTCCAAGCCATCCCAACTCCCCATGCCTTCCATCTCCCTTCCCTCTGCTTGATCACAAACAGGAGCCCAGCACCTCCACAAGAATCTGAGGAGCTGGGAACCTTGCAGGGAAGTGCAGGACAGGGAATCCAGCTGGGGAGGGAGAAACTCCAGTTGAATCTGTGCTGGCTCCAGGGAAATTGGGGATGCAGTATGGCCTTGGATGGAGACGTGGGAGCTCCAAGCCTCTTCCATTGCATATGATGCCCTGTCCAGCATTGCCAAGTCAGATTGTTTTACTTTTCCTTACTATTTTTCCTGCAGGAATGATCCAGCTCAGCTCCAGGATGATGGGGAAATTCCCGGCCCCTCCAGTGCAGAGCAAGAGGTGAAGTTTTGGAAAGAGGAGGAGCCCAAGCCAAGCAGCTGCCTGCAAAAGCTGCCATCCTTCATCTCTCTCCGATCCCCAGAATCTCCCGGTTCCCTGGGCTGCAAAGAGGAGAGGGATGAGGACGAGCCAGAGGATGAACCAGGTAGGAATCACATCCTCCTCTTGGAGCTGCTCTAGTTTTCCAAGAAAAAAAGGTGCTCTCTGCTGTTCCCCCTGGGTTTTGATGGGACTCATGTTCTTTGTGAGTCACCAAACCAGTTAAGACTGGGAGTCCAAACTGGGATTGCAGTCTGCATTCCTTTCTGGGCACAAATCCTTGTGTCTGTTCCCAAAATTGTTTGTCAGGACTTTGTCCCTTTATTTTATGAACTCCTTCCTTATCCTGTAAATTATCCAATAATGAATCCGGTCTCATTTCCATGATGGAGTCACATCACTGCCCTATAGAGAAGGTGTTTAGTGGGATGCAAGGATGCTCTGCCTCTGGAGGACCTCTGGACCATCCATCACACCTGTTTCCCAGCCGGAAATAGCTTGGAAGCTTTCCAATGAAAACATTCCAGTGGGAGGTGGAGTGGAGTGTTTGCAGGTTGGAAATTCGAAGGAAGAGCTGTTAGTCTGGGATTATCTACTTTGGAAGTCAGTAAAATTTTTGGGAAATGCAGTTTATGATGAGCAGAACTCTTTAGGAATTCTGACATGTGAGAGCAAGCAGCTTCTGCTTTTCCAGTGTTCTCCTTGGTTCATCCTCTCCTCTTTCAGCTCTTCCCTGGGAAAATCCCTAAAGGGATGGGATTTTGGGGTGCTCCAGGGATGTACCCCCAGGAGCAGAGGTGATGGAGATGGGGAGGCTGGGATTGTGCCTGTTTCTTCCTAGCTCTGAATGGCAGGTTTTTGCCTGCATGATGGTCCACATTTCCCTTTTCCTATCCCATCCTTCTCCAGAGGGATGCACAGCTTCATCTCCAGAGCACCATCCAGGAATGGGCTCAGAAGTTACAATATTTTGTGGGAATAATGATGAAATTCCTGTTTCCAGCTCTATTGGCACAAGATTTGGCTCAGTGTGACCTTTTCCCATCTTTGATCCCTGCTTTCCATGCAGCCAAAGCAGGATCCCACTGGGATAAGGGATGAATTCTGTTGCAAAAGCCAGTCTGAAGCATTTACAGGATCATCCATAAGGATCTGTGAGTCTGTGCCTGGCTCAGCCACTTCAAGCCAGGGAGGGCTGAGATGCCTTAACGCTGTTGGAAAGAGAATTCCCAGGATTAGCAACATATTCCCGAAGTCACAGACGAGCGCGGGTGCTGTTGAACCACAGTGTGGTGGACACAGTGAGTGGAACATTCCAGCTGGGAATGTTCCTATCCACAACACAGAGTGAAACACTCGGCTTCCGTTTCCAGGGATTTCTTCTCCCCTTCTTCCTTTTCCTTGGCCCTGGTTCAATTCCTTTTTGATTTCGGGAAGTGTTCCCAAAGCAGCAACTTAACTGGGATTTTTGTCTCCACGATGAAGTTGGAACAATTAATCCCAACTTAATGGACAAGAAGACTGTTGAAATGCCTTGGAATACACTTGGCAGCCGGGAGTAACTCAAGAGCAAGGGCATCCTTTTCCTCTTAATTCTAGTGTGTGCATCCAAGGGAGGATGATTTCCAGGCATTTTGGGTGAGAGGATGAGGAGGAGGAGCTGGTTCATTAGGGAATGTCATCAGGAAGGCTAGGTCAGGGCACTCATCCCTCTGTGCTCCTTTGCCCAGGGAGGCTCATGGAATTGGGAAAGCAGATACTGGAGGATCCATAGGAAAGGAAAACCAGGCAGGAATTGCAGATGGCTGTAAAATCATCTGATGATGAAGCAATTACCCTGCCAAAGCGATGACGTGCCAAGTCTGGACATGGGAATGTTGATCCATGGGTTTGCCCATCCTTGGGTCTCATCTTAATCCCAGCACCTAGGAAACCCCAAATCCAATGGGATAAGAGGAGCCCTGGCCACCATCCCGAGAGGACATGGGGTTGATGCTTCTAAAGGACCTAATGCTTTGTAGTGGCCACATCACTTGGACTAGACTCCATGACCTTTGTGGATCCCTTCCAGTATTCCTGTGTTCTTTTGGAATATTTGGTGATCCTAAGATTGAGTTTGGAGCTGAGGAGGTGGTCAGGATGAGTCCTTGTGTAGCTATTTTCCTCTAGGAAATAGCTGGAATCTGTGGTGGGATTTGGGGGTGGGATCTGGGGAGCTGTGCCAGTGATAACATTGGGTTTGTGCTTGTGAAGCCTGAAGCTGACACACAAATTATTGGCATGGTAAAAAAGGAGGAGGACAGGTTGTTATTATGGAATGAGATTAATTCCTTGGTTAAACGGTCACAATTGCAGAAAATGCCCTTTTAATCCTGGGAAATGCAAGAGGAACGAGGAAAAACATGGGAAGGGCAGGGAGGGAATTTGGAGATGACCTTTAAGGACCAGCATGGGCAACAGCATGAGCTTGCAGGGTCTCAGTGGGGGTCTGGGTTCAGGATGTAGGGAAAGGGGACTGGAAAGGAGGGATGTCTTCTGCGTGCATGGAGCAGAGCCACTGTTGTGTTCCCAACCCTCCAGAGGAGCCTGGAAATTGGGGTTGGAAGAGTGATCTGTTGGCAAGGTGGTGGTTGGATAAAGGTTGATCTTTTCCAATCTAAATGATTCTGGGATTCTGTAATTTGAGGGTGCTGGTGCTTTACAAGCGTCTTTAAAAAAGCCAATCCACAGCACAGGACAGCCAACTGCTCCCAGCCAAGCATCCCCAATGGGAAGAGGGGATTTGGTGGCATCCCATCCTTCACCTTGTGTTATCCACCCAGGAGCACGGAGCCAGAGGGAGAACAGGCTTCCCTACCCCTCTGACTCCTGTTTTCCAGGTAATGGGCTTTTCCATATTTCACCTTCCAGTTAAATCGCCTGTGCTGGAGCCTAACTGGCCTCCCCGCGCTAATTGCACCAATGCAAACCATTCCAATCGAGTGCTAATTTAATTAGAAAGCACCCATTTTAGTTAATTTGTTCGAGAAGATCACTGCAAACTCCTGGAGAGAACAGATGTTCCCCTCTCCCCCGATGAACATTCCGGGCTTTGTAAATGGCTCCGCTCAGCCTTGTTTAGGAGAGAAAAGAGGATTTTATAGCCGCAAACGACCCTTTCTGTAAACATTTTACAGCTCTCTGCACGTTTGAGTGATGATAAACCCCGAGCAGCTCGGCGGGCTGCAAATTTGGGACCATACGGCCGTCATTTTATTGTCATATTTCACGGTCGTAACGTTAATGGAAGATGCTCGCTCCAGTCTTTTTTAACGGCTCCGCTGAGCACGCTCAACCGCCTCGGCTTCTGAGGAATTCGGGGAGGTGTGGCGGCTTCTGGGTTTGTTTACGGCTTCTACTTCTGGAGGGATAAGTTTGGGAATTTTGTGGATTTTCACCTCTTTTCTCGCCGTGGTTGAGAGATGACCCCAGCAGGGCTCGGAAGTGCCGCTGTCACCGCTGCTTTGGTGGCGGGTCTTGATCCAACCATTCCCAGCTCCAGGAATCTGAGGATTAGAGAATATCCTAATTTAGAATGGACTGTCAATTCCAACTCCTCGTCCTGCACAGGACGACTCAGTTTAATTTAGGAAATGTCCAGTGCTGCCTCCCTGCACGTGGATGTGACCAGTCCCCCTTGAGTCCCTTGGAATCTTCATCGCCTTCAGCATCTTCTTCTGTGCTTCTTCTGCCAGCAGAGCTTTGCTCCAGAATTTTTTTGGTAGCCAGGTAGGCAACCAAGCCTTTGATCAGTCAAGTCAGGGGCAGAAGATGCCCTGGAGCTTTCTATGAAGCATCTGCATGGTTGGGGATGGAGGGCTTGGACACAAGGGGATTGTCCTGGGATAACAGGAGCTGGCATCACTGTCAGCTTTGACCCCAGCAGGACTTGGTGCAGTTTGTTCCTTTTGGGAGAAAGCAATGGGGATAAAATACAGGGAATTGATTTCTCTGTGTGGTCGCAAACATCTCTAGGGTGGTGAGGCCTTGGCACAGGTTTTCCAGAGAAGTTGTGGATGCCCCATCCTTGGAAGTGTTCAAGGTCAGTTTTGATGAGGCTTGGAGCAACCCAGACTAGTGGAAGATGTCCCTGCCCATGGGAATTGGTCCTTAAGGTCCCTTCCAATACAAACCATTTTAGGATTCCATGAAAAAATGGGCAAAAAATCAATATGGAAGAAAAATATTTCAGTCCTGGAAGAGGAATGAGACCTGGCAGGTCCTAAATTGGACACTTTGCAATGAGGAAATTCAATCACAGTGAAGTTTCTGAGTTTTGGAGCTTCTCAGAGCCACCAGGACATGAGGAGATCCAAACCACCACGCCTCCAAACCACTATGCCTCCAATCCCAGCCTCCAGCAGCACCTGGGTCATCTGTGGCACCCCAAAGGCTGAAGGTATACCAAGCCCGAAGGTGTCTGGTGGATGTAGGGGATGGAGATGGAAGGATCACAGAATCATTAAGGTTGGAAAAGACCTTTAAGATGATCAAGTCCAGCCTCTGACCAATCCCCACCTTGTCACCAGACCAGAGCCCTGAGTGCCACATCCGATCATTCCTTGGACACCTCCAGGGACAAGGACTCCAAACGTCCCTGAACAGCCCCTTCCAATACCTGACAGCCCTTTCCATGAAGAAATTTGATAGATCCATGTTGTCCTGCTTGAGGGACGGGTGCATTTAGACTCAGTTTTTAGGGTCTCATCCACCTGTGGCAGAAGGTTGGGGTGGAAGAGCAGCAGGATGAGTTTCTAGTCCAGGTTGTCACCACATGGATTTAGTGCAGGATGGAGCCAAGGTGATCCAACCCTCCCCATATGCTTTTTCCATATGAAAAACCATTTGCGGAAAATTCTATGATGTAGCCCTTGCTGCTGTGCTTTACACCCCATCTTTTGTTGTAGAGTTTTATTTAATTAAAAAAAAATGTATATATAAAGGCATCTCCCAGCTCAAGTTTCTTCAGGAGACTTTGGCAATGAAAAGAAAAGACTTTTCCAAGGCAGATTCAGCCTCTGGAGTCCCCTAAGGTGTCATGGAAAGGGTTTAAGGGATATTTTTCTTCTGGAAATAAGTAGGGAAAGTGTGTTGGGAGGGAATTTCTCCTCACGGTGTTAAACCTTGAGCATCCAGCGAGGAAATTCTGGGATGCATCTCGGTGCTCTGAACCTTCCTGGAGGAAGATGCAGGACGGGATGAAACCCTTTGGTGTCATCAGGAGAACGATGGAGACCAAACATTCCATCAGGCCGGAGGTTGTTGAGGAAAGGAAACCAACAAAATTCCAGCTTCTCTCCTGCTGGATGGCAAAGTTTAGAAAGCTGCAAGGGAGTTATCTTTCCCTGTATCTCACTGCTTTGAGGTTTGGGAATCTTCACCCCTGATATGGGGCATCTCCAGCTGCCTTCTACCTCCCCACCTTGCGGAGAAACCCCATTTTTTAATCCCTCAGGGATCAGGAATGATGAGCAGGCAGAGGATTTGGGGCCCAGGCCCAGACCCACCTCCTTTCACCCTTCATCTGAGAGGATTCCCCACCTTGAAATCCCTTTCAGTCCCTCTCAGATCAGCATCTGGATGAAACAAATTTGGTTTTAACTTCCCTGTTGGATGCAGCTGGAGCCACTCAGCTCCGGCTGGGGAAAACCAGGTTTTATTGAAAAATCTAATGGTGCCACCTGAAGTGTGATTTACTGCACTGTCCACTCCTCAGACTTGATAATATATTTCTATTAGATTTCCTTCTTTCCCCTCTTTTTTCCTGGAGAAGAGTGGCAAGTTTCTCCGTCTGCCTGACACCTTCTTAGGCTTAGGCAAAATAAATGTTGATTTCCATCAGGAGGAAGAGCGCTGGAAGTCCTAATTCTCCGACGAGCCTGACAAGCTCAGCGAAAACTGCCTGGGTTTCAGTGGAAAACTCGTGATCCGGCCTCGGTTCTTCTCCTTCAGAAGCTGTTCAATCTTTGGAATGAAAAAGGGGTTGCTTTCGCTAACTAGAAATTATATACCTGGTTCCTTGGAAGATGGATTGCGCCGCTCCCGGAATGCCGGGAAAGGCGGCGGGGGGAGAGAGTGAAGGAGCTGGAGATGCGACCCAAGATTGATCACGCCATTTGCAGGATCTCCCAAGCACAAAACTGGAAAAATATCTTTTCCTTTGCCAGGGTTGAGTGGAGTGACACCCCCGTTTGGTCCAGGTTTTCCCTCCCGGGGTTTTTTTTGGGATGTGGTGTTCACCCCATGGCTGTGCCATCCTTCCTCCATCTCTTTCGATCCAAGGGGAGAAACAGAACCAGTTTAGCCCTCTCACAAACCATTTTGGGTTTATTTTCTCATTCCTGCCTTGATTATTTTGAGGAATCTGTTGGAAATCAAGCATGGATGCTCTGGAATTATCTTGGCCCTGTGCGCTCTGTACCAAAGTCAGGAAGTTAATTATGGTCAATTTAAAAATCACGTTTTTTCTTTTTCTCCCCAAAAAGTAAATCCATATTTCTACGTCTATAATCACACCTGCTTTGAGCTGCCTCATGGATATCAGCTAAGGAAGTTTTCCCTGGCTCATCCAAAGGGAATTGAGCTCTTCCCACCATTCCTATTGAACTCACACCATGGGGCAGGAATGTGGAGGTGCTGATTTTGACCCCTTGAGGTGACAGCCAGCAGCTCGGAGCCCTCATTCCAGCAACCAGGCTGGGATTTGCAGATCCCAGGCTGGAAAAACAACCTGGCTGGATGCCAAAGGGAAAAATTAGGAAGGTGGGGACGCAAGGGTGTTTTGCTCCATGTCACCGTTCCCAAATCCCAGCCGGATCTGGCTGCATTGCCGGTGAGGAATATCCAGATCCACTGTGTCTGCTGTGCATCCCGCTGATGTATGGGAGTTATATTAAGGGTGGAAAGGTGCTAAATGAGCCCTCTTTATTTTCCATAAATTAACTCCAGAGCCATGAATCACTGCCAGCATGGCTTCGACTCCCAGCAAGTTTGTTTATCCAAGTTGGAAAGTGAAGGAAGACTCTTGGAGACTCCCCATTGTCAGGTCCTCACCTGTCCTGCCTCCCCTGCCCCAAAAACTTTCTCCTTTGGGCTCTCAAGGCTGCTTGAAGGTGTCCTTGGTCCCACCTCTGGGTTGGGTTCATTGTTGGGAGGTGCCATGCAGAATTTTGCAGGAACACAGGCCACAGAACATCTGGAGGGGGTTTGGGCTGGATTTCCTCCACCTTCTCCATGACCTTTTCCACCTCCATTAATCCCAGGTAAAGGGGAACTTTTCCCACTAAACCTGTGGGTCCTTTTTTTCCCTAGGAAACCTCCACTTTTTTCCATCCTCATTCACCTTGGTGGTCAAGTGGCCACCACTTTTCTTCCCAGCCATCACTGTGGTATGTAGAACCCCATAAACACCTCTCCAAACCATTTGGAGAGGGAATATAGGAGAGCCTGCAGAAAGGTACTCCCAGTGTTGTGGTTGAAATGGAGAAGGATTTCAGTCTGTCCACCTTGGTCTGTGGGACGATGCTGGACTTGTCCTACAAGGAGGTCACCCAGAGGTGAAGTACCTCCCAGAGGCACTTCATGGTGTTAGGGCTCTACATGAGCATCCAGAACCCTCTTTGGAGGAAGCACCGTGTTCCAGCAAGCAAAAGACATCACCTGGAGCATCCTCAATGGATGCTGGGAATGCTTGGGGCTATACTGCTGGTGCTCAGCTCTTTCCAGCTTCATGCCAGCACCAAAGCAGGTCCTGATGTTCACCAGTGGGAAGGTTTGGATCCTTTTAAATTCTCTTTTTCACCCATAACTTGGGAATTTTGCAGTTCATTTCCTGCTCTGTGGTGGGAAGTGACCTCTGAGTGCCACTTGTAGGGAGCTGAGGATGCTCAGGGATTTGGGGAATGAGCCACCTCCATCCTTGACATGGCCAAGGAGGATGTGAAGCAGAAGAGGAACTTAGGACACTACTACACCTGCATTCCAAGGGATTCCCAAGGTGACCCAAGCCAATCTCAGTGACTTTCTCCTCTTTTCTTCCTTTCCTTCACAGGCAACACCAAAAGGAGGAGAATGTTCCCAAGGGCATTCCTGCAGGATTCTGAGAACTCCCTTGTGGGTGGCAGAGGTGAGTTCAGTGGGTGATGCCAGGGTGGAGAACCATCCACATTCCTGATTTCCCAGTGCTTTAACCCCCACCAGGCAAGGAGAAGCCTGGGAATATCCAGCTGTGTTCCCCCGCTTCCCACCATCACCATTCCCTTCCCTCCCTCCAGGGAAACGGCTGCAGATCAAGCCCCGGCTGTGAGTCCATCCCAATCCCGTGGCAGCTGACCAGCTCAGGAACTGGAGAGCCAGGGAATGACCTGGCACCTACCTCAGGATGCCATGTCCAGACATGGCACCCCCCCCTCCTCCTCTTGCTTTTCCGGGATGTCACTGGGACACGGAGCCGTGTGGCAGCGTGGGAATGCACCGCTCGTTCCTTCAGGGGAGCAGCTTTGTTTGGAATCTTTGAATTGACCAATAAATGACCTTTTCAGTTGGTTTGTTGAAGGCAAGTCCTGCCATCTCCTTGGATGCTCGTGGGGCTGGGAAGAGCTTCCCATCCTCATCCATCCTCCGGTGCTGTCCCTGCCGCAAGGTGATAGGGGGACCTGAGGTGGTTTAATGCCATCAGGTGACATTCCCACATCCAAATCAGGACATATTAGGGACAAGTCACTGTGCTGGGATGTAATGGGTGTAAAGCCCCCACAGTCCTGATCCCACCATTCCAAGAGCCCATCCCACTCCATTCCCTTGCTTTTGGGAGGAGATTTCCTGGAGCTGAGAGCAACCCTTGTGGAAATGTGTTGGGAGTGGTGCTGAGGTCACAATCTGCATTTCGGGATCTCCCATGGCCCAGTTGTACCTGACCCCCCCCCCCCTTCTCTGCCTATGCCAGCAGGGGTTTGGGCTCCATTGGGAAAGCTGAGCCAGCTCTCCAGGGTTTGGGGGTTTTTGGGGACTCTCCAAATCCAAGCAGGAACAGAGTGAAGGAACACTGGAACAATGGGGTTTTGCATCCATAGGTAAAACTTCCAAGGGATTTTGGGGTGGCAGGTGCTGTTCCCCACACAGATGTGATTTGTGGGATTTGCTCATCCACAGCCCCTCAGGCAAAATCCTGTGGGGAAAAGGAATCAGAGGGAATTGGGAAGGACTGGGGCTCCCTGAGGATGCAGTATCCAGGTGTGATCAGAGATGGGGTAGGAAATGACAGTGGGTGGTGGCTTCACCCCCCAAACAGGTCCCCACAGGGGGGTTCCCTTCACCAAGTGACCCCCATGGAGGGGTTTTGTCACCATCCCAAATCCGCAACATCCCCCAGGCACTGGAGGACCAGCAGATCCTCACCCTGGGATGTCACTTGTGCCCCAGGGTGTGTCCAACGAGTTGATTTTTAATAAAAACGACGTGGTTTTTGTTGATATGAAAATGTCTTTTGTTAACTCCTGTGTTTTGATATGTAAATAAAAGAGTTTCCTCCCCTGGGATGGAGAAGCCTCCCTGTGGCTTTCCTCTTTTTTCATCAGTGCATGAACATCCCATCAAATATCCATTCAAATCCAGTGGAGGAGTCACTCTGATCCCAAAATACTTGTGTTTTTTTTTTAATCATTAAAACTTTCCACCCAGAAGCGATGATTCTTCTCATGGTGGTATCCTAAAAAAGCCCAACTAAATTCCCTAAAAACCACCCTGGAGGAGACGGTACTGTTGTGAATCCTCAGGGATGTCGAGTGGTGGCCGGGAGCTTTGGTTTCCCCTGGATCTCTAGCGAGGATAATCCTTGTGCTGCACTAGTTAAAGGAGGCAATGAGCAGCTCCGCTCCGAGCCGCGGCTCCGCCACCCACCGCCACCGCTGCTCCCTTCCCGGGAAGGATTGGAATTTCCAGCCGGCTGTCATTAAAGCTCTGCTCGGGGGTGATTAATTTCCAAGCAGGGATAAACGCGGCCCCTGGAGAGGTGTCACTGAACTCCGGTGGGTTCCCCCTCTATCTCCAACATCCTCAATTCCTCAGCAATGGGTTCCAACGGGATTTATCCGTCCTCGCTGTGAAGCCGGGGGTGCACTCTTGAGCTCGGGGACCCGCCAAGGACATTCCCTGGGGGTGCCACGACTGGGAGCTTGGCACAGGGTGGGGTTTCTGGAGGGCTCCATAAACATTTCCCGGAAAAACCTTCCTGCGGCGGGTGCTGCTGGCACTGCTCTTGGTCCCCTGCCGGGGAAGCAGGTGCCGGGTGAACGTCACCCGCCAGGATCAGTTTTCTGCCTGTCATCGGGGTGGCTGTTCCCTGCCGTCCTCCTTCTCCACCTTCTCCTCCTCAGCCTCATCTTCATCCTCCTCCCAGCCTCTCCATGTGATTTCCCTGCTCCGCCCCAAAATTCCTGACCCTGCAGCAGCACTGGGTTGTGGGGCAGGTGCTGGTGGAGCATCACCAAGATGGTCCCACCCTCTCTCCATGGGGTGCATTGTGGTGGACACCACCCTCCCACGGGGTGAGGTCACTGTCCCCAAGCCAACAACACCCCAAGTGGGAGCTGTGTGCCATCCAGGGAAACCGAGGCAGCCCCAGGTGGGCACCCAGCCCTGCTCCAAGGAGTGATGGGGCACACGAGATCTAAAAGTGAAAGGTGACGCCATCCTGCCGCCATCCCGAGGCCACCAACCTGGTTATGTCACTTGACCGCCTGTGAGTAAACTTAGCTGACGGGCCTGGTGTGGCGGGGAGGGCTGGGGACATGCCATGGGCATTTCCTAAAAATACCCCGGGGGTGTCGCTGGGGAGCCACGGCCCCATTGGAGCCCGGCCCGGTCCTAATCCCTTGGTGGCTCCTGTCCCAGCGCGGGTGGCAGCTGCTGGTGGGGGCCAGGTGCCCCCAGGGTGGAGCAGCTCTGGGGAGGAACGTGGTGCCAGGGGAAAGGAGGTGGCACCCCATCTTTTCCCAGTGCAGGATCCCGGTATCCTGCTACACAGGTGGGATGATGATGGATTTAGGGTGACACAATGAGGCAAAAGGGGTTAAAACCACCCCACTAGAAAGATTTTTTGTTGTCCACTTCTTTGCCCCCTCCCTCAAGTCATGCCCAAGTTTGGGGACTCCAAAGTGGGATATCTGTGTCCAATATGGGATAACATCCAGGATCACCAGGGAATGGGGGTCATGTTTAGGGCTTTGCCTGCATCCATGACCCTTCCCAAGGGGAATAAAGGCCCCCCCTGCCCTGACCCAACTAGCAGCAGAAAGATGGATCCTTCTCAGAGGCCAGATCCAGCATAAGCAATAATGTGGGATTTTAATTGCTGGAGTTGCAGCGGGATAAATGTTTTAATCCTCAAAACCCACCTTTTTTGCATTAATTTGACCCTATATCCAAAGGGTCAGTTAGCAGCCATGGAGAGCAGTGCCCCCTGTCCCCAAGTCCCCAAGCAGCCATTGGCTGGATGAGGGGAATGTCACTCTCCACATCCCAAGGAGCTGCCTATGGGATGCAGCCGGGTTGGGTTGCAGTGGGACCCAGGATTCATCCTGTGGGTGACAGAGACAATCCTGGACCCCCAGGGGATAAGTGGGTGGGTGTTGCCAGCCTCTGTGGGATGAACCTGCTCATCCCTTGGGATTAAGTGGGACCACTCCATGGCAACTGCCCCGTGCCTCAGTTTCCCGGTCCTGCTGCTCCCAGGGTGCAGCAGCCCTGAGGTGGCAGATGGAGTAGCACGGCCACATCCCAACCAGGGCCTCATCCAGGGATGGCATGAGCATCCCAAAAACGCCCTGACCTGCTGCCTCTGGGTGCCAGTGACACCTTTTCCAGGTGCTGGGCTGGCAGTCCTGGTCCTCCATCTGGTGACACTCCCGTTCATGTGTCAGGTGTGGATGTCACCTGTGCTAGGTGCAATGCCCCCTCTGAAACCAGAGGCAGCCCTGGAGTACAGAGGTGCACGTGGCTGCAGCCTGACCACCAATAGCTTATGGAAAATCCCAAAAAATCCCCAAAATTATATTTATTTGACTTTCTGCAAGGGTGGAAGTGCTCCGGGAAGGGTTCTGGGCTGTTCCTGAGGTGGGGAAGGGGCAGTGGTCCCTCAGCAAGGTGGCACCAAACCCGATTTAGGCTCCGTAACCCCTTTTTGGATATTTCCCCTTTTTGGGGAGTAGGAAATCAGGATTTCTAGGATGTTTCTCCCCACTCCACGCTCAGTTCGGGGCAGAGGGTGAGAGATCAAGCCCCACGTTGGGATGCGGGGGCCGAGAGGGTCCAGAGGGTACCCGGAGCATTCCCCTCCTCCGGAGATTGACAGCTGCCCCGGGGGCGTTGCCATGGGGATATGAAAATCCAAGCGGGCTCTTGGGGTGCTGATAGGCTGGAAGCGCTTAGCCTCGCCTCAGTAGGCGTGGCCATGCCTCGTTTTCCCCATATAAAACGCGGCGAGTTCCATTGAGCTCCCGGCGGCGGCGGCGCCGGTCGCAGGCAGGGGCGGGCAGGGTAGCGGCCCCCGCCCCCAGGGCGCCGTGTCCCGGCGGGAGGAGGAGGAGGAGGCAGGAGAAGGCTCGGAGCCCGGGGAGGTGGGGCCGGGGCAGGTGCCAGGGGAGGCAGGAAGGGGCGGGCAGGGCGCTGCGCGCTCCTCGCCATTGGGAACCGGCCGTAGGCAGCGGCGGAGCCCGCCCGGCCCGAGTGCAGAGCCGTGGCGGTCGGAGGAGGGTCCCGGAGCGCAGCAGCGGAGCCCGGCTGCGGAGCCGAGTCCCGACGGAGAGAGGTGGCTGTCCCGGAGCCCCGTGCCGGAGCCCGGCTGAACCGCAGCGCAAAGTCCCGTCGGAGGCGAGCAGCGGAGCCCGGCTGAGCCCCGCAGCAGAGCCCCGGTGGAGGGTCCCGGAGCCCAACTGAGCCCCGCAGCAGAGCCCCATCTCGGACGCCGCTGAACCTTCCCTCAAAGTCCCATCGGAGCGTCCCGGAGCCTGGCTGAGCCCCGCAGCGGATCCCGGTCGGAGCGTCCCGGAGCCCCGCTGAACGCCACCGCAGAGCTCCGTCAGAAGGTCCCGTAGTCCGGCTGAATCCCACCGCAAAGTCCCGTCGGGAGTTCCCGGAGCCCGGCTGAGCCCCGCAGCGGAGCCCCGCCGGAGGGTCCCGGAGCCCGGCAGCAGATCCCCGTCCGAGGGTCCCGGAGCCCCGCTGAACCCCATAGCAAAGCCCCATCGGAGAGTCCCGGAGCCCGGTCTGGGCAGCCGCCTGCCGGAGCTCGCTCGGAAGAGGCTCCCGGAGCCCGCGGGACCCTCGGTGAGCGGCGGTGCCCGGGGGCTTCCCCCCCCGGTCCCTCCATGGACTGAGATGGCCTCGGAGCTGGCCATGAGCGCGGAGCTGCCCACGAGCCCCCTCGCCATCGAGTACGTGAACGATTTCGACCTGATGAAGTTCGAGGTGAAGAAGGAGCCGGCGGAGGCGGAGCGGCTGTGCCACCGTCTGCCCGCCGGGTCCCTGTCGTCCACCCCGCTCAGCACGCCCTGCTCCTCCGTGCCTTCCTCGCCCAGCTTCTGCGCTCCCAGCCCCGGTGGGCAACCGGCCCCCGGCCCCCCGGCTACCACCGCGGCTTCCCTGGGCTCCAAACAGCAGCTGGAGGAGCTGTACTGGATGTCGGGTTACCAGCATCACCTCAACCCCGAAGCTCTCAACCTGACGCCGGAGGACGCGGTGGAGGCGTTGATCGGTGCCCCTCACCATCATCATCATCACCACCAAGGGTACGAGCCCTTCCGACCTCAGCCCTTCGGGGGTGAGGAGCTGCCGCCGGCCGCCCATCACCATCCCGGCCATCACCATCATCATCATCACCACCTACGCCTGGAGGACCGGTTCTCCGACGATCAGCTGGTGAGTATGTCCGTGCGGGAGCTGAACCGGCAGCTGCGGGGCTTCAGCAAGGAGGAGGTGATCCGCCTCAAGCAGAAGAGGAGGACCTTGAAGAACCGGGGCTACGCTCAGTCCTGCCGCTACAAGCGGGTCCAGCAACGGCACATCTTGGAGAACGAGAAATGCCAACTGCAGAGCCAGGTGGAGCAGCTCAAGCAGGAGGTGACCCGCTTGGCCAAGGAAAGGGATCTGTACAAAGAAAAATATGAGAAGTTGGCCGGCCGGGGCTTCCCGCGGGAGCCCTCCCCATCCGCCGCCCCGAAAGCCACCGCTGACTTCTTCATGTGAGCCGGGCTGGTGGGATGGGGTGGGCTCCCCTTTTGTTGTTTTTTTTTTCCTCATGCGGGGAAGAGCAAACCCGCCGCTTATATTTAAAAAGAAAAAAAAAAATATTATGAAGTCCCCACTGAGATTTTGGTGAGGGGAAGTTGAACTCCCTCCCTCCCGCCACGCACCCACCCATCGGGACTCGGGGTGGGGGGTCCCGGGGTGGGGGAGTGGGGGGCAGCTCTGCATGCGGGACGTGTACGGCCACCCGCCCCCCTTCCCGGGAGCATCAGCGCCATACAGGTGGCTTCTCCCCACCTTTTCCTGCGGGTTTTCCCCTCCATTGGGATTTTTATTCTTCGAGGGATCCCCACGGATCTGCCGGGGGGGGTCCCCGGCAGCGCTGCGCTCTGCCCGGCCCCTCCGCCCACCCCCCATTCCCGGCCGGCAAACCTGAGCCACATTTAACTTATTCACCCTTGTAAATATGTAGAAAATTAGTTCGTTTTTTGCCTTTTTTTTTCTTTCTTTTTTTTTTTTTTTTTCCTTGAGCCTATATTTTGCTTGGTGATTTATGAGAAAAAGAAAACGAACAAAAAAATGAAAAACCAACAAAAAAACCCTAAAATCCTTTAGAAAAGAGAAAAAAAAAATTACACGAGTCTTAAAAGTTTGTATGTAATAGCATGCAAATAATATCCGAGTTAATTTAACGATGTTGGGAAGAAGCCGAATGCACTATATACAGGAATTGATTGGGTGAAATAATACTGTTTTATAGAGATTTAAAATTATCTATGCTCTTAAAAATAGTGGGGAGGGGCGGGAGGGGAAGAGGTAACAATTTTAGGGTGACCTGAAAGGCAATATAGTAATATATGGACTGCAAACGGTTGGCTGCTATCTCACTATGCACCAGATTTATTTATTAACCCTCGGGAAACGGAAAATCTTATTTTAACCTCGATGTTTGGAGGAAGAGAAAAAAAAAAAAACAGACGGCAAGAAAATGCACAGTATTTGTTGTGGAAACAAGAGGAAAAAAAAGGATTAAGAATTCGTGCAATCGTTGGAGCGAAAGCGGGACCGATCCTGCGCGGAGGAGCGGGGCGGGTTTGTTTGTTTGTTTTTTTTAAACGAGTTGCTTATTTAAAAAAGGAGAAAAAAATTAAAAAAAAACAAATTTTGGGGGGAAAACAAAAGGGTCCTGCGGACAAAGCGAGCTTGGGAGCCTGGTGCATTTTAGGGACTGATCGTGCGAAGCGTTTTTAACGACCTGTTGTTTCGATTTGTGACGGTTTTAATGATGTTGCATCAAGATAAAAACTTATATTCAACTAGAGCCTGGGTCGGGTTTTCTCTCAACTTTTGGGGGGGTCCCGCATCATCGGGGTTTTGTTTGGGGGTTGTTTATTATCCCTTTGATTCCCGGTGCTGATGCAAAACCGAGCTCCCGCTGAGATAAGTCCGGTGTTGAGCGTCGCCTCTGCCTCACTGAACTCTGGCTTTTCACTTTTCCTGCCTTTTTTTTTGTTTTGTTTTGTTTTTGTTTTGTTTTGTTTTCAGCCGGGTTTGGGGTGTTTTTGGTTTTCTTTCCCGGCTGGAGGGTCCTGGAGACCTTCATCCCTGCAGCTGCTGGAAAGTCACCGGATCCAGTTTGGTTCCAGCTTGTCCGACACCGTCCCGATGAGCCGCTGGCTTGATTTTCAACGGTAATAAATTATTTTTCTTTCCTCTTTTGGGTTCTCCCTCTTGAATTTTTAATTGAAAAAGGACCCCTTAACAAACCAAGCCCACACCTTCCCTAATCCAGGCTTTTGGGCTGGTATTTTACTGAGATTTTGTGGGGTTTTGGGACTGTTTTTAAGGATATTTCTCCCTTTGCCGCAAACCCCAAGTGTGGCTGCAGCTTTTCCCAGACTCAGCGGGACAAATTCCAACACAACCCTTGGTACAACATATTTTTTGGTCATTTTATGTGCTTTTTTAATATTTAGGTGTGTTTTCTGTCCTATATTTTTGCCCAGGCTCAGCTGTGGCAGGTCCCCAAGCTGTGGTGTGTTCCCTCCTGCCGCTTCCATAAATCTCTGCTGTGCTCATGTAACCCCCTGGCTTTTCCTTGGATTTGTGGGGTGCCTGCAACTCCACAACCCTCTGGTCTTGCCTTTTCTGCAGCCCCAAACCTCACTCCCCTTTTTCTTCATCTTTTTGTGGCTTTTTGGTTTCTTACTGTGTGGCCAGAGGATTTTTGAGCAGCATGAGCTCGGCTCAATATCGGACTTGGATTTTGGGATGGGAGCTGGGATGCAAAGAGGGACATTTGTCCAAGGCTGGACAAAAAGGGGGGTTTGAAAGGTGGGGGGATTCACCCCTTATTCCTGTATTTATTTAGATCCAGGGAAACTTTGCAAACCTGGCTCTAAATAAAATGAACCCGTGCAGCTGCTCGCAGGACATCGCATCTCTGAATTTTTTGGAGGTGAATCACAGCTTCCTGGTGGGTAATTCCCTAATTTTCCTCCCAATATCCCTTTCTCTTGGCATATATTTTTGGAGGGAGAGCACATCCAGCTGCCTGGTCATGATCAAGTAAGAATTTGGGGAGGAAAAGGTATTTGGGGCTGGTACCTTCCCCAAACAAGCCTGGGGATCTCAGTCCCCGCTGTCTAAGTCCTCACTCCTGGATCTTTCTCTCCTGGATCCCCATTCCCTCTTGGCACATCCTGGGGGTCACTGCCCCTTTTCCAAGGTGCACTGGGGCTGGCGGGGGAAGCAGAGCTGACTTTGGGGTCTGTGTGGGGTTTTGTGGGAGCGCTGTCCCATGGGGTGTCACCCCAGGACACAGCGCGGTGCCCGTGAGGTGACCGCGATGGTCTCCTGCTCCGGAATCCTTTCCCCACTTCCACGGCAGAGCGAAGGCAGCAATTTAGGATTCCCAGTTTTCCCCTTTGCCCTCTCCTTTTCGTTTTATTTTGGGGTGCAACAACCTGGGGAAGATCCCAGATTATTCTGGCAATCCAGATATTATCCCTTCCTCTTTATCCCAGAGGGACCCTCAATTCCGTGCACCACTGTGATTTATTTTTTTAGTTCCCCACTGATTTTCTTTTTCCCCAAACCCTCCTTGAAATCCCCCAATAGCTGGAACAGGACACAGGGTGTTGCTGCCACCCATTAATGTTGGTCCTCCACAATTTTTTGGGACATTTGAGGGTGGAATTGCACCCTTCTGCCCCGTCATCCTGAGTTTCTCCATGCTCCTGAAGCCCCTGGCTTTCTGGGATTGGTTTTGCTGAATAAATAATAAAAACTAAAGTAGTTTAAGCCTAAATTTGGCTGGTTTATGACTTGTCTCCTTTTTGGGGCTGAGCCCCCCCTGCACTCCAGGCTCTGGGGGGTGGTTGGGTGGTCCCTGCTTGGGTTTCCAGCTTTTTTGGGGATGGCTGCAATATTTGCAGGATGATGTGTGTGCATTCCAAGTGTGCTGGCACATGTTTTGGGATGGGGATGTGGCGGGACAGGGTCGTGTGTCACCCGTGTGCCGCAGGACTGCGGACATCCGCAGGTGCCACCACGTCTGCTGCAGGAGGACGTGTGGCGCTTGGGGTCACTCTGACCTGGTTTCAAAGCTTTTCCCTCATTTTCCCTGATCCCTGAGCAGGGCTGGAGCCTCCTTCTCCACCTTTCTGCTGCTTTTTGGGGGTTGCAGTGGGACCTCAGGACACCACGCTGTCCCTCCTGTGAGGATCTGCAGTCCTGCCGCTCATCCTGGGCATCTCCCGCATCCTCAGCTCCATCCTCAGCCTTTCCCAGGGGTGGAAACAGCAGCCCAATCCAAAAGGATGCTCCAAGGGCTGCCTGGCACTTGGGATGGGGACATGGGGACAAGCCCTGGGGGTCCTCTTCATGTCCCTCTCCTGCAGAGCTCCTTAACCCCATTTCCAAGCTTTACTTGCCCGCTCAGTGGGCATCGCTGAGCTGGGAAATGGCTGGAATTCCTCCTGATTCCCAGCCCGTGGGTTTTCCACAGGGCAGAGGGGTGATTCTGGGGGGTGCTCACCCCCAAACACAGCAGCACTTTATCCATGGATGCTTGGGATTTGGCACAGCCCCTGGCAAAGTCCCCTTGAAGCAGTGCAGGGTGCTCCGTGCCACCTCCAAGCAGGAATTGCCGGGATCGCTGGAATCGGGTGGAAAACCACAAGAAGATGATCAATGTGGCATCTCCCTCGCTCCTTCCTCCTCAGTTATTGATGCTCCCAGCCCACAGGTTTGTCCCAAAACTGCTCTGGTGTTCACACAAATCCTGACATCTCCACAAATCCTGACATCTCCATAAAGTGAAAACTCCAGTCCTGGAGTTCAGTCCTGGGATGGAAGCAGGTTGGGCTGCTGGGCATGGAGGAATTTGGGGTAATGTTCACTTCAAAAGCAGGAATTAATTTGAATCTCAGCCAAATTAATCCTGGACAAAAAAAAAAAAAAAAAAAAATCTTGGATTTGGCTCTGAGCTCAGGGCTGAGCCACTGTGAGCACAGCCTGGGCTCGGTTCGGCGCTGGAATTTTTTGGCTCGAGTGGATCTTTATATTTTGACTCAGCCAGAGTTTGATTTTTGCACATTCCTTCCTTTCCGTGCTCTGTGTCTGCCTGCCTCCTCAATATTCCCGCATCCCTGGGACACAAACACCACCCTGCCCATGTTATATAAAAATATATTCATATAAAATAAATTTATCCCTATTTATCACCTTGGTAGAACAGAGCTCTGCCATGGGATCATGGCTTTGGCACTGCACGGCTCATCCTGAAGGCTGGAATTTTTTCCAGCTCTCTGCCTTCCCCCAGCCAGCGCATCCCAGTTCCACTGATGTTATCCCTAAACTCAGCAGGAAGTGAGGTCCTTCCTGAAATCCAGGACATGGAAAACCCCCCTGCATAACATGTACAGCAACACAGCTGGGATTTTATCCTGAATTCCTTGGGTTTGGGTGGGTTTGCTCCACCCAGGGGTGCTGCTGCTGCTGTGGGAATTGGGATGCAGGTAGTTGGATGCGGAATATGGGTGTGGGATGCAGGAGGAGGGATATGGGATACAGGATGCACAGATACAGGACAGCAGGAGTGGGATGAAGGGGATACAGGGACACAGGACATTGGATGTGGGATGGAGGTAGTGGGATTCAGGATATGGGATGCAGGAAGTGTGATGGAGGAAGTAGGATGCAGGATTTAGGATGTGGGATGTCAGGTGTGCGGATACAGGACATTGGATGTGGGATGTAGGTAGTGGGATGCAGGAGGTGGGATGTGGGATGCAGGTATTGGGATGAAGAATATGGGATTCAGGATGCAAGGATACAGGATTTATCATTGGGTGTGGGATGCAGATGGTGGGATATAGGGTACAGGATGCAAGGATGGAGAATACTGGTTGTGGGATGCAGGATACAGTACATGAAAAATAAGATATGAGAACTGGGATGCAGGATATGGGGTATAGGAGATGGGATGTGAAATGTGGGATATGGGATGATGGGATGCTCCCTGCAGCAAGGCACTGTGCTGGTTGTCACTGCTCCTTGATCCAGGAGGAAAGGGGAGCTCTGGATCATGAGATTCAAGGAGCCTGGCACTGCCCAGCCCACCCTTCCCTGACTGGATAAACTCCATCGAGGATGCAACACCAGCAAATCCCAGGAATTCCAACTCATCCCCATCACTGCCTGTGTGTGTGCAGGTGGTGGGATAAAGCAGGTGGGATATGGAATGCAAGCTGTGGGATGCAGGATGCACATCCATGTGTGTGCAGGGAGAACAGCTCACTGCCAAGAGGGAAACATTCCAGGACAGCGTCAGTCCTCAGATCCAGACGTGATCAGATCCTGCCAGCCAATGCCCTTTGCTATCTCAGCTGTCTGGGAAGTGCAGCCTTCCTTGGAGTCGCCATCCCCAATGCCTGGGAATGCCCTTGTTCCCCTCTCCATCCCCACAACTCCGTATCCCTCCTTGCCAAGCTTCCAATTAAATCATCAGCTTAGTGTTTAATTACCCACAACATAAAACCCAAAGGTTCTCCGGGTTTTAACCCCCCTCCAATCCTTCCTTTCCATGGATGAGAGTGGAGGGAAAGCAGAGGGAGCATCTTCCCACCCCCACCAGGTTATTTATTCATGGAAAAGGCCGAGGCTGGAGCGCGGCTCCAGCACAGCCCTGGCAGCTGGCGGCTCCCTGGGAGCTGTAATTTGCACAAGCAAAAATAAACTAATTGTTATTTTCCATTTACATAAAGGGAAGGGAAGAGAGGTTGGAAGAGAGGGGGAAGGAGGCTGGGAATGTGAAAGGAATGTGCTGCCAACTCCTTCTGGGAGGGCTGTGCCAAAGTACGGACTCATTCCCTGCTCCCATGGGGCTCGTCCTGCCTGTCTGGTTGCTGGAGGAGTTGAAATTTATGGAAATTATGGTAGTGAACCATCATCTTCCTCACCAGAGAGTCAGGATCTACTTCCAGAAGTGTGGAGCCCATCCCAATGAATGTGCAACACAACAAGAGAGAGAGGACAACCATTTCCATCAGCTGGTTGGGAGGAAAAACCTGCTGGCATCAGAGCAGATTTGAAGGATGGATGGAGATTTATTTGGAGTTTTCACTTTGGCCGTGGTGTGTGGATCCAAAAGAAGGGCCCGGGCATAGAATCATAGAATGTTTTGTGTTGGGAGGGAATTAAAGATCATCCAGTTCTACCCCCTTCCATGGGCAAGGACACCTTCCACTATTCCAGGTTGCTCCAAGCCCTGTCCAGCCTGGCCTTGGACATTTCCAGGGATGGGGACAGCCACAGCTTTTCTGGGAAACCTGTGCCAGGGTCTCCCCACCCTCCCAGGGAAGAATTTCTTCCCCATATCCCATCTAACTCTGCCCTCTGGCAGTGGGAAACCTCAGATCTTTGAGACTTTAACCCTTTTCCCAAGTGACCATTGCTGAAGGGCATCTGGTGGGGATATGTTTGTGGATCTGGGCTTGGGATGGAGGTGGGAGGGAGGACAAACAGCAGAGGGGGATGGGAGTGCTCCTCTCTCATCAACTCTGTGCAGCCCAAGGATTCCTTGGACCAGGGAGGAAAAGGAAGAAGAAGTTTCCCAGAGAGGCTGTGGATTCTCCATCCATGGAAGTGTCCAAAGACAGATTGGATGAGATTGGAGCAACCTGATCTAGTGGGCATCCCTGCCCATGGGAATGTGGTTGGAACAAGATGATCCTAAAGGTCCATTCCAACCCAAGCCATTCCAACAATTTTATAAGGAACACATCCATGACCTCATGCACTGGATGGAGTGGAGACTGGAGATGCTGTCGCCAGCAGTGTCAGCATGGCAGAGACCCCTTCCATGCTGCCACATCTTGGGAACCTTTGTCATAACACTTGGAATGAGACGTCGCGGGCGTTTAATTCCGATTTACGCCGACAGGTCCTGTCCGTTAATTAAATATCCATTGATTGTTCGGAGAACACTTCCTTGGGTTTATCGCGTTTCTCCGAGACAAATCAAATTGCCACGTCATTAACTTCCAGCTCTCCAATCCATACATAATTACTGCCTTATTAATACCTCCGAGTTACGAGGAAGTTTGAGGCAATTAATATTTGTGGGATAGTTTGTATCAAGTTAATTCCGTCAGGGTTATGTTAATAATGCGGACATCTAATAAGCTGGATAATTAACGTCTTTCTCGTTAGCATCTTCTCAGGTGCCAGTTAAATGTCAGGCCAGGCTTTGTGGCCGGGCTGTGTTTAATTAAACTCGTTATTACAGAGGGATTCATGGTTGTTACATGTGAACGGCGCCAGGTAGGACCAGCACGTGATTCCTGCCCTGCCTGGGCTTTGGATGCAGAATGGGTTTGGGATGGGCTGGAAATGGGATTAACGGGTTGTTCCAAGGTCGGACACGGGGATTTTTTGCTTGGCAGGAAAGTCAGGATATGGTCCTGGTCAGTGTTTGTCCATCTTGCTTGGCTCAGAGCAGGGTTTGTATTTTAGGGATGTTCATCCAAGAAAGTGGCAAACACTATGGGCTCCCTGATGTGGACATGATTAGTGGAGAGGGGAAAGTGCTGGGAGCGTCTGTGACCACATTCTCAGCAAGCCCAAAAATGGTCCAAAACATGAAAATTCAGGCAAATTTTAGGCTCAGCTTTAGCCCATATTTGAAGCTTTGGGTTGGGTTTCTTCCTGAGCTGGCAGGAGTTTTCCCAGTGCACCCCAGCCATGAGATCATCTCACTCCACGCTGCTTCCCTGGGGTTTTCCAGCTGCCTCATCCCTGGAGCCAGTGCCTTGGAGTTCTTGGCCATAAGAACTTCTCTGGGAGCCATCCACGACCTGACTGAGCCCGCATCTCCCTGCCCACAGCCTTCCCTCCCCTGCTGCTCATGAATAAAAGATGGACCCCGTCTACCTGGCCTGTTTGTCCTCATGAAAAATTCATTGGCTGCTGATTAAGTTTTAAGGAAGGGCCGTGTTGCTCAGGTGGGTCAATGTTCTCCAGCTACCCAGAGGGGTGGGAAGCTGTTGAGTTGGGATTTGCCCCCTCTGCTTGCTCTGGAAAAGGAGTGGGGGAGAGTTTTTCTCCTTCCCTGCTCCTGGTTGGGATCCCAGCAAGAAATCCTGGAATAGTGGGAAGAGAAGGACCCAGGCTGGGCTTGGCTCATATTTGGGAAGGTGATGATCCAGAGCAGCTCCAGAGCACACCAGAAGTTGTGGAATTCAGGAAAGGAGACACAAGCCATGACCACAGAGAGGAAAGAAGCCACAGGTGACCTGAACAAGGTCTTCCATCCCTGGAGAGTGTGATGACCACTGAGGCTCTGCCTCAACAGAAGGGCAACATTTCCACTGGAAAAAAGAGGGAATTTACCAAAATCAAAATACTTTTCCTCTCTGATTATCCATAATCCCTAAAATAAAGGCTCTGCTGCTTATTTCTCCCCTCCCCTCCCCTCCTCTTGTCTCACTCCAAGGGCACAGAGGAGATGCTCAGGAGCTCATTTTTAATTGCATTTACAAGCTCATTTATTGTTATCCCTAAAAATGTTCCTGCTGGAGATGGCTCCCCACGTTCCCTCTTCTGGGACAGGCTGGGGAAGGAGAAGAGGGAAGGATCCTCCACCACTCCGTGCGTGGGGGCTGTTTCAATGCTGGCACCACAAAGTTGCTTCCCTGGTCAGAGGTTCCTGCTCCGTAAATATTTTGGGAAGCAGCGTGGGGGGTCCCAGGGGTCTCCTGGGATGGGTTGTTAGTGCAGGATGAGGAAGCATCAGACAGAGAGAGGAGGAGGAGGGAAAAAACTGCAATGAAAACAAAGCAAAAGCTGCCAAAGCCACAAGGTCAGGGATGAAATATTCATGGAGCCATCCGTGCTGGAAGACAGGTGTGGAGGTCCTGGGGAGGCTACGGAAACCCCGCTCTGGCTTCCTTCTCTCTCGTCATCAATGCTCAGCCGGCGGAGTTTGGGGCAGTGGTTAAAGATGTATGAGCCCAGTTGTGCAACAGCTGGACACATCTGGCACCTCATCCCTCTGGTGCTCCTCGCCTGTGCTCTGTAAAAGGCGGGTGGGGGGACTGGGAGGGGACACTCGGTGGCCACTGTGTGGGCTGGGCCCTTGGGGAATCACAAGGAGAAATGGGATTTGGGATGGAGGTGGTTGGATGGGAGAGATGGAGGTGGTTGGGTGGGAGGGATGGGATTTGGGATGGAGGTGGTTGGGTGGGAGGGATGGGATTTGGGATGGAGGTGGTTGGGTGGGAGGGATGGAGGTGGTTGGGTGGGAGGGATGGGATTTGGGATGGAGGTGGTTGGGTGGGAGGGATGGGATTTGGGATGGAGGTGGTTGGATAGGAGAGATGGATGGAGGTGGTTGGATGGGAGGGATGGGATGTGAGATGGAAGACTTATCAGAAGGGATGGGCAATGGGAGGGATGAATGTGGTTGAGTTGGAGGGATGGGCAAAGGGCTGGAGCTGGTTGTTCTGCAATGGGTGGATGGATGGATGGATGGGTGGATGGATGGATGGATGGGTGGATGGATGGATGGATGGATGGATGGATGGATGGATGGATGGATGGATGGATGGATGGATGGATGGATGTGGTTGTGGTGTAGGAATAGGCAATGGAATTTAGGAGTTTGTGTTGGAGGGATGAGCAATGGGAAGCAGGTGGGCTGTGGGAGGAACGGGTAATGGGCTGGAGGTGGCTGGATGGGAAGGATGGAGCCTCAGATGGAGGTATTTCCCTGCATTTCCATTTTTGGGAAAGTTGTGTGTCCTGCTTAGCCACTCCATGTCCTGTCAGAGCATCCCACAGGCACTGCACCAGGCAGCCTTCCCAAACCCCATCTCCAGCTGGGAATTCAGCCCCATGCCCATGGACCATCACCTTCCTTCCTGGTCACCACATCTCCTGGCAGCCGCTGACCACCCTAGAGATGAAATTCCTGAGCCGGTGTTGAACCACCTCTTCCTAGAAATAACACCCCATTTTCTTACACAAATTATTTCCTTTTGCTTCCATGGAAGCTCATTAGAATTCCTGAATGCGACCACACGGATCGATGACTTGCCAGGCCAGCACACGGCAGTCGATTCCTGTTTTCCAGGAGACTTTTCCTCCCAGTCTAATCAGAGAAGGCAACGTCTTTCTCCCTGATTTTTGCTCTGGTATTGGTCCCCTGCTGATTAATTTCCAATGGGTCACCTCAGCAGGGAAGGAGGCTCTCCGGTTTAATTAGGAATGGGTAATATGAGTGTGGATTATCCCTCAGCTGTCCAGTGTTTTTGTGGATGAGTGCCAGGAGTTTCAGCCTTTCCTAAAATAAAATTCAAAAAGAAAATACTTGGAATAAAAGGCTGTATACTTATCAGGACAGTGTCCAGCTCAGGAGCTGATTAAGCGGCTTCATTGCCACCGGCCTGGGCCAACAGGCAGCTTATCCCAGGCCTTTCCACAGGGAACTGAGGCCGGGATGCTGCTCCCAAAACAGTGAGTGCCACCAAATTGTAAATGGAACAACTATCTTTGCCTTATGGGAATTTATGGGATGGGAGGGCAGCATCCTTCCCTTTCCCCTGTGCTTTCTTGTCCCCAAGGAGCATTGTGACACTCACATCCGTGCACTCACACTCGCTCCCGTTGGTTTTCCCGGCTCCATCTCTCCTTGCTGGGAGCTGCCGAGTCAGCAGGCAGCACATCTGCAGCGCGGGATCCACCGGAGGACGATATTAATCAGGATTTTTCCCTCTTGGACTTTGGCAGCTTCCCGGCGCTAGCAGCTGTGCCTGTGCCCTGGGAAATCAGCTCCGGTGACTCCCGCGCTGTCGGCTGGGAATGTTCCTCGTCCCCAGGAGCTTTTGGGGCTGTGGGTACAGATGTGTCCCCTCCCATGGATCAGCAGGGAAAAGGGGAGGAGCTGTTAATTCCCTAATCCTAGCTGTTCTGTCTTGGCACCCCTTTCCATGCAGCTTCATCCCTATCCCTTCTCCTTGGTGCTCTTGGAGCACCTATGGAGGTTCTTTCCATCAAGGAGAACATTCTGGACCAAGCAGCATCATCCTGGTCCCAAACCCTCCCCATGATTCTCAGAAGGAGGGAATAAGGTGTTATGGAATATGGGAAACCCATTAGGATGGGCACCTCCCTTCCAAGCGTGGGATCCCATGTGCCACTCCTGACATCCCACATTCCTCATCCGGAAGCTGGATGAGACCTTTCAGATGGATAATTAGGATAATTAATTGCCCTAAGGCAGTGTTTAGCCTTGGTGGGAATAGTGGGAAGGCTGGAGGAGAATCTTCTCCTACTAAGAACCTCTAATCCCATTCTTGGAGAATAAATTGTCCCCGTGCCTCAGTTTCCCTGGATGCAAACAGGGATGTGTGGGGTGGATCGGTGACATGGCCCATCTTGAGGGTCATATTATGTTTTCCAGTGGACTTTTGAGGTAGGGACTGACATGTGCCTGTTCTTTCATCCCTATTTTCCATCACCTGGATCTCCAGCCTCCTTTCCCTGACATTCTAATAGCAGTTATGATTATGGGCAGATGGGAAAACGGGATCTGGGGAGGGATTTTGCTCAATCCTTGCTGGCCCCACTAGTTTTCTTTTTGTGCTGTGCTCCCTTCCCCATGGACATGGGTTCTCCACAGGGGTTGGAAGCAGGAAAGGTGCAGGGAAGGGGAGGAATTCTCTCTCTCTGGCAATCCCTTTGTGTCCCGGTGTAATCAGCTCTGATTTATTCTCTTTGATTTTTTTTTTTGGTCGTTTTTGTTGTTATTTTTCATTTTTCCTCAGTGTCAGCATTTTCCCCCCCAATCTCCCCCTTCCCCTGTGATTCGCTAGAAACCTGAGACTGGGAATTATTCAGGATGCAAAGGGCTGTTAGTGGGTCACTGGTCTCCTTTGGTGGCATCTTCCAACTTCCAAGCCCTTAACCCTTCCCAAGCCACAAGAGGAATCCTCCACACATCCCCCTTTCCCCCACACAGATCCCCATGGAAAAATCCCTGGTGAGCCTGAAATCCTACAGGCAGAAGGGACAGATGGGATGGGTTGAGATGAATTTGGACTGAAAAAAAAAATTACTTTGTGGCCATTGGAATGCTGGATGCTCTGCTGGGAGATGTCATGGGGAATTACCACACCTTTGGGAATTTGGAATACCAGTTGTGGGTGGGATGGGGATGGGACACTGGAAGATGCTTGGATAGCTTTGCAGGCAGCACAGCCCTATGGGCAAAGCCAGAGCAACAGAAAATGTTGGGGCTTTGGGAAGAGATTTAAGCAGTTAAAAACTGGATAATGGTGAAATTGGTGCTGCCAGTCGTAAATCCTCCTGGGATGTTGGGGACAGACTCGAGGGCACCAACAGAGTGGGGAATACTGGAGCAGGATTTGGGGCAAAGTCTTTCCTGGGATGGACATATGAGGATCTGGGCATCAGCGAGGTGTCAGGGGGCTGGAGCAGGTCCAGAGAGGGAACTGGGAAATGTCTGGAGCACTAGGAGTGGCTGAGGGAGCTCGAGAAAAGGAGGCTCAGGAGGGACCTTCTCCCTCTGCAATTCCTGGAAAGAAGGGTAGAGCCAGGTGGGGATCGGGCTCTGCTCCCAGTAAACAGGGGACAGGACAACAAGAAATGGCCTCAAGTGGTGTCAGGGCAGGTCTAGGTTGGATATCAGGGAATATTTCTTCATGGAAAGCATTGTCCAGCCTTGGCACATCTGCCCAAGGCAGTGGTGTCACCATCCCCAGAGGGATTTAACATCCCTGTGGATGTGGCACTTGGGGACATAGTCAGTGGTGGCCTTGGCAGAGCTGGACTTGATCTTGGAGAGCTTTTCCAACCTAAATCATTCCGTGATTCCATGATGGATGGACGACAGTGAGCTGTTGGCCAGCCCATGTCCCCACCAAGCTCCTCTTGTCCCTCAATCCTCACAACTCCTCCAGCCCATAGAGAAAAACCCATTCCCTACAGTTTTATCTCTCTCAGTTCCCAAAATGAGAAGGAATAAATCCATGAGAATATGGGGAAGCAGGAAAAAAATTCATCACTTTCAAAGACAGTCTGGATGTTTTTCCAGTATTTGGGAGGTGTGTGCTTCTCTCCCGACTGGTTTGGCACCCAAGGCTATCGGGAGCACTCAATCTCAACCTTTTTGATCTGCTCCCAAAAATTCATCAGAGGATGCAGAAAAGTGGATCAGCTCTTAAGTGCTGCATCAAGAAAGTTGCAGTTTAAACAGATTTTTTGTTATTTTATATATATATATTTTGTTTTTTTTCATCACCAGAGTTTCTAGGAAATTAAAAAAAAAAAAAAAAACCATGGAAGTGAAGAGCAAGGAAGATCTCCTGACTGGCAAATAAAATTATATGAGATAAACCCCCAAGGCCTCTTTAGCCACCACAGCTGAAATATCAAATTTTTAGGCTTCCCTAGTGTGGATTGTGAGGAAAACAGAGGTGGAGGAACTGGAATATTTGCTGGTGGTTTTAAAAGCAGCCACTTTTTATACAGAAGGCTTCTCTGCACCTTGTGGTGACTCAAGTGGTGTGTGGCTAAAAGGCCACTGGGGTTGTCACTCTAATAGAGCTAAATTTGCTTGGAAAAAAAGAATGAAAATAAAAATAGCCATGAAAATATTTAAGAAAAGAAAAAAAAAGAAAGAAAAAAAGAAAAGCAGACCTGGCCAGAGTCCATAAAGCAAAGAGCTGAGCAAATTGGGGCAATTGTCAAGGGAGGTCAAAGCTGTCACCTGTCAAGGCTGGCAGTTTCCTCTAGAAAGGACTTGATGTGAATCCTCCCCCCAGAACATGGGCAGTGTCCAGGGGCAGCTCTGCTTTCCTGATGTGCTCCTTTTCTGTGGGATGAGTTTTGCCCACGCAGCCACGGCCGATTTTACATCACAGTGAGCATTCAGCAGCTCCTCTCCTGCTCCTTTTCCTGGTTTTGTTTGGATCCAGCTTGGGTGATCCTTGCCAGCAGGATGGGATTGAGGAATATGGGATCAGCAGCTGGCTCTGCTCCAATATGCCGGAGAGAGGCAGGGATTAAAACCATCTCCACCCCAAACAGGAGCCATGTAGCTCCTAAGGACACCTAAAACTTCCACGATAAAGGAATTTCTGAGGAGACCACAGAGATGCTCCAAGGAGCCCCTCTGCTCTGGAGCCAGGCTGGGAGAGCTGGGGGTGTTCACCTGGAGAAGGGAAGGATCCAAGGAGACCTCAGAGCCCCTTCCAGTGCCTGAACAGGCTCCAGGAGAGCTGGAGATGAGGCTTGGAGTGGAAGGAAAAGAGGGAATGGCTTCCCACTGCCAGAGGGCAGGGTTGGATGGGATATTGGGAAGGAACAACCCCTCCTGGCAACCTCAGCAGAGAGGTGGAGGGAGAAGGAGGAGGAGGAAGGAAACAATTCCCCAGCTGCTGGAGATGTTTCCTCCACGTGAACGCTGCCATGGCTCCAGGGGTTTGTCTGGCATGTCACTCTCCTTGGCACTGGAATGACCTCAGCTCCCTCTTGGCTGGTGCTCCAAACCCACTGCTGGCCTGCGAGAAAATAATAAAGAATTAATTAAGACCCAGCTCTCATCAGTGTTAATGCTTCAGAGCCCCTTTAGCCACCATTCCAGGGCATTCCAGGTGTTTTTGCCTTATGAAATAATCAGGATGGAGATGCAGCCAGAGCAGCGGCCTCAGCCCTGAGCACTGATCACAAAAAGAGTCCAGAAATGAAATGGATTTCAAAGATTTCATTCCTTCATTTTCCTCATCACCCCGCTCTTCTCCCTTCCCTGCCAACATTTACTCTTCCTCTCCCTCAAGGAATTCTGGTGTTTCCCTGCTGTTTGAACTCCCACAGCCCAAATCTCCTCCAGCACAGACCTCAAGAGTGTGACTGCTCTGGTGACATCCTCTAGGAGACATTCCCAAGCTTTGATGGCCCTGCAAGCCTCCTTCAGAAGGTCACAACATTCCCATGGCGTCTCTATCCACAGGACCCCACCACAGGGAAATCTCACTCCAAACGGATCCCACCCATCACTGGGAGAAACACCAAACCTTTGGAGCTCTCTCTGGACCATCAGGACAACTCTGGATTCATGGCTGACCCCCCACACCCGAGCCCTCGGAGCATCTTTGTGGCTGACTGCTTCCATGAGGTCACCGGAGATGGCCTGAAGGACTGGTTTAAGGGAATGTGAACTCCTGGTGGATAAAAACTCCTGCAAGATGTAGGAAACTGTTGGCCATGGATCCAAGGGGTACCAGGGTGAGTAACCACCAGGAGCACGGGAAGGGGGTTTTCCTCCTCATTGTCCAAGATTTCCAGCTCTTCTCAGAGGAGGCAATGCTGCTCCAAAGGGTTTTCTGACTGAAAAATCCCTCTTTTTTTTTCCTGTTGGGAATTTTAAGGGTTCTGCTCCATGATGAGGCTTCCCACAGGCTCTTTCAGAGGGCTGGAGGGGATGCGGGCTGGGGAATATGGATTCCTTTCCATCTGGGATAGCAAGATAACTCTTGGATTAAAGAGTTGCCTGGACTTGAAGTGCCCATGTCCTTTTCCTGGATTGAGAGGAAGTGAGGACTGGGAATGAGAAGGTCAGGAATTCAAAACTGTGGGGCAAAGCCTTAAGATCCAGGGCAGCCAGAGCTCATTTCTCATCCCAGCAGAGCCAAAAGGGCTCCAGGGCCTTGCTTATTCCCACAAGGGACTCCAGGAATTAGGATGGAATCAGGCTGCATGCTCAGAAACGGCTGTGTCCGCAAAATCTTTGGGAATATTCAGTGCAGCAACTGCTGGTGGCAAGATGCAGCACAAAGAAACTCCACGGGGCATCAGAGAACAAGCTGAGCTTGGGGAAATTTCTTAATCCCTCTCCTTACTCAAAGGTTGGATTTTGCCTTCTCCATCACTCCGGAGAAAGGAGCCCCGAGTGCTGCTGGCTTGGGATGGGACTTGGGGCCAGAGCTTGGTCTCAGAACAGAAGCTCAGCTTTGAGGAGGAGAAACTGAGAGCTGGGAAAAGCTAAAAGAGCCATTAAATCCTCTGCTCCATCCCCAGTAGGGCCAGTGGGATTGTCCCCCTGAGGTGGCAGGCATGGAAATGCTGCTGTTTTCATGGAGATCCTCTGGGAACAGCTCCCTGCCAGTGTTGGAAACTCTGTGAAATCTCTACCTTTTTCTTCTCGTTAGAGCAGCCTAATCATCCCCCTTTTCCCAGGGGGATTTCTGCCCTCCAGGCACACGAGACCTTTTTTCCATCTGCCTTCCCAGCTGTCTGCCTGCCCAGGTCCCTGCAGGTTGGTGCTTACCTGGAAGGGATTTTTTTCCAAGCCTTTGGGTCCTGGCAGCCCCCAGGGCAGGACAAGAGGCAGGAACAGCAGTTGAAGGATCGGGCAGGATGCAAACAAAGGGAAATGGTGTCCAAGGAGGATTGTCCTGGCTCAGGAATTCCCCTGGAACACATCAGGCAGTTTCATGTCTCGACGCCTGTGAGGCTGCGTCCTCCCGAGGCCTGGCACCACCTTTCCCAAGCTGTGCAGGAGCTGGAAGCCAGGATTGTCTCATTCCCTGAGGAACTGCAGAGGTGTTCATGTATTTGCTTCCCAGTAGGCAGCTCCTGCCACTAAAGGGATCAGGATGCAGAGCCTGTGTCAAAGTGGAAGGCTGGGAATGGGGACTGGATGGTTCAACCCCAGAGCTGGGGGAAATTTGGGATGAGAAGTTTTGTGGCTCCTCTGGGCAAGCAGGAATGATGGATTCTCTGTAAGAGGGGAGGGAAAGGAACTGTGAGGCCTCAGGTGAGACGTGATGGGTCTGCAGTGGGTTTGCCAGAGGGTTTGGAAAGCTGTGCAGAGTCGGAGGAACGAGGAAAGGAATGTTGGTGCAACACCTCTGGATATGGGCTCACCATGACTGGAAATAATCCAGTAGCCACCCCAGTCTGGGAGGGAATTTTTTTCTAATCAAATTCAGAGCTGGCAGAGCTGTCTGGGGTCTCTCCCCTGATGGAAAAGCTGCTCCCATCACACCTCCTTCCGCCTGGGAAATGACCCACATTCCTATGAGCATTGCTTTGCTGGGGAATAGAAACCATCCCCTGGTCCAGCAGCTCCTGTGCTGAACAAAACCAGGAGTGAAAGCTCCAGTTATGGAGTCTGGCAATAAAAGCACAATTCAGAAATAACCAAGGTGGATTTAGACTGTGAACGTGTGCTGTGAATCCAATTTAAATTGTAAAATGTTTAGGAAGCTGCCTGCTGGTGACAAGGTCCTGCCCTGCCCTGCCTGTAGTGCTGCATGGAGCACTCCAGGGGATGGCCAGGGGCTGTCACTCCACCTGTGACAAGGACAGGAAAAACCGACTAAAACACTCATGAAAAAATTGGAATGGTAACTCTGAGGGGTCCAGAGGCTGTTTATGTCCCGGAGAATGTGAATCCAACACGGGGCAACAGGGAGATGTGGATAACAACTGGCTATGTCCCAAATCCTGGAGCCACTTCCTCCTGCTTGGTTTGGATCCTGCTCTGTCACCTGCTGGCACCACATTTATCCCTTCCCACATCCCATGGCAGGGGAGTTGGAACTGATTCTCTTTAAGGTCCCTTCCAAACCAATCCACTCTACAATTCTGGGATCACTTCACAGACCCACAAGGGGTGAGGTGAGGCCAGGACGCTGCGGTTGCAATCCCAGAGGACTCCCCTCGGCTCCCAATCCCTTTATCTCAGGATCAAGAAGATCTGGGGCCACATCTGCCAGCCTTGTGCCGGTGGCATCACGCTGCTGCTGAAGCAGCAGGATGGGGCAGCCCGTGGGAGCCACAGCACAGATCTTCCAACCCTAAAAGACGTCCTGGGATCAAACACGCTGATGTTTCTCCCTGTCCCATGGGGTGAGGTCCCCATGGCTTCTACCACACCACGCCAGCATTTTCCAGCCTTGCATCCCCGGGTTAACCCGGGAGCATCCTCCTCCCTTCCCTCCCTCCCTTCCCTCCCCTCCTCTCCCCGTCTCGGCGCTCGCCCCCGCCGGCATCCACGAGCCTCTTTCAGGTACCTCGGAGCTTTAATTGAAAGCAGCCGCCGCTGCACACAAAACACGCCGAGACCCGGGAGCTACTCTGAAGCCTGACTCAGGATGGGGACCCTGCCGGCGCGACGCGGGGCGACAGATAATTAAAGTGACAATGGCGCACGCGGGGGATGCAGCGATGCCTCCCCCGAGGATGCGCGGCAGCATCGGGCGAGTCGTGCCGGGCCGGTGGCTCCTTTTTGGCCACCTCCAGCCCGGTTAGGCGGCCACCTTCACCTCTCGAGCCGGGTTTGAAGTCCCCCGGGTGCCGTCGGTGCGGGACAAAGAAGCAGGGCTTGATCGCTGGAGGCTCGGGGTGTTTAAAAGCGGGAGTAGAATCGAGAGTCATGTGGGAGCGTGAAGACAGATGGGCTAAAATTTCTGAATGCTCATGAAAGATTCAGGGGCGTCACTTGTTAAATTTAATTGGGAGAAACCCGACTCGGTGCCTGACTGCACGGTTTGGTGGCTTTTGCTTAAGAAGTCAAGTGACAAGCTTGTCGTCTGTGTTTTTCCCTTCTTTCCTTCCCTCTCTTCCTCCCGCCTGCTTTTCCCAGCTCCTGCCATCGTGAATAATTTGGGGAGGATTATCTCCTGTCTCCTGTTGGGGCGAGCATCACTCCAGGGAGGAGAGAGGTGGGATTTTGGTGATGCTGTCAGCTTGGGGTGCAGGAGATGGGAGTTCAGGTGCTGCTGGGTTTTGATCCAGGTCCAGGAAGGGAAGTAGGGGCTTCAATAAATGTCACTTGCCAGCAAAAATTTGGGATTCAATCCCTCTGCCATGGGGCTGGGACACTTTTCTTCCCCACATGAACACCTGGTGGGAGAGGGGGAGGTGACAAAACCCCTCTCCTAGGCAGGATCTCCTCTGGAGATGAGTTTTCCAGAGGCTGGAGCAAAGTTGTGCGTGAACAGGGGTGACAATGAAATTTAATAGCTTCTTCTCCTGGGGGATTTTCAAAGTGATGGGTGTTTTCAGTGACTGATTCTTCTTTTTAAAAAAGGAGATTCCAGGAGGGAATCATCCCTCCAAAAGCCAATTTCTGTGCTCATCGTGGCTGCCTCTGCTTCCAAAGAGAAAAGCAGTCCCTGCTGGAGGGTCAATTCATCTCCTGTGAACTTTGATGTCTGCAGGAAAGCAGATGAATCACACTTGAAAATTCCTGCTTCTCCCAGATGACTCCAAGAGAAGCTGGAGTGACTCCCCAAGGTGTTCTCCTGCTCCACAGATATCCTCAGAGAGGTGATGTGGACCCTCCCCACTCAGCTCTGTGGCATCCCAGGCATAACCTGAACTCAGGGGCAGTGGCAGAGCTCCCTAGGGCTGCTGGCTGGGAATGGGAGCTCCTGGATAAATTGTGGGAGCAGTTTGGACTCTGTCAAGTGGCCTGGTTGTAATTTTAAATGTACCAATGATGTGGGACATGACACCTTTTAATGGGGTTTGTCTGGTGGGATCTTTGAACCTAAAGGGAAATTATTCCTGGTATTTTATGCTTTGCAAAGTATAAAATCCACTCATCTTTCCACGTGATTGTCCGTCCATCCATCCATCCATCCATCCATCCATCCATCCATCCATCCATCCATCCATCCACAGAACCATGGAATGGTTTGAGTTGGAAGAGACCTTCAAGATCATCCAGTTCCAATCCCCTGACATGGTTCCAAACCCTGTCTAATGCAGTCTTGGACACTTCCAGTGATGGGGCAGCCACAACTTCTCTGAGAATTCCATTCCAGGGTCTTCCCACCCTCACAGGGAAGAATTCCTTCCCAATATCCCACCTCTGCCTCCCCTCTGGCGCTGTGAAGTCATTCCTCCTGGCTTTCCTGGCTTTCTAAGCTTATGAAATGGGTTTGTGGAATGAATTTCCTCTTTAATGAGTTTCAGTCCACAATTCCAGGGCCAAAAAAGTGGTTTTGGATGAGCATCTGGATGTGCTGAAGTGTCCCTGCATGGGGAGGCTTGGACATGAGCCTGGAGTTTGGACACAGAATTGGATTTTTGCTCGGCTTTAGGTGCTAAATTCTCACATGCTTTACTTTGAGACATCAGACTTGGTACCAAAATCTCCACCCCAGGTTTGTAGGATACCTCAAGTCACCCAAAATTTCACCTGAATGATGCTGGTTCGGGTTTAGTGAAACCCCACAGAGTGATGAACATCTCACTAAGATGCTCTGAGTCTAAGCTGGGTCAGGGGCGCTTTAGGCTCGGTATTAGGAAAATTTCTTTGCCCAGACAGTGCTTGGACACTGGAATAGGCTCCTGAAGGGAGTGATCACAATCCTAAGCCTGATGGAGTTCAAGGAGTGTTTGGACAATGCCCCCAGGCACAGTGTGGGGTTTTTGGGATGTCCTGGAGGCCAAGAACTGGTCTGGGTGATCACTGTGAGTCGCTTCCAGCTCAGGATGTTCCATGATTCCATGAAATCATTTCTTTTTGTCATTTTCCTTCACCATGAGCTTTCCCTTGAACCCATTCCTGGCTCCTCAGGACCATCCCATGAACAGCAACATCCTCAAAAGCTGAAGGGACAGAAATTAAAGCGCTGCCTCCTTCTTGCCACCATTAATTACCCCCTTCGTTAACGACTTGTATTTCCAGTATCCACTGGTAAAGCTTTGCATTTGGATTTTGGAGACTTGGTCTGCTCTAAGAGAAATTTAATCAAACCCAGATGCCAGCACAGAGCCAGATTCCCACAGCTCCAGGATGACTCAGGTGCAGTTTCACAGGGATCCGAATTCTGGCTCTGAATTCCTCAGGATGAGGATGCACATTTTAACAAAATAAAAGGGTGGAATTTGTTCATCACGGCTACTCCAGTGAGGAGCGAGGAGTTTGTAATTAAAAATTTTGTCTTTTTGTGCTCATCCTGCCCCAGCTCTCCTCTCTCCATGGGGCCTCCAGGGGAGCCTCTCCCAAGTCCTTGAAATGGCTCCTCAGAGGGGAATTCCCAACACAACCTTGTGCAAAAACAGGAAGGGGATTCTGCCCTTCTGCTCCTCTCTGGTGAGATCCCACCTGGAATGCTGCCTCCAGCTCTGGATTCTCCAGCACAGGAAGGACATGGAGCTGTTGGAATGAGTCCAGAGGAGACACCAAGGTGATCAGAGGGATGTGAGGGAAAACTGGGAGAGTTTGGTTTGTTCAGACTGGAGAAGAGAAGCTTTGGGGGTGACATAATTCTGGCCTTCCAGGACCCAAAGGAGGTGACAAAAAAGAGGGAAATGAGTTTTTTATAAGAGATGGAGTGACAGCAAAAGAGGCAATGGCTTCCCATTGCCAGAGGGCAAGTTTATATGGGATATTGGGAAGAAATTCTTCCCTGGGAGGATGCTGAGGCCCTGAAATGGAATTCCCAGAGAAGGTGTGGCTGTCCCCATCCCTGGAAGGAGATCCAGGGATCCAGCCATCCCTGGCCCTAAGGCCACATTGGACAGGGTGTGGGACAACCTGGGATAGTGAAAGGAGTCCCTGCCCATGGCAGGGGGTTGGACTGGATGACCTTTAAGGTCCTTTCCAATCCAAACCATTCCATGATTTCATAAAAAATAAAGGTTCACGGCAGTCCAGAGCACATCAGGCAGCACCTGCCTTTGGAGTCAATCCCATCAGCGGCCAGGGAAGCGCCTAGATTTGAGTTCTGCTGGTGAAAGGGAGGAATTTCTGTGCAAAATCCCAAACAAAAAAGCAACTTTGTCTTTTGAACTCTGCCAGGGATTGTCTCTGTACCTGTCCTTTGTTTTCTTTTTTTAATTCTTTGTCCCCCAGAACGAGGAAAAACAACCTTCCTTCTTCTCTCCATCAGCAAAGGAGGGGCAAAGGGAGGAAAATAATTATAAAAGGAAGAAAAATGCTCCCCATAATTTTTTGTGTTGACAGTGCAATCTCCAAAAATCCCCTGCTTTGCTTTGATGCAGAATAAAAGAATTTTGAGTGACACGGAGACTTTTCTGTTGTTCTGCTCTCCATTTTTCATCTCAAAAATGCAGCAGTGAAGAGCTTTTTATTCCTGAGTGTCCACCAGGATTTATGGATCTAGAATTCAGGTTCATCCGGTCAGAAGTCAGGGAAACATGGAATTATTTAGGTTGGAAAAGATTGATTCCAACCATTCCCCCAGCACTGCCACAGCCACCACTGACTGTGTCTCCCAGAGTCACATCCACAGGGATTTTGAATTCCTGCAGAGATGGGGACACCACCACCTCCCTGGGCAGCCCATTCCAATGGCTGACAACCCCTTCCATGAGGAAATTCTTCCTAAAATTGATTTAGGAGCTGCTTCCAACACAGCTGGTGCTTTTCAGGGATGTTTTTCTTCTTGTCTTCCAGGGCCAGCTGCATCCTTTAATTCCAAGGGTGTTTGGTAGTGGAGTTGGGCTGCTGGAATGGGCTGGAGCCCACAGAAGGACGTTCCAGGGATCTCTCCAGGAGAGGAGTCCCAGTCCCCTCCCCGCACTGCTCTGCTTCATGGAACCATGGAATCATCCTCCAGCTCCCTCCTTCCAACCCCCTGCCATGGGCAGGGACACCTTCCACTACCCCAGGTTGTTCCAAGCCCCTTCCAACCTGGCCATGGACAATTCCAGGGATGGGGAGTTTCCTACCAAGCTGCAATTCTCGGTATGGGAGATGCAAGAGTCCTGCTCCAGGATGTGCCTGTTTTGGATTTATATCCAGCTGAAATTGGTGTCCAGTGACAGGCAAGGATTCTGCCCCTCTTTCCCCTTCAGGTGAGACCCCACCTGCAGAGCTGCCTCCAGCCCTGGGATCCCACATCAGAGTGGCTGGAGCAGATCCAGAGGAATCCATGGAGGTGTTTCAAATGCTGGAACTCCTCTGCTCTGCAGTCAGGCTGGGAGAGCTGGAGGTGTTCACCTGGAGAAGGGAAGGCTCCAAGGAGAACTTGGAGGGGCCTAAAGGGGCTCAAAGAGTGCTGGAGAGGGACTTGGGACATGGACATGGAGTGACAAAAGGGGGAATGGCTTGCCACTGCCAGAGGGCAGGGATGGATGGGATATTGGGAAGGAATTTTTCCCTGTGAGTGTGCTGAGGGGCTGGAATGGAATTTCCAGTGAAGTGGTGGCTGCCCCATCCCTGGAATGTCTATGGCCAGGTTGGATGGAGCTTGGAGTGACCTGGTCTAGTGAAAGGTGTCCCTGCCCAGGGCAGGGGGTTGGTCTGAATGGTCTTGAAGGTCCCTTCCAACCCAAACCATTCCATGATTCTGTCACCATCAGAGATGGGATTTAAATCCTTTTCCTGGGAGCACTCGTTGAGCAGGATCTGTGGGAGGCTGGGAAAACCTGGCAGGGAGCAGGGCCTGAGCCAGCCCAGGGTCCAGTTTTAAGTTACTGCTGCTTAGGGGCAGAAATAGCTCCTATTAAGTTGCATTTAGGAATTTGGAGCCAGAAGATTGAGGTCACATCCACAGAGCGGGACCTGGTGTTTCGTGTCCTCTGCAATTCCAAGATCTCTCCCCAAAAGACATCCTGGGAATGGCATCCCCCTCCTCCTACTCTATTGGGACACAACCTCTTCCAAGGGGGATTTTGCTGCCTGAAGTTTCACCTGGCAGGAAAATGTGGATGTGGGAAATGGAAAATTATCTCCTGCCTCAGTTTCTCTGCACAGAGCAAGGGAAGATTTTCCCCATCCCATAAGGGCTGGCACATCCCACCAATCTCACTGAACACCAGCATGGAGTTGCTCTTTGAAATCACCCTGTTCAGCATGGAAGGAGAATTCCCCTCCATGGAGAGGGGCCAGGCATCCCTGGAAAGGGACAAGTTTAAAAGTCAGGGATATGGGTTGGACCCAGACCAGAATCCTTTTCCCTCAACCACCTGCTCTTGCTAGAAGTTGTCTCCCTGCCTCCCTGGTTCTCATCCAGCCTCACCCCAGAGCCCAATTCCATGGGCATTCTGGGATATCTGAAACGACTGGCCAGGATCCTCCTGCTGATTTCTACGTGGATGAATCCCACTGCAAAATCCCCTCTGGAAGTGCTTATCCCACCTCCCCAGCCAGAAGAAATGATGGCAAAAATTTCCAGGGTTTAAAGGGTTCAGGAAAGTCCAATGGCCTCAGACTATGAGATTTGTCTCCACATGGAATTGATTCCAGGCAGGGATGGGAAGATCCTTGTCAGTGGACAACATAGCAAAAGGGACAACCTCAAAATCATGGAATGCTTTGGGTTGGAAAGGACTTTGAAGACCATCTTATTCCAACCCGCTGCCATGGGGGACACCTTCCACTATCCCAGGTTGCTCCAAGCCCTGTCCAACCTGGCCTTGGGATGGGGCAGCCACAGCTTCTCTGGGAATTCTGTGCCAGGGCCTCAGCACCCTTACAGCCAGGAATTCCTTCTCAGGATCCCATCCATCCCTGCCCTCTGGCAGTGGGAAGCCATTTCTCCTTGTCCTGTCCCTCCATCCATTGTCCCAAGTCCCTCTCTGGTTCTTCTGGAGCCCCTTCAGGCACTGAAAAGGGCTCTGAGGTCTCCCTGGAGCCTTCCCTTCTCCAGGCTGGACATTCCCAGCTCTCTCAGCCTGGCTCCAGAGCAGAGGGGCTCCATCTCTTGGAGCATCTCCATGGCCTCCTCTGGACTTGCTCCAGTAATTCCACATCCTCCTGATACTGGAGGCTTCTTGTTCATCCTCTGCTTTTTGGGCTGAGGAACCATTTCTACCCAGTCACAACAATGCTTTTCTCATCCAGACATACTCTGGGATCACTTTTCCTATTTCTCACTGCTCCTGAAGGGATTCTGATTTTTGGGAATTGCACTGCTCTCATCGCTCTGCCCAGATTTCTTCCCTTTGCTCCCCTCACGACACATGAAGAGAATTCAGGGTGTCCTGGGAATGGTGTCCGTGCATCTCTGAGGCTGTGATGGCAGAAAGATGGATTATCCCTCTCCTAAGCATCCTGAGGTGAATTCATGCCATCCATGGAGCTGTGTGTGCCCATTCCTCAGTTTTCCAAACCACTTTTACAGGGAAGGGGATATCCAGAGCTCCAGGGAGCTCTGGGGAGCTTTGGGGAGTTCCAGGCATCAATGACACCCCTGAGCTTCCTGAATTCTTCCCTCTTCACCTCTTGCCATCCTCCTGTCCTTACAGCTGTGTCAGAGGACTTCAGAGGAGGCCATTCCCGTGGAAGCAGCCACTTGAATTTCCCCCCTTTCCCTCAAAGTGATTTTTCTCCCACTTCTGCGCAGCGTGCGGAGGGAATTTTCGCACCCGTAAACACTTTGCGCTGCTGGCTCCCGGCTAATTGAGTCTGACAGTTCGTGTAGTCAGCAGCTGAATGGTGTCACTGGGAATTAGGCTGCTGGGATAGACTGCCAGGAGCAAATTACTTTGTCACTTCTCAGCTGACTCGAAAATATGGGGCTTTTTTTTTTCTTTCCTTTTTTTTTTTGTTTTAATTCTCCTTTTTATTTTTGATTTTGTTCCCCAGGTTTCAGTTTAGTTTTGGAGGTTTTGTGTGAGAGCGTTTGAAGCCCCCCTAAACCCCAGCCTGGTTTGTTTAAGGAGCATTTTCTTGTTGGTAACAAACTCCTCGCTTCCTGAACCCATCCCGGAATGTTTATGGAGCGGGTTCTGAAAAGGATTTTTAAAGGGGATCCAGGGGAATTGAAGGGGAGTGACTCAGAGAGAGGGAAAGGGATTAAACACATCCCTCCTCCTCTCTGTGGTATCCATCCAATGCCATGGATCCATCACTCATCCATCCACCTCCACCAGGCAGCTTCCATTTGTTTGTTCATCTCCCTGACACATTCTTTTTGCTGTGCAGTATTCCAGGATTGTGTCCAGTTGCAAACTGGTTATCCATCATCTGGCTCTGTGGTGTCTCTGGTCCATCCTTATTTGTCTGTTCGCTGAGTTTATCTCTTTACCCTTTCCCAAATTCCTCCCATGATGCCATGATCCCATGTTGGGACAGTTGTCAAGCTCTCCATCCTCCCCTTTTGAGGTCCTGTTGGAAAATTGTTTGTTGGAAAGCTGTTGGATGTGGAAAGCTGTTGTTTGGGTATTCGGCACCTGCTGGTGGCAATGCAATTCCAGCCTCTCTGAAAAAACGGGATGGGTGGGATTTTAACCAGTCAAAAGCAGGTAATTCCTGAGGTGATGGATCCAAGCCCTGTTTCAATGTCACACTGATGCCAACCTGGGCTCTTCCAAACTCTGTCACCTGTCACAATCATGTCCAACAGGTTGTTTCCCTTAAAACATTCCTCTGCTTCCATGACAAACCTTGGAATGCCACCCAGACCAGCTCGAGGCCAGGGGAGAAAATCATGGAGCAACTTCCCAGCTCCATGTGACTGGAAGTGAAGAAGAGCCCTGGACCAGGTTCATCCAGCTGGAACACTTTTCTGGGGAAGATCCAGAGTTTTGGTTCTATCAAATGAATCCTGCACTGGAAGGGCTTTTCATCCAGGTGGGAATGAGGGAGGTGTTGGTGCACCTGATTTTTGGGGATTTTTTTGGTGATGTTTTCATAAAAGACATTTCCACTCCCTGATGCTTCTTCATGCTTATCCCAGCACAGCTCATGCATTGCTGCTCCGGGGACAATTTGCATTTTTCCAAGTGTGATCCCACTCCCTAAAAATCATGACTTCACATTTACAGTGACAAAACCACACTTTTTTAATGATTATCACCAGCGCAACATCTCCCCCCAGTCTCCCTTCCTGTCATCCTGGGGCTGAGGGTACTCTGAATGTTCCTGTCTTATATCCTCCAGTACTTTGGATTTGTGAGTCACTGGTGTAAATTTTATAGGAATCTTTTATTAAATTCTTTAACTTAAGCTGTCAATTAAATTTAAATGCTGTTAAACATTTAGGCTTAAACTGCTGGTCAAGCCCAGGGCTCAGTTTAACAACAAGGTTTGGTTGGAAGCTTGTGCCACAATGGGATGTTTTTCCTTATTCCCTTTTATCCTTACCCTTTTCCTTGCACTCCCCAACAACTCTCTTTGCTCTTCCCGGGGGTGATTTCCTATTCCTCAGTTTCTCCAAAGCCTGAAGCACTTGGATACCAATATTCCTTACCAGAGAGGAACCCAGTGGCCAGGACCTTGAAGCCAGGTCCTGCTGCAAAACCAGGAAAACCAGGATAATCCCACCTGGAAGAGACTTTGCACAGCCAGGCTCTTCCTGGACACATGGCAGAGATGCTGCAGGAGGTAAATCCTCCATGGAAACACCAACTCTGGCTCTGCTTCCCAACAATAAATCCAAATTTAATCCTCAAATTGCCTGGGCCTCCCTCCTGCCAGGATCTGGCTCCTACACAAGTTGTCCATCAACCCTAAGTAGGATTTCTTGGCCACACAAAAAAAAGAGGCCCCACATCTGCCATGGAGGGGTGCAAATAAATGCAGGGATGATGGATCTGGATCTCCCTCTGGATGTTTTTGGCCAGGTCCTTTCTCATGGATGCTTTGGGAAGAGGTCATTATCCATCCAGCCCGTCAGGATGGATCCTCTTGATCCCATTTAGCTGGAGCTGTGAGCTCCCACCTCTGTTTTAGGGAAGAAACCTCAAGTTCTGCCCATTTCCAGTGGATTGTGGACTACTGGTTGGTTAGCTGGGTGTCCTGAGGTCTGGAACACCTAAAATCCCAGAATGGTTTGGATTGGAAAGGACCCTAAAGATCATCCAACCTCCTGCCATGGGCAGGAACACCTCCCACTATCCCAGGTTGCTCCAAGCCCCATCTAACCTGGCCTTGAACTGGTCTGGATTTGTCTCCCAGACCAGACAGTTTTGTTGGAGTCTCAAAAGGAGCTGACTGTCCTCCACGATCTTCCAAGCCTTCCCACTGGTCCTTCAGGTGCAAAGAATCTTGTCTAGATTGCTGGGAGAAGGGAAAAACCTGGAAGATCATCCCATCAAGAGCAGGAATTTTGTCTTTGCCCACTGCCTGCCCAGGCAGGAAGGTCACGGAGATCTGATCCCTGGGAATTTCAGAAGGTGGGTAGGGATTCTGCCCCTCTGCTCTCTTCTGGTGGGATCCCATCTGGAATGTTGCATCCTGCTCTGCTATCCCAGCACAGGAAAAACATGTAGCTGTGGGATCAAGTCCAGAGGAGGCACCAAGATGATCAGAGGGATGGAGAACCTCTGGAAAAGCTGGGAGAGTTGGGAATGTTCAGCCTGGAAAAGAAAAGTTTGGGGGTGACTTACTTGTGGCCTTTCAGGACCTGAAGGAGGTGACAAAAAAGATGGAGAGGAACAGTTTCCAAGGATTTGGAGTGATGGGTCAAGGGGAGATGGCTTCTCACTGACAGGGAGTAGGGTTAGACGGGATACTGGGGAGAAAGGAAGTTTGGCAGACAGAAGGATGAGCCTGATGGCTCCAAAATGGAGAAGACACCCCTGAAAAGCAGCATCCTGAGGGATTTGTGGGCCCTGACCTTGTTTATCCAACTGCCATAAGCAAATCCAATCTAACCAAGAATTTTGGTCTCTAATTCCTCTTGGAATGGGTGGGATGATGTGAGGAGAATGAAGAATATTTCACAAATCTGGCAAAGTTTGCCAACTGTTTGTGTTCCTCAACTGCTCCTACAGGGCAGAACCTTTCATCATTCCAAGATTCCTTATTTTGGTGGCCACATTTTCCTTTCCAGTGCTCAGGGATGGAGGCACCTCTGGCTCCAGGGAATGCTGACGTGAGTTGTGGGTGCTCAGAACTTCCTGGGACCCATGGAAGGGATAGTTTGGAGGGCAGATGACCTTGGGAGGGGAAGAACAACTCCAGCCTGTCAAGAGGAAGGCTGTGTTTTTTGGGAAGGAGCCAAAGGAAAACTGATCAACAGAGCAGAGGAGAGAAAATGAGACACCCAGAATAGCTCCAGGTCTGGTTCTGTGCCTTGCAGGGAAAGCCTGAACATCCACAGGATTTTCCCTCCTTCCTGGCTGCTTCGCCATCTGCAGGGACTCTCCTGGTGTGCCAAGGTCATGGGACCCTGTGACAAGGCCATGGCACCCCCAGCCGTGGTCCCTGGCAGATGCAGAGCCTGGGAGGACATTCCCTGAGGAAAAACTGAGCTCAGGCCAAGTTTTTTAAATGGGATTTTTGTTTTTTTTTTAATCAGGAGGATTGATCCTCATAAATTGGTATAGAGGGCAGTGTGGAATCTGCATCTGGGGTTGAAATGTGCCCATCCTTGTGGTGTTCTGCCCCACAGAGCACCTGACTTTCCCTCTGCAGGGCAGTGACCTCTCCAAATGGAATTTTCTCTCCCCTTTTTGCTCCACTTCCCCCATTTCTCCCAAAATCCTTGTAGTGCCCTGCAGCAGCGCACATTGCAGGGAGTTTTGGGGCTCCATGTCCTGGCAAACTCAGATTTTGCAACAAACCTTGTTCCTTCCACTCGAAATAATTCCCTGTGCACAAATAAATCAGGGAGGGATGGGAGGAACAGGGATTTTGTGGAACAGAGCCAAAATCAACTCTGGTTAAAAAGTCCTGCCCAGAAAGAAACAGGAAGTTTTGAGGAATGATTAGCAGAGAAAACCAAGAGCAAATTACCCCCAGGGCAGGAATGGGAAGCACCCCGGGGCTGGCCGGGCTCCTTGGCTTTGTTTATTCCTGGGACTCTCCCGCTGGGGCCTCCAGGCGATGAGTTCCTCACTTCACAGTTTTGGGAGCACATGTCATGGTTGAGGTTCATTAATCTCCCCCTGCCAGCGTCCTTGATGAGTGATTTTAATTTTGCTGCCTCTCGGGTTACCCTGAGCCGTGAGGAGGTTTAAAAACATCCCCGGGTTGGGGCATTTTGACTTTCCCGTTTAGGATTGAGGTGCAACCTCTCTGAGGGTGGATCCTACTCCTTCACTCTGCAGCTGTGATGGCAACACGGGGAGATCTCAGGTCCCTGAGAATCAGTTTTTGCGCAGGAGCAGCCTTGGAGGAGACTTAAAGGTCACATCTGATGGAATTCTGCCCTGTTTGCCACCACTGATGGCTCTGAACATCCTGTTCAGAGTAAGGAAAGGGCTCTGACACACAAGAAGCAGCAGCATCCTCTAAAAACACAGCAGAGCCAGCCCTGTCCCAGAAAACTTCATCCTTGTCCTCCATCCCCTTGAATTCCAAGCACACAGGAATCCCTGTAGGGCCACAGCCACATACAAAAATCCAGGAGCTGTCCCTCTCTCCTCCCTCTGCTCAAGCACAGTCGTTTTCCTAGGAAAATCCCTCTCTTTGGGTTTCTTCAGCCTTGCAGCCTTTAGGGGTCACTCCTAGCAAGATTTCCATCATTTCCCTGCAGCCTCACAAGGTGGAAATGTCCTGGAAGAGCCAGCGGTGGCATCAGGACTCCTGGTGTCCCAGCGTGTTTGTGCTGAGTATTCCCAATTTCCCGTGGCTTTACCCGGGCATGATCCTTCCCTTCTCTTCTCCTGAGGAAGGAGGAAGATGGAAGCTGCATCCTCCCTGGCTCCAGAAGGTGAAGGATGAAAAAGCCATGGCATTTGATGCTGGTGTAATTTTGGGATGAAAAACCTCACAGTGCTGCTCTAAGGACATCCCAAATTCCATCTCCGTGCTGTCCAGCTTGAGACAGGCTCAGTAAAGCAGGATGAACTGGCTGGGAATGGGAGTAACAGCAGGGATCATGCACCTTTCCCAACATGACATGAGGGCAGGGATTTGCCTGCTTTGTCCCCTCTGTGGCTGCCATTTGCTGCAGCCAGAGTGACGATTCCAGCAGCAGGAGACAACGCTTCTGGGCAGTGGAATTTGATCACCTGCTCTTTTCCACTGGGCCCAGGCCAGAACATTCTATCTCCAGGAATTTGGGATGAGGGTTCTGCTCTGAACAGCCTTATCTGGTTGAAGATATCCTTGATCTTGCAGGGGGACCAAGTTGTTCCAAGCCCCATCTAACATGGCTTTGGACGCTTCCAGAGGTGCAGCAGCCACAGCTTCTCTGGGAATTCTATTTCAGAACCTCACCACCCTCCCAGGGAAGAATTTCTTCCCAATGTCTCATCTCTTCCTGCCCTCTGGCAGTGGGAAGCCATTCCCCCATTTGCTGTCGCTCTGGGCCCTTGTCTGAAGTCCTTCTCCAGCTCATCTGGAGCCTCTTTAGGCACTGGAAGAGGCTCCATGTCTTTTCTTCTCCAGGTGAGCACCCCCAGTCCTCCCAGCCTGTCTCCAGGGCATTCCCTATCCCTGCACATCCTTCCCCCCCAAATCAACAGCTCCCCATAACCCTCAGGGAGTGGTTATCACCCTTGGAGAAGAAGTTCCTGTCCTGGGAAGGCAACATTCCCACTGGCACAGCACTCAAAACAGCCAGAGATCCCCTCCAGCTCCCAAACTTCTGGCTCCAGTGATGTCAAAGGGGTTGTCAGGCACAGAGGGATGGCAGGAGAGGAAGAGGATGCAAAGCCAGTGTTTGCCTTGGGATCCCTATTGACTGGATTTCCTGGACAGCCCAAAAGCCCAAGTAAAGGGAATTGTTCAATAATGAGAAATAGACAATTGGCCTCTACAAAGTGTCAGAGCCAGACACTTCCAGCAGCAGCCAGAGGCTGGCTCAGGATCCCTACTTGCTCCCAGAGGAGAAGTCCCTGTGGAACAGGGAAAGGTCAGGAAAACTGATGTTGATACCAGTTTGCCAAGATAGTTTGGGCTGTCCCAGTCCCTGAAAGTGAGACAGTGGCTTCTGGCAGAGCTCCAGGCTTGGCACAGCAGCACTGGAGTGCGAAGGCTCTGGCAGGAGGGATATCCAGGGGCTGTCCATGAATCCTTGATGTGGGATACAGGATGGCATAGCCATGCATGTGTAGGAATGGTGAGATGGTAGATCCAGCAGCCTGGAAATGGGACAGCATGTAAATTCCCACTGCCCCATTTCTGGAAGTGTCCAAGGCCAGGTTGGATGGGGTTTGGAGCAACCTGGTCTAGTGGAAGGTGTCTCTGCCCATGGCAGAAGGGTGGAACTCAGTGATTTTGAAGGTCCCTTCCAACCCAAATCATTGCATAATATTGTTATGGAAAGCAGGGAGATGGAGGGACGTGGTGAGGTCTGATTTGCTCTCTCTCAGAGTCGCAGTGACCCTCGGTGTCACCCAACCATCCCCTCCACATGAGCGATTGTCCTGATCCCACAGCCCTGCCTCTGCTGCTGAACGGCCCAGTCAGGTGGAATTCCACTGATCCCAGCCCCACCTGTCCCTCCTTAGCTCCGTGTTGGGCCCTCTGGCTGTGCTCCTTTGGAGCCTGATAGATTTTGTGCCCCTGCCTGAGCAGGGATCCGTGGCCGGAGCCTCGCGCTTCCCTGTGCCAGGTCCCGGCGGTGTAAGCGGATCCCTGCAGCTCGTGGCTTGTTATGTTTCCCAGCACAGTCTGTGCCGGTTAATTTGTACCTCCAGGAATTTGGAGATGCTCCTTCCAGCAGGGAGGCCCCTGGGTAAGACATGGCATCTTCTCTCCATGACGTAAGCCCTTCCCGAGCCAAATAGCTCTGCGCCCCAGCATGGATCATGGAATCGTTAAGGCTGGAAAACTCCTTTAAGACCATCATGTTTCCTGCTGTAAAACTGTACCTTGAAACCTTCACCCTTCTCCATTCTGAGGATGTAAAACTTCATTATGGACGTGCAGGAATGGTGGAAATAATGTGAGTGCCTCGTGGCTGGGGTGCTTCCTTTGGGATAACTCCGTGCTCTGGTGGACCTCCCTCTGCAGGACCACTGGTAACCCTGGGGGAAGCCCGTGGGTAGGGGCTGAGGTGCCTGCAGGAGGTGGGGATGCATCAGGTGTCAGCCCTGGGTGCCAGCCAAGGTGTCTTCTAACAGCACCCCGGGGACCTGGCGCTGCCCTCGGGGCGAGGGAGCCAAGCAGTCCCAGAGTGAGGTGCCCTCAGGAGGGGAGGAACAGCTGGGGGACAGGCAGGGGACATTTGAGAACCAGCTCCCTGCACCCCAGGGGGCCCTGGCCGAGATGCAGCTGCCAAGCAGGTCAGGAAGGATGCACACCTCCCCTCTCCAGCACTGGGAAAGGACCAAAAGGATTTTTTGTATGGCTTGGATCAATGTGCAGGGGTCTGGAGGATGGTTTGGAGCAGCTTTCCCCCTGAGGTCAGGCACATGTTATATTTGGAGCCTGGGTTTCCCTGCAAAATCCCACAAATTCCCCACAAATCCTCTCTGGGATCCTCTCCTGTTCTTTGCAATTCCCTAGAAAATAAGACCTGAATGTTCCTCCTTCTGCTGTTTTCTTCTCCTGCCATCCCTGACTTGCCTGTGTTCAACAGGGTCCACCTGAAGTGCTGATGTTTCTCTGCCAAGGCCTTTCTTGTCACTCCAAAGGTTTTTATCCTCATCCCATTTCCTGCTTTTCTCCCAGTCAGTATTCCTGAAGTGGTTCCTCCTCCATGAGATAAGTCCAAAGTTTCTGTAGAATCATAATAATGGAATCATTTGGGTTGGAAGGCACCTTTAAAGTTCATGTAATTCCAATCCCCAAGCCCTTTTGGCTTCAATTAAATTGCTCAAGAAATCATGGAATTATTTGGGTTGGAAGGGACCTTAAAAATCATTTTGTTCCATGCCTCTGGCATGCCCCCCTGCAGGGACACCTTCCACTATCCCAGGTTGCTCCAAGCCCTGTCCAGCCTGGCCTTGAGCACTTCCAGGGATCAGGGGCAGCCACAGCTTCTCTGTACCCATGCTTCACCACCCTCACATGGAGGATTTTTTTCCTGAGATCCAATCTAAACTTAATTTCTGACAGCATGAAACCGTTCTCTCTTTTTGTCATTCCAGGCCCTTGTAAATTGTTCCTTTCTGTCTTTTCATAGATCCCTCCAGGTACTGGAAAACTGCAATTAGGTGACCCCAAAATATTCTCATTTTCTTGTTTTATGATCATCCAGACCCTCCCATTCAAGATTTCATCAGGGTTAAATCAAGCACCAAATGAATCACTCCTGGCTCCTTCTGCAGGAGCGTCCCCATCATCCCATCTTCAGGCTGGAATTCTGTGGCAGCTGTTAATTACAGCTGAAATTCCCTCTGGAATCATGACTTTTCCCTGTCCCCTCACCGGTCCTTTGTGTTCCCACATCACCCTCCACCCCAGCAGCATCTCTCTCCAGCAGGGAAGTTTAAAATCCAGGTCTCCTGAAGGAAGTGGAATCGCAAGGGTCATTTTCGCCTCTGCAGATGCTAAATCGTGCTCTGCTGACTGCTGGAAAACCTTTCCCTCCCCCTCCCAATCCATGCAGAAGTTTTGCAACAGCAGCAAATCCCTTGATAACCCGCCTGTGCTGGAAGCAAAGCCCTCCCCAACTCAGCACACCAAGAAGTGCAGAACATCAGCTTCCCTGATATCCCTGTTTCCCTCTTTTTCTCGGGAGCTCCAGGCAAGGGACAGACTTCTGAGCCAGGCTCTTTCTTCAGGTCCTAATTCAGGGCCCTTTGCAAAAGGATTAGTTTCTGTTTGAAGGGGTTTTTTCCTGCTCTGGGGTAGTATCCAGACAGGAGAAGCCAGCCAAGGGAGAGAGGAGCCTCACAGAGTCCATTTCTGCTCCCTTTTCCCAGTCAAACTGGCAGCCTGGGATGGATCAGTGGGACCAGGATGTTGGACCCAAGTTGTTCTCTCTACTCTTCTCGGAGGGTTGATTTGGGGCAGGCGAGAAGAAAAGTAGGGACTCAACATATCTGTACCTCACCCACTTCCAGATGACTTCCAGGTCCCTCCACACCCTCTCACCCTTCATTTTTCCCTGGAAGTGACTTATCCATCCCCATTGTTGCTTTTCTATTCCCAGCCCCTATCAACAGTTCCCTGACCCTGCTGTCAAGTGCACGGTCCAGGCCATTTTGGTGCTGCCAAACTGCTTTGCATCCCAAATTCTGGTGGCTCCATCCACGTGGCCTCTTGGGACAGCTCCAAAACCCCTTTTGGGAACAGCCCCATCCAGCAGTGGTGCCAGAGATTTTATCCATAGCCCCAGCTGCCCGAGCAGCTTCCATGCTTTGCAAGCCAGGCTTCTCACTTTTTCGGGCAGAGAGAGATCCATGCTCTTGGGCACAGCTCATGGGCTCATGTTGGATCGCCATGGATCTCCATCCACAAGATTAAATCCAGTAGTGAATCCATACGTTGATCCATGAATCCGTAAGCTGATCCATGGCTTGTTTTTCCTCATTGTTTGCTTCTGGTGAAAACTCCTGGCTCGAAGCCTTACACCTAGACCTTGTGCTAGTTTAGGATAAAGGATTGCAATTCCAAGGATAGGCCTGTGGACATAAATTGGCTGTGAGAAAGTCCACTTCCATATTTTCCAGAGGTGTCTTCATCTGGGCTCTCATGTTTAGCACATGGACTGTTCTTATCCAAAGGAAAGTCCTGCAGAAGGGTTTGATGGAGACTGGGATCATCATCCCAAGGCTGAGCTTGAAGGACCAGGACAGAGAGACAGCCCCTCTCACAATTCCATGGATTCCACAGTGGAGTGTTGCTTGTACTTTCCTGCTGTTTTGTCACAGCTCCTCTGTCCTTCCACATTGTCCCAATGATCTCAAGCATTCCCAATCCCAAGGAGTCCTCCCAAGGAAAGACACTTGGGTTGGGCTCTCTGGCTGCTGTTCCGGCCTTGCCACTTACGGATTCTTGGCTGGACTTTGTGATCATAGAGGTCTTTTCCAGACTAAAGGATTCTGTGATTTCCATGATTCCCATTTCTTCTCCCTTGTTCTTCCCAGGTTTTTAGTGCTGGTGTGAAGCAATTGTTACAATCCTGAAACTTCTCCAGGCCCACCACCAGCCATGTCTCCATCCTCCCACACTCACATCCTGAATTCATAGCACAAAATCATGGAATAGGAAGCAATCATTAGGATATTGAAGCTTCTCCAGGGTCACCACCAGCCACCTCTCCATCCTCCCACATTCACATCCTGAGTTCATAGCACAAAATCACAGAATCTCCTGAACTGGGAGGGTCCCACAAGGATCACTGAGTCCAACTCCTGGACTTGCACAGGACAACCCCAACAATACCACCATGTCCAACTCCATCATAACCTAAATTGCTGGAAGTTTCTGAACTGCCTAGAAGGTTCTACCTTTGGCCAAAACTGCTTTAAAACCTCAACTCAAATCCCTGTGGCCTCACAACAATTGAGTGGCTCCATCATCAGGTCAATGTTTTCTCATTTCCATCCTTCCCAAAGGGAAGAAACCTCCGGCTTTTATCTTTGAACAAACCTCCCAACACCCTGTGGAATTTCCTCTCCTCCCTCCGCAGCTTGTGCCTGGCTCTTCCTGCTCTCCAGCTGAGGCGAGGGCAGCCTTGGGTCAAGTGTAATCATTTTTATAGAGCTGGGGATCAATAACTGCTGGAGAGAAATGCTGTGTGTCAGAGTCCCCTCGGATCCTGGAAAACCAAAGGAACACTACATGGAAGAGCACTTACTGTATTACTGCTGCAGGGGGATGGAGCTCCGTGCCAGAGGCTTGGCAGAGCTTTGGAAGAGCTGGAAGGATTCATGCCCAGCTTCTCTGGGAATAGGGAGAACATCCCTACCCTGCACAGGCCTTCCTTCCTCCCATCTTTCCCAAGGAACATCCCTATTTTACAAACACCAGCTGCAAGTACACATGGGAATCAGTGGCTTTATCCCAAGCTGGTGGATAAAGTAAGGAAAGCATGGATACTCATCAATTTAACACCATTCTGCCCCAAAACTTCTTTTTGGGAATTTTTTTTTAATGGTTTATGGTTTCTATTGCCTGTTTGGGTCTGCTCTGTTGCTGTGGGCTGCTGGAAAAGCTGGAATTTCCAGGCATAGACACCTAGATGCAGGCCCTGCAAAACCCTCTGGGACAAGGTGTTGGATAAATGTCAACAGAAAAACTCTGGGAATAATCTAAGCTGGTGAAAAATTCTCCTGGGATGGAACCAAACCTAATTTGGGTAATTGGTAGCTTGAAGAGCAGGAAGTGGGGATGAGATGGAAATGCCGCCAGGAGACAAGTGTTCCTGTCCTCTCACATGACAATTCCTTGGTGCATGGTGGATGTGTGGGATTTGTCCAAGTGTTCCCAGAGCCTTGCCACCTGTGTCTTTTGCCTCCCTCTCCTTTTCCCATCTCTGTCCCCTCTGTAGTTATTCCAGTGGAATTGGGCTCAGGAGATCACTGGGGGAGATTTCCAAGAGATTCCTGTTTTGCAAGGAGAGGAAGAGCTCGTGTCCCTTTCCCCACCACATTCATGGACGTACTCTCCAGACTATCCTGAGGATGAATCCAGCCTTAGCCCTCCATGGCTTGGTCCAGCTTAATCTGGGAAATGAAAATTGTTGCTTGGCTTGGTGAGATGCAGCATCATCAGCTCAGTGTAGGAATCCAAGGAATGAGCAATTAGTCATGGATGGGACTGTCACCCATCCCTGGGTATCTTTCTCTCTCTTCCTGGTTTTCCATGGTGGTAGTTTTGTGTTCCTGCAGTGGGAATGGAGGAACCGGAGAAGCAGAAATCATTTCCAGGTATATTGAGTCTCTTTGGGTTAGAATTAGGGTTTGCACAAGAGGAATTTTATAGGACCATCCTTTGAAAATGGAAATTCTTCTCCATTCCAAGAGAGATCAGTTCCTAAGTTTCGTCTGCTCCTATCCTGTTGCTCCACACATCAGAATGGGGATAGAGTCCTAAAATAATGGAATAATTTGCATTGCAAAGAAACTTTAAAGGCCATCTGGTTCAACCACCCTGCAAGGAGGGAGGGGACCTTCAACCAGATCAGGTTGCTCAGAGCCCCATCCAACCTGACTCTGAATTTTTCAGGGGTGGGCCTTCCACCCCCCTGGAATTGTTCCAGTGATTTTCCACCCTTTCCAAGCAGGAAAGCTTTAGGGAGCCTTAATGTTACAGGTCTGTCTGAGAACTGAAATGCACTGACAGGAGTCGGGGTGGGATTGGGAACTCATTGATCCCGTCTCCATCCATTTCTGGAGAGTTTTTCCATTCACCCATCCATACATCCATCAAACCATCTCCAATCTATCTTCTCAGTGCTGCACAGGAAATTTTGACAGGCGGAGACAGGAATGTGCCAGGTCATCACTTCTGTTACTGTTGCAAATGAATTTTATGGATGGATATTTACATCTGACTTTATGACCCATTGCTTTCTACTAACGAAAGACATTTAAATCCATAGGAAAGATCTCCAGGGCCATGGTTTTATCAGACAGAAGAAATCTGATCAGAGCAAATCTTCAAGCCTGGAGTTCCACTGGTCCTGTTTCCTTCCAACACCACCATGCAGTGATTTTAGAGGAATTTCCATGCAGATTCCTTGTGCCAGAGGTTTAGCTCCATTAACATGCTTGGATCACAACTGGGAATGTGCCTGCTCTCCCTCTTTGCCCCCATGAGACCCTTTTAGGACACCTGAACCCTGTACCTGCTCTGACTGAGGCTGGTGTCAGCCATGGATTTATACCCATGGGATATTTTGCCCATGGGATATTTTGCCAGTGAAATCTCCCTCCCCACTTCTCCCTCTCCCACTGGATTGGCAGGTCAAGGTGGGATCTGTTCCTTCACCTGTCTCCCTAATCCCCCCTTTCCACCTGGATGGGGCTTTCTGAGTCTGAATCCATCTCCTAAGCACAGGGTGGGTTTCTCCTGCTCGTTCCTCATTTGGTCCTGATTCCCTCATCCCTAGTGCCAATGTACTCCTTATTCCATCTCATCCTTACCCCAGAGAGTTTGGTTCTTCCATGATGAACAAAAAAGATTAAACTTCATCACCTTCCCTTCTCCTTCTCCTTGCTGGAGCTCAGCTAATGGACATCCAAGTTCTGCCCCCAATCCTGATGGATTCTGGTTGTCCTGAGGAGACCCAGGCTGTGCCCAGGGTCCAAACCAGGCTCTGGAGTGGGAGATCTTGTCCCAGGGCAAGATCTTGTCACTGCCCACACAGCTGTCCCCTCACCTGATGTCCCACCACAATGGCATTGAGCAGCTCACACCATCCAGCTGGGCTGTTTCAGCATCTCCTCAGCCCTGGTGAGGCACTGTGGGATGTGTCCACTTCTGGGCTCCTCAGGACAGGAGGGACATGGAGCTCCTGGAGCAGGTCCAGAAGAGGACAACAAAGATGATGAAGGGACTGGAGCATCCCTGATAAGGAAAGGCTGAGGGAGTTGGGGCTGTTCAGCCTTGAGAGGTGACACAGTTGAGAGGGGACCTCATCCCTGTCTGTCCCTGTCTGCAGGGAGGGCTCAGAGCAGGACCCAGGCTCTGCTCTGGGGGGCCCAGCAATGGGCACAAGAGGAACAGGCAGGAGCTGATCCCAGGAAATTCCACCTGGACATAGAACTTCCTCCCTGTGTAGTGACCAAGCCCTGAGCAGAGATCAGAGAGGGTGGGAATGTCCCTCACTGGAGATATTCCATACCCCTCTGGACACAATCCATGTGCTGGGGGCTCTGGGATGACCCTGCTTGAGAAGGGAGGTGAGACCAGATGATTCCACTGTGGCCCCTTCCAGCCTGACCCATTCCCTGATTCTGTGATTGGACATCACTCCAACATCTGGCATGAGCCAGCAGCGACCATGGCCACACCACGGGCAGCTTTGGAGCTGGTAGGGGAGATCCTGACCAGGCTGGGACAGCAATATCCAAACCCACAACCTGCAGGCACTGGAAGCAGCAGGAAGCTGGGCACGGCCTCTCCCCCTCGGAGCCTGCAGTTAAATATTGACAAGGGAGGGCTGTTTTTAAGGGATGACTGATTTTATGAGCAATCATCAAGGAACGTGGGGATGCCACGAGCTCATCCAATATCCTGTCTCTGAGAGCATCCCCTCCCAGCTGCCTGGGAGGAGGGAGTCAGCCCCTGTAATGGACACTTATCCAATAATTTGCCAAAGGGGGCAGTTTCTTGCTAACCTCAAGTGGTTTCTGTTTGGCGTGTGGCCTGAAACACAACCCTGACATCCCTCATAAATATTTATCCCAGCTGCCAGAGCAGTGGAGGAGATGTTTGACCACATCCAGCCTTTGGGGGAGTTTTCCAAGCACTTGTTTCAGAGAGACCCCCTGTGCTCAGGGCAAAGGGCAGCTCCTGAGTCAGCTCCAATCTCCTGCCAGGGAAGGTCCCAGGGAGGAAATGCACCTGGGAATGCGTTGGGGTGCAGTGGATCCTCTGGATTTGAATACTAAGCAGGATCAGGGCATGGAATATTCAGTCACTGTCTCTAATTATGTCCCAGCATAGAGTTTGACACATTTTCTACCTGGCTGCTCCAGACCCTGGTGGCTTGAAGACACAGGGGCTGGCAGAGGCCAGGGTGATCTCTCCACCAGTGGATGATGCCACCACGTCACCAAATGTCACCCTCCAGGGCTCTACCTGCGTGTCTCCAGGGATCAGGATAGGGATTGCCCACCAGGACTGGGAGGCCAGGGAGCAGGGATGAGGCTGGGGCTCCAAAGACCCTGATTTTCCTGTGTTAGAGGCTCTTTTGGCAAGGTGTGGAAACACCCTGGGCTCCACGGCAAGGCTCTGTCCTGTCCCAGACCCTGCTGTGTTTTGTAACACACAGGGTGAAGGACCTGGGACAATCCTCGCATTCCCATCTGCTGACACTTTGTGGGAATATTGCTTTGGTTTCTGCTCCCAGTTTCCCTCCCTGGGGTGATCTGAGCCCCCCCTCAAGGGACACACAGTGGGGAGCCACAGCAGAGCCCCACCGGGACCCTGGGCAGATGCCAGCCTTGCCCATGTCCCAAAGCTGGAGCCTCTCCCCTCCTGTTTTTGGACACATCCAGGCTCATTTGAGGTGTGGGGGTGCAAGGGTTAAACTCTTGTCCTTTAGGAGCAATGAATTTATCTCATCACTCAGTCCAGGTCCTCCACCCCCGGAGCAGCATCCAAGGAAAGCCTCCCTCCCCCAGTTCCTGGGGGCAGCCAAGCCTGAAGCCCCTCTCGCTTCCCACCAGCGGGAACAATGTTATTCTGCACCGAGGCAATTACCGCCATCTAATTAAAACCGAGGCGCGTGCCATCCCTCAATGACACGGCGGGTGGAGGTGGCAGGGAGCAGGGAAGGCGGGGAACAGGGAAAGCGGCTGCTCTGCCTTATCCCCCTCCTTTTCCAGACCTCCCTTCCCACTTCCCTATGGGACCCCCAGGAAGCTCAGGAAGGTGGAGAGGAGGGAGGGGGAATGGGAGGAGGGACAGAAAAGAAACGGATGCTGATGATTTTGCGGGAGGTGCCTGTGGAGCGTAAGCGTGTAAGCTCCGGGGGGCTTTGTCCCATCCTCTCCTCCCACCCCTCCCCTCCAACCTTTTCACTGCCACTCAGCTCCAGAGGCTCTTGATTGACTTTAAGTGTAATTAAATCTCAGGCACTCCGAGGATAATTCAGGGAGGTTTCATTGCCCGTCGGAGGGAGCGAGGCGGCGGAGACAGAGGGGCGTTAATAATGCACTTTTTATTGCCGAGCAGTTGGAAGAGGTTCAGGGAATTTGTGGAGAGGGAGGAGCCTTGGACCGGGCGGGGGAATTTCGATCAGGGTGGGGGAGTCTGGGATTTTTAGATTCGATCCCAAAAGTCTTCAGAGGGATGAGGGAATGCCCCGTGGTCAATCAGTTGGGGCTTCCCTGCCGCATTATCCCATGGGAGGTCTGCATCTTTGGATCAGTCCCCAAGGGATGTGAAGGTTCTCACAGGCACTTAGTGCCAGGAATAGAGGAAACAGACTCACATTCTGCCAGGGAAGCTTCAGGTGGGACATAAGGAAGAAATTCTTCATGGGAAAGGTTGTCAGGCATTGGATTGGGCTGCCCAGGGAGGTGGTGGAGTCACCATCCTTGGATATGTTCAGTCAGGAATGTCCAACTCAGCATGAGAACTCCTGTTTCTTTCATGGCACCTTGTGGATTCTTGCTGTGTCCCTTCACAGGGAGGGACAATTCTGCTTTAGGTCTTCTGGGTAAACCAAGATTTTCTGAATGCCAAATTGGGTGATTTTTCCTGATCCAGTCTTGCAGCTGATGCTGATTTTTCCCACTTGTCTATTTTATTTCTCTATTTTTTTCTTCATTCCCCCAGAAATCACTTCTGCTGCTTCCTCTAGAAGATAAACTGAGCAAATACATCCCTTGGGAAGAAGTTCTTTCATGAGTTAACTGGGTTTCAGGCTACCCCAAATCCAGGTCTGACAGCTCCATGCTTGGCTTGATCCAGGGAATATCTGGAGAACCCCTGCATGGCAGGAAAGACCCAGGGGTTCACTTGGTGTGAACCTGGTGGCACAACCACACTTCTTGCTGGAGAAACAAGAACAATCTACATTTCATCAATATGAAAAAATTCCCAACAGAAGTTAAGTAGGTTGAAGGGGACTTTGAGGTCCATAAATGTTGGAGGCTTTGCCATCACTGCCTTGTTTGGGAATGATGTTGGTTGCAAAGAAGGGTCCAGTGGTGCCATGACACCCTCCTGTCTAACTGGTTTTACACAAGCCTAGGTGAGTCTTACTAAGCTATGCTTAAGTCTGGGTCTGGTGAGACCTGAGGAACGTGTTGTTGGCCCACACTGGTGGACTCTAACAATTGCATGAGACACAACCTCCTCTTCCACCTAATTTTTGCCCTTTGTCACATCAGGCCATGCTGCCTCAGTTTGAGATTCAGAGGTGAAAACATGGGATGGGGATGAGTATTTCCTTGGAAAGAGGGCATGGCTGAAAGGTTTGGGAGTACAGGAGGTCTGGCTTTCATCAAGGAGGCATCTCAAGTAGCATTTCTTGAGGTGGAAGCTGGTGAAGGGGCTGTTTCCAGAGGAAGGAACATTTCAGAATTCGTTGCATGAGAAGCAGAAGTTGCATGCAAGGGGGATCCCCCTGATGCCCTGCAGAATTAGAATTGTTCTTCAGAGTGAGCCAACTGGGTGTTGAGACCCAACCAGTCCATCTCCTCTCACCTGCTGGTTGGTCCTCTTCCTAAATTATTCCCAGGTTTGGAGACCTGGCTGGGCCAATGTGGCATCTTGCGTGGTGCTTTGCTGTTTGCTACAGTAAAATCTCCTCTCCACTGGTGTCTTAATTTGGGAGAAGATCTTTAAACCAACCCAGAGCAATCAGCTGAACTCCCTCAAGAGTAATTTCCCCTTGATGCTCTTGGTATTTGTTCCTCTGGCCACCATGGGACCACCCACAACTCATGGAGCAGAAGGTGGGAGCTGCAGCTCCCATCTTCTCCCAGGTCCCAGAGAGCTGGTCAAAGGGTCCAGGAAAAGCAATTCCACGTGTGGAGTGGGTCCCCATGCCTGGTTAGGCCAGGCAGAGCCTGCTGGAGCATCTGATGGGGCGGGGAGGGGGTGGGGAGTGGATTAAAATTCTCGTTTCTTCACGCTGGGTGAGAACGCTACAGTGGATTAGGCCGGGAGCTGCTCCTGGCTGCGGTGCTGTGCTGAATTAGCAACATGTTTGAATGAGATAAAAGGGGCAGCTTTACCCCAGCGCCCTCGTTCCGCTAATCCCACTACAGCTGTGAAATGAAGAGCAGCAGATCGGCTTTACTCCCTTCCCTGACTATTTCCTACCCTTGAGACCAAGGCAGCTCCGCACAGATTTACCAAACCTGGCCCCGCAGGCGGATTCCTGCTCCAGCTGGATGCTCCCTTTGCTGTGCTGGGCCCTATCCCAGACTTCTTGGGATGAGAGGCTCTTGGAAAATCAGAGAGTGGGGTTGGTGGCCCTGGGAAGAGTTTGACCACCTTGCCAAGCCTTACAAGATTCTGTGTTGCCATGGTGTGTTGCCACAGATGTGCTGGAGGAGGGAAAACTCATCCCTGTTCCAGCAGGTCACCTCAGCAACATGGAACAGGTGGGGTTTTCTCCTGCTTTTCCCTGGGAATCTCAGGCAACTAAATGGAGGGTGCTCTTTGGTCCTGCAGCTGGGGCTGCACCCACCCAACCTCCACTTCACTGACAACGCTTTACTCCGTGGTGGCACCTCTTGCTTGTTCATGGATGTCCCAGTCTGGGGCTAGTGACAGCTCCAGGGACATGGACAACGTCTCTGGTGCTGGAGGTGATCCCATCAGCGCAACTTCATCTTTCAAGTGGGTCCCAGTGTGGTTCTGACCCCTTTCTCACACAAGGATGTTGCAGTGTTGGGATAAGTTGGCACCACGAGTCCCATCTCCTCTCATGCAAAGTGAAGTTTGTAGAGGGAGATGAGAGAAGGAGACTGTAAATAGCTAGGTGAAGATCTGAGATGTCTTTAAAAATAATCTTAACAATGTTTAAAAAGGATCTTGGTGATCTTTTCCAACCTCAATGACTTGGAGGTGATAGAACTTGGAGGAAAGGGTTGCAACCAATGTTTGGGTCTGTTGACCTACTCCTGAAATGGGTTATCTCCTTCTTATCAGTGAGCCAGGAATCACAACAGCTGGATATCACTTCCCTGGAGCTGGGGAGCTCAGACATGTCCTTGTCCCAGTCACTTAAAGGCTGGAATTCATCCCTTGTGTTTTGGGAGTTGTCACACAGGTGTAGTCATCGGAATGGTGCTTTTAGGCTCCTGCATATCCAAGAGTTTAAATCTGTGCCATCCACGAAGCTGAGGGAATAAATTGTCCACTTGGATGGAGTTTTCTGCCTTAGGAAGAGTGGAAAAATTCCTTCAGCTCTGTTAACTGGATCAGCTTGTTGTGCAGCCATGGGAAAGAGGAATCTCCACTGCACACGCCCTGTTTAATCCCATCAAAACACCTTTTTGATGGGATTCAAACATCTCCATAGCATGGGTAGGAAAACAAACCTGCTGTAGGATCAGGTCCATTTGTTTGCACAGGAGTCACAAAGACTTGGAAAATGAATTAAGTTTGATGTGGTTTTCCTCAAAAAATCTGTTTGTGTGGATCCAGAACTAGTTCAGCTGGAAATTGTTCTTCCAAGGGAAGGCTCAAGAGAGTGCGCAAGGAATCTCATTCAGTTTCATCCTTACTCCTGCCAAATGAGAGACTTGACCTTTCTTGAGTTATTCCTCTGCTGCAATGACTTCAAAATCTGAAGCTTTTCATGTTCCATGTTTTCAACTCTGGCTGAACGCCACTGCCTTTCCCTTCATGGCTCTGTGTCTCTTGATCACTGTTTAGGAGGTCAGCCACAAAAATGGAGGTTCCATCCCCATCCCTGCTTAAATCCTGGCATTTCCCAACAAGATACTTGTGCAGAGAGGATTGATTGAGGTAATCTGAACATCCAGGATGTCTCTTAGTGACTCATTTTTCTCCTTCTGTGGGGGACACTTGAGCTTCTTAACCTCCAAACCAGCAAATCCAAGGTGTGAAATGAAAATCGAGCTTCTCAACCTCCAAAACCTCAATTCCCACCTGTGAAGGTGGAGGTTGAGCATCCCAGAATCCAAGAGTGCACAAACCAATCACCTTTTCTGACCCAGAGCTGGTATTAGTTGATGTTTTTCTGAAGCTGTGGCCTAATTTCAGCACGATGAGCACCAAAATGTTTCTATGATGAGGAACTCTGATCCCACCTTCTCCAGGCATGGCTGATCCCAGATAGAGCCATTGAAAAGCCTCCTCACAGCAAAGTGAGGATGATGAGGGTGATGTGGCCCCGATCTGTGTTTGCATTTTGGGTTGGATTCATAGAATCATGGAATCATTGAGCCTGGAAAAGCTCTGCAAGATCATCAAATCCAAGCTTTGACAGAATACCACCACATCAAACGGATTTCAACTCCCTTAAAATTATTTTGGTGCCGAGTCTAAAGCTGAAGGTGACACTGGATCCCTTGGGATGAAAGATTGGTGCTGTGAGGGTGTCCTGAGCAGAGATGACACCTTGCACAAGAATCCCAGCTCCTCATCCACTGCTTGGATAATCAGACAAAGGCAGGGATCTGAATTTCCACTTCCACCCCAAAAGATGGAGCCTGTTTGTGTGTGATCACCCGAAGCTCCCCTCTGCATCCCACATTCCTGGGAGAGGTGGAATCCTTCACATCCTCCATTTCAAAGACGTCTCTATTAACAGGACAATGGGAGAATAAGCACTTTCCTTTATTCATTTCCTCGCTGTCTGATAAAATCATATTGATGATAATTTTCCTTTAATGGACCATTTGCAGTAATTATGATGCAGAGGGTGAGTAATTGGAGCTGACGCCCGATGCCTCCTATGGAACTCGGCAAACTTAATTCACTCCATTGTCTGGGAGAAAGGGAGAGAGAGGAGGGAGACAGGGGGGAGAGGCCAATCCCGCAGGCCCCTCTCCCCTCCCAAATGGTCAGCAGAGCAAATTATTGCTTCTTCTGCCTCTGTACGATTTGCTTCAGTGCATCACTTTGTTCCTTTCCCTTTCCTTCCCTTTCCTACCGGTTCCCAAATTTGCATTCTCTGTCCTGTTGTCTCCATGTTCCCGGTTTTCAAGCTCCAGAATGATTTCTTCTGCGTTGTCTGTTAAGTGCTTTTCCCCATCACTTAGCAGCACATTCTTCTCTGGGATGTGTCATGGAATAACGGAATTATTTAGGGTTGAAAAGCCCTCCAGGATCATTGAGTCCAACCATTCCTCAGCACAGCCAAGGCCACCACTAAACCGTGTCCCCAAGTGTCACATCCACATGGCTTTTAAATCCCTCCAGAGATGGTGTCCAGCCTGTGCAAGGGCTGGAGAGCCTTTCAGTGAGGAATTTTTCCCTAATATCCGACCTAAACCTTCAACGGCACAACTTGAGGCTGTTTCCTCTTGTCCTGTCCTTTGCTCCCTGACAGCAGATCCCAACCCCCACCTGGCTCCACCCTCTTTTCAGGAAATTGCCGAGAGTGAGGAGGTCCTTCCTGAGCCTCCTTTTCTCCGTGCTTTTTCTCCCAGGTCCCATAGCTGCTCCTCATCAGATTTGTTCTCTGGACCTCTGTCTCCCTTTAAAAAATCAAATATCCTTGGGATAGGCCCATGTGCAGACTCCCTGCACCATTATCTCATCCTGAAGGTCTTTCCCTCTGGGTCCTTCTCTGCAGGCAAGAGGGATGGCACCTTGGTGGAAAAATATGTTTCCTTGCTGTGGTCCAGCCCTGAATTCCATGGGAAAGTTCTGGCTGTGGCCAGAACAAGGAGCTGTGCTCTAGGGAAAAAATAAGGCATGGAATGATCTGATTATCTGTGAGTAGAAAGCATCCTTGTCTGGGAGAAGGGAATTGGAAAACATTCCATCCTGGGTTTGAAGCTGTGGGTCTAAGTCTCTTTGGAAGTGTCCTGGTTTAACCTGCCAATGGCATGCAGGCACTTCTTCAATCCCCCTCAATTCAGTTGGATAGGGAGAGAATTAGGGGAAAAAAGTAAATTTGAGAATTAAAAAAGTAATAGGACAGAAAAGGAAGGAGAAAGAATGACAATAATCCTAGAATTCCAGAATGGTTTGGGTTGGAAGAGACCTTAAAACTCATCCAGTTCCAACCCTCCATGGACAGGGACCTTGATCCCCTGAAGATGGAGATGGGATGAAGTTGTGGAGGGATGAACCTGGATGCTCTTGGTAGTGATGCAACCAGCCAGCAAAAATCCATGGGATCATCCAATGGGAGGTGGGGCCACAGGGAGAACAGGGAAATTTGGACAGGGAGAGAATCCGTGTATCTCCATAAAGCAGAGCAGATATAAATACAGTTCATCAGTATTCTTGGAACTGGATTGCGATGGAAATGAACATTTCTCTATGCATTCTGGCAGATTGACTCCTTGGAAAAAAATGATGGAGGCCAATTGAGCGATTGGCTCCCAACAATTGGTTGCAATATTTTGTTTCAGTCAGGAGCTCTCCAAGTTGGCTCCAAGTTTGGTCTTTTTTTTTTAATTCAAGATGAATTTCAAGAGTTGTTCTCAGCTGCAAAATGAAAATGTCTCTTTTAATGCATTTCCTTCTATTTTTAATTTCTTGGAATCAGGAAGACATTTTAAGCACCGAAAATTCAATGGAATTGAAATGTGGCTGAGAAATGCTTCAATATTGTTAAAACTTTTTTTTTTTTTCCTAAGAGATTTTTCAAGAGAAAACTTCTCCCCAAGCTCTGCTCTCTGGGAAATTTGGAGTGATAAATTTTGTAGTTACGAAAGACCAATGGATGTCTTTGTGGAGAAATCTGGGAGAAGAGCAAACCTCCCATCTCCTGATTTCTGCCTCATTCTCACGGAGGAATTGCCTTTGAGTTCAGCGTTTTCTCCCAGGTTTCATTTCTGGAAATTAGTTGTTAAGAGGAATGAAACTCTTGGATTTTTTCCCGTGTGTGGATCCAACTCTCTGCCCATCCATCTCTCTCCATTTCACAGAGCTAAAGCAGCTATTTTGTCCAGCTTTCCTTATCCATGGGAAATAAATAATGGGAAAATGAAATGTGGTGCTCTTGGAGACAGTGGTTGTTTTGCCTCTGTTTTTTGGGGAACAAGTCCTGAAACAAGGAGTTCTGGGACTTGGAATGGGGTCTTCATGGTTCAGAGAGTTCCTGGAAAACTGGGCATGGATTAGACCTGAAAAGTGTCCTTTCCACCTGGGCCAAACATCTGCTAAGCATGAGTGGCTTGAGGTGGCCAGACTCAACTCTTCATCCCTGGAAGTGATCACAGAAAGGTTGGATGGGGTTTGGAGCAACCTGGGATATTGGAAAATGTTCAAGGTCAAGTTGCTCTAAACCCCATCCAGCTTGGCCTTGAACACTTCCAGGGGTGGACCATCCCCAGTGCATCCACTCCTCATGGGAGAGGCAGCAGCTGATGTTTGCTTTGGAAACACATCTGGCTTTCCCATCCCATGCATGGAGTATGACCAGTCCCTTCCAAATCCCAGTGCTTGTTCTGTGGGAACCAGCAATATTTCCAAGAATTAGTAGGAAACCTGTTCATTAGCCCAGGAATTTAACAGGAATTTAATAGGAATTTAGCCTGGTGTTGCATGCCAATTATTTTCACCTTTGCCCCTGGTGATGTTGATGGGGAAAGTTGGATCTGGATCCTGTGAATGGCTGAAATTCCATTCAAAACTGGGCATGTGTTGTGTTGGAATAGGATTTCTTTTGGATTAATGGTTATTCCTCCTCTTCTCCCTTGCTCTTTATAACCTGAAGATTCTTCTTCAGGGAAGGCTGAAGGATACAGCCTTTTCCAAGGCTCCTTTGCTGTTTCTGACAGGACTAAAGCCAGCCCTGCCTTTGGTCCAGAGTAATTTTGGAAAAAAACCAAAAATTATGGATGCCCTTTATTTTTCCAAATGGGACCAAGCCATTCACAACAAAAGGGTTCATCACCTCCTCCCGCAGGATTGTGGCATCAGTCCTAAAACCCTGTGGAAGTTGGCAGTGGATATCAGTAATTATGGGAAAATAAATTATAGGGATGGTACAATTATCCCAGAGCCAAAGGCAATAAACCCAGACACGCAGAGTTAATGTGAAACTTTAAAGAAATCCAATATTTTAAGGTGGTATTTCCCAGGATCCAAAGAGCCCTTGGCCAGCCCCTCTGGAGTTCCAATCATGTTTCAAATCATTGGACATTGGGATACAATCTATGTTTGCTTTTGCAGGATGAATAGGAATATTCTCCCTCTCTACTTTTTCGCTTGGAAAAGCCTTTTAAAAATAACAAAGTTCATTTTCTTCTCTGATTTTTAGGTTCCTGATGAGGGAACCTCAATGTTTCTATTTTTTAATGACAAATAATGGCAAAAAAAATTCTCAAGAAGCTTTAAAAATTCATCAAATCAAATAGAATATAATTAAATTTTTCATCATTTGGGAAAAAGGTTATTTTGGGAAACTCTCCTTGGATAAATCTGATTTTGTTGTCCTGTGGAAATCTTCCACCTTGCACATCCCAGGCCGAGACATCTGGAGGGCAAACATCTCCTGGGAAGGAAGTGGGAATAGTTGGGGATGGATTAGGAGTGGCTGGGAACAAGCTGGAATATGGTGAGATACTTGGATATTGTTTGGGATAAATCCCTAATGGTGAATAAACGGAGCTGGGTCCTGAGAGAAATCCATATCTGTTGGCTAAATCTCGGAGCAGGATGATCCCATCCAATCTGCCAGGAAAGTGGAATTTTGGGGTGTTTTCTTCAGCCTGGAAGGCCCATCTGGGCCCCATCTGATTAAAGTGAAAACTTCAATCTGTGAAGTTTTGAGATAGATGCAGGAGATCCACAAATGTAGCATCCTTCCACCTTTTTGGCCACCACAGCCAGGACAAAATGGGAAAACAAACCTGTGCTGGAAAAGCCAGATCTCCCAGTGGATCCCTTATTTTCCTTTCCCCAGACTGATGAATTGCTTTTTTCCGTGTTTTTGTTTGTTTTGTTGTCTTTTTGGGTGTTTTGTTTGAGGGGTATTTTTTATTAGTTCTTTTGGGTTTTTTGTTGAACTGTTTGGGTTGGTTTTGGGTTTTTTTTCCATGTCTGTTATCCCTGGATACGCTGACTATGGAATGTCACCTAGTTTAGGTTCCAGCTCTCCCAGCTTTGGCCATTTCATTGATTTCTTTCCACAGACGAGTGGAAAATCAGGAAACTGACTCTGGACTAATTCTGGGGTAGCAAATCTGTCCTGTGAATTCAAAGGAAGGATCTTTATTCCATTCGTTTCTTGATTCTGGGGAAAATCATCATAGAATCATGAACTAATTTGGGATGGAAAAGCCTTCTAAGATCATCGAGTCCAACCATTCCTCAGCACAGCCAAGGCCACCACTAAACTGTGTCCCCAAGGGTTACATCCACATGGATGTTAAATCCCTCCAGGAATGGTGACTTCACCCTCTACTCTGAGCTGGGCCACCCTTTCCATGAAGAATTTTTTCCTAATATCCAACCTAAAGCTCCCCTGGTGCAACTTGAGGCCATTTCCTCTCATCCTGTCCCTTGTTCCCTGGGATCAGATCCTGATCCCACCTAGCTCCACCCTCCTGTGAGGGAATTGTGGAGAGACAGAATGTCCCCCCAGGCATCCTTTTCTCCAGGCTGATCCCCCTCAGCTCCCTCAGCCTCTTCCCCAGCTCCATTCCCTTCTTAGGACATGCTCCAGCATGTTTCTCCAGTGGGAATATTGTGGGAAATGCTTCAAAGGCTTTCCTAAAATCCATGTAGATTCCACAGCTTTTCCCTCATTTATTAAATGTCACCTTGTCAGAGAGGAAGCATCACGTGTGACCCTTTTTGGGAGGCTGCTATTTGAGACAGATTTTTTATTTTTTTGGGAAAAAGGAATTGCCTTCCCAAGGGATGCTTGGACATGGTGAACCCTTTTTCCACTCTGGGCTTTTCTTTTGGAAAGGGCAGGATCCTGATTGAGAGAAAACCCAAACCCTCCATGTCACACCTTGTTTGGGACCCTCTCATCTCAAATCCTGTCTGCCTCTCTCTTCCCAAAATCCTCCCATTCCTGCTGTTAATGAGAATGGAGCGACTCATTTGGGATCTTGGATGTCTTTATAACCCGAGTCCACGGCTCGGAGCTGCTTTTCCTGATGATTTTAATCTCCTCATCCATCTTTTCTGGTCAATAAACTCCCTCTCGAATCAAATTGTTACCGAACATATCCCGACGCTGATGTCCATCGGACTCTGGGCTCCAGCAGATAATGGAGTTTGTCATAATTAAGTGTCCTTCTTAATTAATTGAGTGGTCAGGATGCTAATTAGCCAGGTTTATTGAGACTGGAGGAGTATGAAGGGCAATACCACAGCTCATCAAAAGCACTGGGACTAGGAATAAAGTGCAGCTCCCTTCCCTCTCCAGACAAATCCATGGCTCCGGAGATTTATGGATTGGGAGATGGGGATGAGCAGGGTTGTGCTGGGCTTTGTTTCAGCATGGCCAGGGTTTCCCAGCCTTTGCTCCCTTTTTCCACACGTTCCTGGAGCTCATCCATCACTACAGCCCTGACTCAGGTGTCTCCTCATTCCTTATCTGATGCTCATTCCTGCATTCCCAGCTCAGACAAAGCAGGACTTCCAATAGAAATTTGGCTCATATTTACATAGGAAATTCCCTGAGTGAGAGTTCCTTGACTTTTCCTGCCCTATCTGGTTTGTATTCTCTAATTCTCTAATTCCCAATTCTCAAATCCTCTTTTTTTTTTTTTTTTTTTTTTTTTTTAAAGTGTTAACCTGACCTGAATTCTTGAACTTCCTGGTCTATCCCCATGATCCTTAAAAAAAAATTGTCTCTTTATATCCAAAACCAAGACAGGGATTTTCATAAGGAATCAAGAAAAAAAATGGATCATGCAGCTGAAGGAGGATCTTCATCTGGGATCTGGAATGAAATTGAGGCTCTCTCACTGGGTCTCTGGATTATTTTAGGGAATAATCCTTAGGGAATTTGGCTATTGTATCCCAGTTCCTCAACCAATCGAAGCCCAAGAAATCCATCAGGATCTCTCAAGTTTGTTTACATGAGCGGCAGGATTGGGAAGAGAGGGAGTGCACTTAGGAAGTGAAGGAATATTTTATATGGATTTGCAATTTTTTTTTTTTGCAGCATGAGGACTGGAGCCATTCCCAGGGGAATTGAAGTGAGACTTCCCCTTGGAGACACCCAAGGAGAACCAGGCCAAGCTCAGTACCTGTGTAGGGAGTGAGGAGTTTTTATTCCAACTTTGCTTTTCTTTGGGAATATCTAAAACTAGAGAAGTGGGATCTGTGGAGGCCAAAAATGAGTGTTGGAAGTGCACCTGGAAATCTGGGAGTAATCCTGGAGTTGAGGATGCAAGAATTCCTCAGGATTACAGCCTCCCACATGATAGAGGTGGACTTTGGCATTCCACTGGGAGATCTTTTTACAGAATTCCCTACATTTCTGGGCTCAAGGAACAAAGAGTCAGAAATCTCTCATCCCTTATCGCATCTTTCATCCTTTGTATGCTTAAAAACATGGAATTTGCCCTATCAAAAAATTGTTTTACATCCCATTTTTACTGCAAGTGGTAAGATTTTGGCCCTATTTTGGCTGAAATAATTCTGTGCCCAGGAAGGAGTCATCCATCCTGCCCTGATTTTGGGGGCAGCATCCATAAAAGTCCATAACTCCTGCTCTCCAGTATTTATTTCAGTGGCTTTGGCACTGGAGTTTGGCTGTGCCGTGGGGAGAGCAGGCAAGGATGAAACTTCTGGAAGGAAACTTCCCATGCCTGGCTTATTTTGAGAAATTCCTGGTGGAGATGGCAGTGCAAGACTTTCAAGGAATAACAACAGGAGGAGGATGTGGAGCTGCTGGAAAAGTCCGGAGGAGGCCACGGAAATTCTCCAAGGGCTGGAGCCCCTCTGCTCTGGAGGCAGGCTAGGAGAGCTGGGAATGTCCAGCCTGGAGAAGGGAAGGATCCAGGGAGACCTCAGAGCCCCTTCCAGTGCCTGAAGGGGCTCCAGGAGGGCTGGAGGGGGACTTGGGACAATGGATGGAATGCCAGGATGCAGGGAATGGCTTCCCACTGCCAGAGGGGAGAATTAGATGGAATATTGGGAAGGAATTCTTCCCTGTGAGGGTGGTGAGGCCCTGGACTGGAATTCCCAGAGAAGCTGTGGCTGTTCCTGGGTCCCTGGAAGTGTCCAATGCCAGCTGGACAGAACTTGGAATAACCTGGTCTAGTGGAAGTTGTGCCTGCCCATGGAACCACATTATCCTGAATGTTCCTCCCATTCCAAACCATCCAATCATTCCATGATTGTCCCTAACTTGCAGAACATTCCTTGAAAAAGGGAATAATCAGGTTCCTCATAGTAAACATCCTCACTTTTTAGTAGAGCAGCAGGAATTTGGCTCCATGTCCATGACAACTGAAGGCATCAAAGTGATCCGATGATCCCTAATCCACTTGTTGACTGGAGATGGAATGATCTGTCCAGACAAGGATTGCTCTGCACTTCCCCTGTTCCATCTACTCTCTCCCAAAATATCAAACCCCAAAATTTTTGGGGATGAGACATAAGATTTGTGTATTCTCCATGTCCTAAAATTTAAGGGAAAATTAATTGTGTAAATTAGGATTTAAGAGGTTTTCCTGGTATTTTTCCTTCTTCCTAATAGGATAGGCAAAATGAGGATTAAATCCTGGTCTTAAACATATTAATGATATTTATATTTATTTATAAATATTTATAGGTTTTTAAAATGTTTGGGTCTAATAATGCCAAAATTCAGTCTGATGATCCTGATTTAAGGATTTGCCTTAAAATCCACCTGGATGTATCCTGTTCCACTTTTTCCTTATAGAAAACCAATCTTAAACAGATAAAAAAAAATTGAATAAATACATTAAATGAATAACAAAAAAAAAATAATTTGCATTAATTGATCAGAGCATACAGAGCATATTCAGTGGGAGATTTCCATTGGGACAGGGCAGCTTGATAGAAATTAGGGAAAACCCAGCTCTTGCCAGGACACATCCCTGTATTTTCATGGCTTTTTGATGAGTCAGGAAGGCTCCTTTTTATTTTATGATTTCCAGGACATTTTAATGGACAGAAACACCAAAGCAGGGATGGCTTGAGGGGTATTTTTAGGAATGTGCCTTCCATAAAAATTCCATGTATTTCTATATATAAACACCTAACAATGTAATTATAAATGCATTTATATTTCTCCATGTCCTTTTTATAAAAATAAATATAAATATCTTGATGTGGGATGAAGCAGGAGAGGGAATTTGAAAGTGTGACCCAGCCTAATTCCAAAGTATCTCTTTCTTGATGTATTTTCAGTCCTAGATTTAGTAAACCAGCTTATTCCTGGTCAAATTCCTGAGGTGGTACATTTTGGGATTTTCTTTTCTTTGCTCTGCAATTCAGCTCCCGACAAATAGGTTATACCTGGATGTGGGAGGCTGTGGGAAGTGAATTCTGGGAGTGTTTTAAAGGGGAATTATCCCATTCCTGAAATCCTTTACTTTGGTTTTTTTGCCCAAAATCAAATGCCAGTTTTATTGGAATATTATTGTGTATTTGGGAATGAAAAAAATTCAGCCCCCTCTTCCCAAATTCATGATTTTTGGGATAAGAAATAAAACTGGATCCAGCAGTGGATTCCTGATATCCCTCAGTTCCCAGGTGGTGGGATGAGATCCTGGTACCACCCCCCTGATCCATTTGGAGGGATAATTTCCCCACCTGATGGATAATTTTTTCCCTGGAAAAAACAGCTGAACCCAACACCTCTCCCCACTTCACGGGTGGCTGGGTTTAAAAATAAATCCCATTGTGGCCAGAGGATCCCAGGATGGAAAGACGGTGGAATTAAGTCCTCAAGAGATGGATTGAGGAAGGAATTTCTAGCACCTCACACTTCCTTGGTGAGGTGAGAGCTGTCCTCATGGGGGGCGTATTTTTGGGAATATAGTTGGAATTCCAGGGAGGAATGTCTCTAAGCCCCCTCCAGCATCCCAATGGGGTTCCATCCTGTCCCTCCATAGGGAGGGGGACATTTTTCCAGTGGAACTTCCTCCCTGCTGTCACCCCCAGCCAAAAGATGTCAAAGGGCTCTGAAGGACCTCCCACCTCCCTTGGATCCATCTTCCCTGGAATCGCTGTGTTACAACCAAACAGGATTTGTTCCACTCCAATTTGTCAAGATTGAACAAGGCCTCAAAGCTGGTGGAGATGTTTATTAAAGGTTTTCCGGGGGTTGGAGCAGGGGAGGCAACTTCCTTCCTGGGCTCGGAGCACGGCTCCCATCCATGTTCCATAGCGTGGGAGGGATGAGGAAGTTTCTCTTCCTTCTCTGCCAGTAAAAACTAGATCAAATCCCTCTTCTCCATCCCAAAATCACCACCTGAGAGGTATCAGTATTTGTTATCCTCCTTTTCCAGCTGCAGGAAAAGGGGAAAGGTGATGGAGTGGGCACACAGTGATGCGTCAGGGAGAGATGAACCACATGCTCCATCCTGGGGTGGTGTGATCATCCCAAAGCTTTTAATTTCAGGGAAGAGAGAGATGCCTGCAAGGACCCCCTCAGGAGGCAGATTTGGGAATCAGGCTGGGTAGTTCTGGGAAGGTGGCAGGAATGAGATCACGGCTCTGGAGGGATGCCAGCCCCCTCGGGATTGGGATTGAGCATTTTGTGCCCGCTGAACCACTCTGCTCCACTGTGACACTTTTAAGGGAATTCTGTTCCTTAGAACTCTCCTCCTTCTTCATTTTTCCCCCCAAAAATTAATTTCCAGGGTTTTCCCACTCTGGGAAGAGTGGGAAGCAGGGGAAGGTTACTCCAGAAAAGAGGTTGTGTCTGAGGGAAGGTGACTGACAATACCTCCTGCTCATCCAGGTGAGTGTTCCTGGGGCTGACTTATTTTGGATGATCTGGAATGACTCCAGGGAAGTCACCAGGGATGGCAGAGGAGCAAACCCAGCAGGAAGTGAAACAGAAATTAACCCTTGGCATGTGCCCATGGATTTATCTGAAGGCAAAGGATTTTATTACACTGGCTTAAGTGGGCTTTGGATGGAGCCTCTGGAAAAAGCAGGGAAAGGTTGCTAGAATCCTTCTTGAGCTAATTAATCAAATATATAATAAATAAATCACCTGCAGTCACAGCCAGGTGCCTGGAATGGAGGCAGCCCAGCTTTAAGCAGAATTTCAGGCTTTGTATCTGTGGGATTATCATTATTTAATTATATTGGAGCTGCCTTTGGAAGCTGGTGGGCAGCAGGTATCAGGTGAGAGCTCCCTGCTTTATTCTGAGGCAAGACTTGATCTCTCTGTTCCAGTGATGAATTTTCCCTGATGAAATTAAACTTATTTCAGATTAAGAGGGGAGAAAAAAAAAAAAGTGTTTTCTATTTTGAGCTGCAAGAGAAGCGAAGAAATAACTCCCTACTGAGATTAATTCTTATCATTTTAAGATATGGTGACAGATGAAAAAGAACTTCAGAGCTGATATGAAATGAGATTCTGAGCTTTGCAGGGGAAAAAGGGCAAATATTTTGGGGAAATTTTCATGGAAATACCTTCCTGTATTTTTGTTGACAAAACATGGATTTGAAAGGCTTTGATTGCCCCACTCACACCTGACAATTGTACAACTCCCGGGGTTAATTTTTAGGGATTGTCAAGGAGAACTGAAAGCCAAACCCATCAACAGGACATGAGGGAGAAAGATGTGCTTAACTTCCCCTTTTATTTTGTTTATTAACATGGAACGTTTCCCTTCTTTGGATTCTGGCTGGAGATTGCAATTCCTTTCTTTCTGAGCGCTGAACTCCTGCTGACTTTCAGACTGAACCTCTTTTCCAGCCTCATTTCAGCACCCTTGGATGCAGGAGAATGAGAATTAGAGCACCAGAACTGTGAGGATTTTCCTTTTTTGGGTCATTGGAGGCTCTGCTTTTCCTGCTGGTGATGTGGCCTCCATCCCTGAGCATCCTTGTGGGAGCGATTTGTGGAATGCTACAGGTCCAGACCCTCTTCCCAGGCAAAATTCTTAAACACTTGGTAAAATTGAAATTACATCCAGGACAGGATTCCCTCCCTGGCAAGGCCAAGTCAACCCCATTTCCTGATTTTTCATGTTTTAATTTTACTTCCCAGGTGCTGCTGGGTTTCCTGCTAAAGGAGGAGAGCTTGTCCCATGATTATGGAATCAGTGGGGGCTTGGAAGATTGGATGTGACACCCGGAGCACGTGGAAGAGTCACCTAATCCCTTTGTGACAATGGAAAAGGGAGTTGGGGCTGAATTTCCAGCAGCTCTGCCTGATTGGAGTTTCCCAGGTGCCTGAATTTGTTTCTTACCTGTGCAACCAAGTGAGGGCAAGAATCCTTCTCTCTTTACAACAAATGCAATTAGCAGTTCGGACTAATTACCTGCACCAAAGGTGTGACCTTGTTCATGACACGTAATCTCAAGGCTCACAGAAAATTCCAGGTGGTGTTTAAATATCTCCATCAGAATGAAGACCTGGTATCCCATTAAGTCTCCTCTCCCATGCTCCAGGTCAGGCTCCAGAGGGAGATGAGGGTGGGATGTTTGAGGGTGGAATCACAACTAATGGGGAGGTTTGGTACCCCCGGGTGAAAATTTGGCTGGATGCAGTCTGGGAGAGCTGGGGATGTCCAGCCCAAAGAGAAGTCTCCAGGGAGAACTTAGAGCCCCCTTCCAGTGCCTAAAGGGACTCCAGGAGAGCTAGAGAGGGACTTTGGACAAGGGATGGAGGGATAGGACACAGGGAATGGCTTTAAACTTCCAGAGGGCAGGGGTGGATGGGATACTGGGAAGTAATTCTTGGCTGTGAGGCTTGTGAGGCACTGGAATGGAATTCACAGAGAAGCTGTGACTGCCCCATCCCTGGAAGTGTTCCAGGACAGGTTGGATGGGGTCTGGGTCAATCTGGGATAGTGGAAGTTGTCCCTGCCCATGGCAGGAGGTTGGAACTGGATGATCTTTGAGATCCCAAACCATTCCAGGATTTCTTGATTCTGTTTTGGCCCAGGACGAGACAGGAGCAGGATTACAAGCAGCAGCCCTTCCATTCCCATTCCCAGAAGGCAATTCCCAGAGCAATAACTAGGAAGGGGAATGCTGGACAAGCCTCCTGTGAGGCTGGATCTCTTTTTCCACTTCTGCTCTCCTCCTTGGTGCACTGAGAGCTTTGGGAAGGTGGAGGTGATGGAACCAGAACCTGGGAATGACTGAGGCTGAGACACGATCCCAGGGAAGATCCCGCAAACTCTGCCTGTCTTTCCTACCTCCTCCAGTTCTTTATCACTGCTGTTTTCCCTCTCTGCTTTCCTTGAGCTCCTGGCAGCATTCCTGGCTGCCTTTCCCTGCTGGTGCCCAGCCCTGGCTGGATGAGGTCAGGGACAACAAGAAGGAAAACAGGAGGAAACCAGGCCAATTTGTCCCGCTCATGCCTGTCTCCCTATCTGTCATCCCCAGTCCAGATCCGCTTGCCCTCCTTAAACAAGATCTCAACTGACCGTAAGGCTTCTGTCACTCCACCAAAATCAAACCCCTTCCCTCATCAAATCCCTAATCAGCCGGAACGGCTCCGTTATCCGTGCGAAATTGACTCCTCTCCGCTCCTTCTGCTGACCGCTGCCCTTCAATGAGCCGGCCCCGGCTCTGACTCCGAGGGCAACATCTCGTCTAATTATATTTCCCCTGCCTTTTCCAAATCCTCTCAGGCACCCGGACGAGCCCAGGTATCGAGGAGAGTGGGAGGATTAATGGAGAAGCCAGGCGTGGATTGCAGCGGGAAAATTTGCAGCTGTGCACTCCCGGCTGGTTTGGGAAGGGTGATTTTGGGGCAGGAATGGGGGAGCTCCTGCTCCAAGGTGGAGGTGGTGGCATGGTGGGACCTTGAGGGTGAACAAGGCAGCCATGTACACCCCTTCCCAGGAAAAATTCATTCCCTTCTGGCCTCTCAAAAAATTCATTCTCTTCTGGCCACGCCAGTTTTGAGCTCTGGTGGCACCACACATCCTCTGTGATCTAGTTTTCCAAGAGAAAAGAAATATCCCTGTGTCCACAACCAGCCTTGAAACTGGCTTTGTGTTGATTGCTTTCAGATTCCCAAAAAATATTCAGAATGAGGGGCACAGGTTAAAACTGGGATATAAAAAAGGAACAGTCACAAGCAGCGATTTAGGAATGCCACAGGGATCTGCTTTCCCTGGAGAAGGATCCTTTGCTGCTGCTCCAGACTGGCCAAGAGACACCAGGAATTCTGAAATAATGGGAAAGCCTGTGAGGATGGACAGGTGTAGAAATGTGGGATGATATTCCAATGTGCATGGATGCCCTCGAATCAGGGCAAGAAGCTCCGTGGAGGTGGTGGGAATGTGAGGGGGCAACACTCAGCTAATCTAGCAGGAAAAACCCATCCCCGAGTGAGTCAGGATGCAGGGAATGATGGCATTTATTCCATTCTTCCCAGTCCACAGGATTTTCCCTGTGATGCCACATTCCTGCCAGGAACATCTCAGTGTCAGATCTCTGCATTTTTCAGCCAGGAGATGGGAATGGATTAGCGAGGGAGGGGCTTTGATTCTGTGGAAATAAACTTGCTCTTTGGAAATGGAATTAGTGCGGGATGTTTAATCAAAGGAAAAGATGGATTGGCAGTGGGATAATGCCAAGCCCTGGCCACAATAACCACAATTTATGGCTTGTGTTGCCACAAAGTCAATTTGGGTTTAATTTCTCTGCTTTGCTCCAGCTCTGTTTTCCGGCAGCTCTGTCTGATGGAAGGTGGGTGATGGGAAATGCCTGTATTTTGGAATTAAGAAGGTGGAGGTAGTTCTTGCCTGGGATATTGAGGATTTTAGTCCTTTTCCTCCTGCCTTCGGGGTGACCTTTCATGGTGCAAGAGGTGAACGTCTTTCCTGGCTCCAGGGGAATTTCCTGGGATCAGGGAGTTGCTCCTTCAGCTGATTTTATATCAAAGCATGGCTTAGCAGAGCCCACAGTTGAAGGCTTTATTCCCTCTGTTCAGCCCTTCTGGAGAAGAGGAATGGAGAAGGAATGAAGGCAAAAGGATGTGTCACCATGGATATGAACCTGCTGGGAATTGTGCATTGAGCTCTGATGGGAATTCTAATCCCTACCTTGGGATTATGCACCACCAAAGTGTGTTTTTATTGGTCCTCCCAGTTCCAAGAGCAGCATGTGCTGGGGATGGGCAGCCACTGTAATCCATGGAAAGCATTTCTGGATCCAATCCTTGAGCCCAGCCCAGCTTTCCTCTCCAAAATCCTGGGATAAGTGAGGTTGGAAAAGAGCAAGAGGCCTCTGGGCAACCTGTTTCAACTCATGACCACCTTCCCCATACAATCACTTTTCCTTGTGTCAAGCTGGATCCTCTTCCATGTCAACTTGGATTTTCTTCCTTGAGGATGGTGACAATGGAACCTGGCCTTGGAATGAGTCAGCGGGGCTGGAACCCATCCCAGTTTCTGATGTGGGGATCAGCTGGGCATGGATATCAACAACAGCTCTGGCATCTTTCCTTGGATAACTCCTGAAGTTGTGGCCTCTTCTTCAGCCACAAATTAAATTTGGTCCCACATCTTTGGGACTTTGCCGTAGCCCACTTGCAGAATTCCAAGGGAAGAGGATTCCTTCATTCCTTTCCCTCCTGGCTTTTCCTGCCCTGGTGCCCAGCTCCCTGCAGAGGAGAGGGATCAGGTTCGTTCCTTTAGGAGCTTTTCCATTAGTGCAGATTTGAAAAATAACAAGAAAATAAAGAAACCACTTCCTTTAATTCCATGGAACAAACCCAGTGAGTTCCAATCCATAAAATTTTATAGACAACAATAAACCAAAAATGTTGGCCACTCTACTGAGTTGTTTAAGAGTCTGTTGTGGCATTTTCCTGCCTTGTCATTCCCATACTCTGCAGTGGGAATATAAATCACCTGGAACAAGTGTAAGACTCGAGCTCAAACACATCCGAGGTAGGAGGGAAAGGGAGAAGAAGCAGGATAATCCATGGGCTGAACAGCTCATGGCTCTGGATACATTTCTTTGGAAGTGAATAAAGGATGTTTGCCAAATAGTGAACCAGTTTGGTTGGTCCCTGTCATTCCCCTGAGGGAATTTATTACTGATGCTGATCCTACAGGCACTGCTTACCTCAATCTGATCAAGGATTTGTGGGAGCAGGAGGGAAGGTTCTACACAGTGGGAGATCAAGTGTGAAGTTTGCCTTCAAAAACTGAAAATTTCTGGCAAAAAAATAATTTAATTAGCAAGAAAATCCACTAAATCCCACCCACAAAACCCCCACAAAACCCCCTAAAAACTATTCTTGACCAGTCCTGCTTGTAATTCCCTAATATATTTTACTTTTTAAGCTGAAATTTCTGACTCTGCTTTTGTACCAACAAAAATATTCTTGAACCACTTAAAAAATAAAGATATTTTCAACACAGTAGCAAAACTCTATTTTTTTCTCTATTTCTCAAATTCACCTGAAAAAATGGGATTCTTTTCCTCTGAGAAGCTGCAGAGTAATACTGGATAATGGAAGCTGTTGTTCCAGGACATCAAAACATGGCATGGGATGAGCCTTCCAGGGGAAGACTTAAATCAATAAGCTTTGAGCCTGAGAAAATAGGACATTCATTGGAGGCGTTTACAGCCAGCCCAGGTTTTTTATTTTTTCCCCTTTCCCAATGTTTTCCATGTGAGGAGGGATTCTTTCATCTGGATTATTCCCTCATTTAAACCAAGGGCTGTCAGATTTGCTGCCAGGATCAGGGCTCGGCTTCCTAAAATGCGCCTGTGGGAAGCTGTTCCTTTGTGAGGGTTTTAAGTAGGGCTGCAATGAGATTCCCAACATTAGCGGGACAATTCCCATTTTTAAAGTGGATTTGAAGGTTTTTTAGGAAGTTCTTCCTCCCAACCAGTCCAAGATAAATTGAACCAGAGCCTCCATCCCCGGAAGTGCTCAAGGAAAGCCTGGATATGGCGTCTAATGCTCTGGTTGGTGATGGCCAAAGTTGGACTTGATGATCTTGGAGGTGTTTTCCAACCTTAATGATTCTGGGATTTTTGGAGCACCCTCCTAGCTTTGTGCTGGGAAAGCAGAAGAAAACCCAACTTCATCTCCACCCTTGGATTTGATAAAGAACAGCAAAACCACCCTGGAGATGTTGCTGCTTAAAGAATCATTCCCACGAATGCTCTTGGAAATTCTTCCACTGCCTGAATCTCATTACTTCCCAAACATTTTAGTGGATGAGGAAAAGACTGTGGATGTGTCTAGCTAGACTTTAGTAAAGCCTTTGATGCTGTTTCCCACATAATTCTCCTGGAAAAAGTGGCTGTTCATGGCTTGGATGGATGCACTGTTTCCTGGGAAAAAACTGGCTGTCCCCAAGGAGTGACAGGGAAGGGAGTTAAATCCATTTGGGACTGGTGTGGTGTTCCAGAGGGTGAAGTACTGGGAACAATCTTCTTTAAAATCTTTATTAATGATCTGGATAAGGGGATTAAGGCAACCCACAAGGTTGGAGGGGGACACCAAGCTGGATCATTGATCTGCAGAGGGATCAGGACAGGCTGGATCCATGGGCTGAGGACAGTGCAATGAGGCTCAACAGGGCCAAGTGGTGGGTCCTGCACCGGGTCACAACAATCCTGTGGAATGCTCTGGACTTGGGGAATAGCGGCTGGAAAGTTTCCCACTGGATAATTGGGAATACTCCATTCCTTCCAGAGAAAGGAATGGAGCTGGGAAGGGTCTGGAGAACCAGGAGCAGCTGAAGGAACTGGAGCTGGAGAAAAGGAGGCTCAGGGGGGACCTTCTGGGTCTCCACATCTCCCTGACAGGAGGGTGAAGCCAGGTGGGAATCAGGCTCTGCTCCCAGGGAATGTGGGACAGGATGAGAGGAAATGGCCTCAAGCTGGGCCAGGGGGGGTTTAGGTTGGATATTAGGAGAAAAATTATTTGTGGAAAGGTGGTCAATCCTGGCAAAGCCTACCCAGGGCAGTGGTGGAGTCACCATCCCTGAAGGGATTTAAAAGCCATTGGATGTGACACTTGGGCACCTGGTTTAGTGGTGGCCTTGACAGTGCTGGGTTAATGGTTAGACTCCATGATCTTAAACGTCTTTTCCAACCTAAATGATTCCATGATTTTTTTTTGGGACCACCAGTGAAAGGGTCAGGATGAGACCCATTGAGAGGTTATGTGGAGAAAGATCTTCACTGGTGGATTTATGGTGGAAATCTGGGATGCTGCTCCCACGTGCCACCCTCTCATCCATACCCCTCATGCCTGACAGTTGCTGGACATTTATTCCCAGACTTAATTCCTAAATCCCAAATCCCCTAAGAACAGAGAGTAGGTCCCAAGAATCCCAAACCACTCAACCCTGCTTCCAATGCCCGTTTTCTGTATTTGCTCCTTTTCCCAGTATCTGCAAACCTCCAGATTTTTCTTCCCTCTGGGACCAACATGGAAGGGAAAAACCCCTGGAATGTTGTCCCCCCATCCCTATATCTGCAGTAATTCCTTGAGCTAAACTTTTTCCAACTAATTTGAGCAATTGGCAGATTTGGTGTCTAATGAGCTATGGAGGGCATGGGCAGTTAAACGTTCCCAAAGTGCCTGGAGAAACCCATCCCATCATCACAACAATGGGGAGATAGGGCTCCAATTAAAAGGAGACAGGGTAGTGACCAACCGTGATCAGCCTGGGCTCCTGAAGAGCTGATTTAGGGAATGATTGAGGCAGGAATGGGGTGGGAGCAAGATAGGAGCTGGGGGAATGCTGTAATTAGTGGTGGGGTGGTGTTGTGTATCTGTCCCTGTTTTGTGAAGGATTTTTAAAGTGGACGAATGGGAGAGGGAAAAAAAAAATCCTGCAAAGTGTTTGCTACAGTGACATCAGATCCCTGTGGAAGGGATAGGCTGTGTTTGGCATCATCTGCAATTCCAGGAGCTCACCTCTTTCCTGAAAATCTGCTTTTCTCCTTCCCCCAACATCAGCAACAGTTTCCCCTCTGTCTCCCATCCCTTTTTCCCTCCCTTTCCCTTTCCTCCCAGACTGGTCCTGTGCACTGCTGGCAGGAAAATGCAATGTCCTGCGTTGTGAGAAAGTCTTGAACTGCTTTTTTCCGAGCATAAGACAGTGAGAGAGGAACTCCTGACTGAGACTTGCCTGGAAAAACCCAATTTATCTGATGGGAAGTTGGGAAGAGAAAACTGCCTGTGTTTGTCGAGACGTTGGAATTAAGAGTAGAACTGGGAAGCTCCAGGAGAAATTAATAATTCTGTTTTCAGACACAGGGGAAGTAATGGGTGGGAGAAACCAGACAGGAATATTTCCTCCTCCAGTGGTTGCAGTCCAGGCTCTGCAATCTGGGAAGGAGCAGGTCTGGACAGGGATTGGAGCTGTCCAGGAAACCTGGGAAGCTGCGTCTCATGTGCCTTGTGCTGTTGGATTGTGGCAAACTCACGGTTCCCTGATGTTCACTCAAACCTGTGCAACCTCCCCTGATGTTCTTGTTATTCCATATGGAATCCTGGAATGGTCTGGGTTGGGAAGGGACCTTAAGGATCATCTCATTCCACCCCCTGCTGTGGGTATGGACAACTTCCACTACCCCAGGTTGTTCCAAGCCCTGTCCAGCCTGGACTTGGACACTTCCAGGGATCCAGGGGCAGCCACAGCTTCTCTGGGAAACCTGAGCTAGGGCTTCACCACCCTCACAGGGAAGAATTTCTTCCCAGTATCCCATCCCTGCCCTGGAAGTGGAAGGGCATTCCCTGTCCTTCCATCCCTTGTCCCAAGTACCTCTCCAGCTCTCCTGGAGCCCCTTTAGACACTGGAAGGGCTCTGAGGTCTCCCTGGAGACTTCACTTCTCCAGGCAGGACATCTCCAGCTATCCCAGCCCATCTCCATAGGAGAGATGCTCCAGCCCTGTGTACAAATTAGTGGCCTCTGGAATTGCTCCAACAGGAACATCTGTACCTGCCTCAGGTTCCTTCTGCTGTTCCATGAGACCAGAAGCAAAGGAAAAGTGCAGACAATACCTGTTTGGAGAGGACGGACAATGGGGGTATTTCTAGGATGCAACAATTTAAAGGGATGTTTCTAAGGGAGGCAAGAAAGGTGGGAAAGGCTCAAAAGACAAACCTTGATAAAGACAAATTCTTGATAAAAACGTTGATCAGTAGAAATGTCTCCAGCTCTTCAGCCACAACCATGATGATCTGAGTCCAGAATTTCTGAGCAGAAACCTGCCTGGGAAACAGGGATCAACTGAAATGTCAGGAGCCATGTAGTTTTCCAGGGATTTAGTTCAAAGTTAATCCCATGCAACTCGAAAGCCTCACAATTCACTTACCCAGCATTGTGGGTATTTAACACCGTGGCATCACCTGCTCAGGGGAAATCCTGAAGCAGTTCCTGAGATGGGGTTGCATTTCCTTGTCAGGTAGCCTGACTGGCCCATTTGTGAATGGGGAGGTGAGTGAGTGTTTCTGTCCCAAAACTCAGGAATTCCTCTGCTGGCTGAGCTCCTGACCTTGAATGCCTCCAGGGATGAGGCATCCTCCATCCTCCGATCCCTCATTTTACAGGCTCTTGTGAAAGGAATTTACAACAAAAGTTTACAACCAAAGTTTCCAGGGCTTTTGGCCCTGCAGGAGAGGAATGTGAAGCATCTTGAGGGACAGAATTGGAGACCATGGAAGTTTTCCAAAGGGATGCCAAGGGACAGACAGTTTATCCGCAAAGTCTTGATGTTCTGGTGGCGAATTGTCCCATCCTGGCTCAGGGAGGCATCTGAGGTTTCCCACCCTGTCAGACTCTGAGGGTTGGGATTTCATTCCTCACCACCATCACTGGAAGGGAAGCAGAGCATTTCCCATCACCAGGAATAGCAGCCATTCCTTATCCTCCAGGGATCCCATGCTCAGTAAATGCTGGAAACCCGAGGCCTCCATTGAGGTGGGTGAGTAGCTGTCTGGAAATGCAACTTTTTTGGAAATTCCAGCCCACACCACAAGCCAGAAGGAGAAATCCAACCTGGGGCTACCAGAGACCTAACTGAATACCTCGGTGTAACGTCTGAGCCTGTCCTTTTCCCTGGATTCACTCTAACCACAAACACCTTTGCTGTCCCCCTCTGGAATCAAAGATCCTCAGCAGCTGAATCCATGAGTGATGGAGAGCAGCAGCCTGACTGTCCTGAGCCTCCCATCCCTGCCTGTAAATCAGGGAAGAGGGGCGGATAAATCGATCCCAGAAATCGACAGGCTGGCACTGGAATGTATTGTTGGTTTATCAGTCAATAGTTATTGACTGGGATCATGTTCCCAGGGTGATAATCCTGCCCTCAGGAGGGAGCCCACACCCCCATGGAAATGTTGGCTGTGGAAGCTCTCAGCAGACTGAGAGGAAATTTGGGAAGAGAGGCTGGGAAAAGAGCTGCAATGAGGAGAAGACCAAGCACCTGGAAAGGATCTGTGGGAATGTTACGGACAAGGAATGATGGTGGAAGGGGAGGAGAGGAGACAAGGATATGACAGTTTGTATGTGTGACATACAGACAAGGAGAAGGTTCCACACAAGCTCACACATCCATTCCCAAAGCCAAGGAGGAATCCAGGAGCCCCAGTTCTCCCAGTCCCCTGCAGATTGATGAAAAGGACAGGCCTCAAAAGCTGGGATTTAAGGGTTGTATCCCTGCAGGAGGGTCCACACTAGAACTGGTCCCATGCCCTTAAATCTACCATGGCAAACTGCCCAATCCCTGCCAAAATTCCCCAAAAAGGCCAGCTGAGTACAAACTGGTTGAAATCTTGCCGGGGAAGGAGCTCTCAGGCCTGAATCTCTTCTCATTGTCCATGATTTGAAAGTCCACTTGACAGGCAAGAGTAGACATCTCTTTCCAAGAGGAAATGGCCTCTGGGACTGAGGGCATTTCCAGGGCTGACAGGGTCATTTTAATCCCAAAGAAATTTGGTGGCATTGTCAGGGTAGAAGTCACTACCCTGTCCTATTTCCATTCTGGTTGGGAATGGAATTGAATCCAGTTTTAAATGAACTTCCTGCTCTGATATCCAGAGAATCCCAAAATCATTGTGGTTAGAAAGGACTTCCAAGATAATCGAGTCCAAGCAACTCATCACCCAGCCCAGAGCATGGAGTGCCATATCCAGTCTTTTCTTGGATATCTTGTATCCCTGGGCAGTCTCTTCCAATGCCTGACCACCCTTTCCATGAAAAAATTCTTCCTGATGTCCAACCTAAACCTCCCCTGGGACATCTTGAGGCCATGTCCTCTTGTCCAGTTGCTGGTTGGCCCCCATCTGGCTCCACCCTCCTGTCAGGGAGTTGTGGAGAGCAATAAGATCCCCCCTGAGCCTCCTTTCCTCCAGATAAAGAGCAGCAGTGATGAATGAAGTCTCTGAACGAATGCAGAATCATTTCCTCCCTCCCTTCGCTCTCTTTGAAAGGAAAAAAAGGGAAAAAAACAGGGAAAAAAAAAAAAAGAAAGGGAGAGGGATGAGAGCCTGTCAAGTTGTTGGATGTGACACCCCCAGCCCATGCTCACCTTGGCAGATGGCAGGAGATCATTGCTTAGCGCTGCATGCTTGACATCCCGCAGAAACAGCGAGGATGAGGTGGTGGATCCGGAGCCGTCAGCAGCTGCTGCGGTACCTGCGCGGGGAGAGGGAGGTGCAGATTCCTTTCACACTTCCCCATGCTCAAACACGTTTTTGGGAAGCAACCCGTGGCACATCTGCTTGTCCCCACCACCCCCTTTTTCTCTCCCCCGGTGTCTCGCAGTGCTGGCTGGCAGGTTGGGGGGTGTTGCTCCTCTTGTCACCAGCTCGTGTGACAGGTGAGGAAACGCGGAGTTGTGGAGGTGCCAAGGAGGTGCTCCGGGGCTTTCCCGCTTCAGCAAGGGGGAATTGGGGGAGGTGGGTGGGAAAACAGAGCAACATCTGTTCCCATCTCCACTTTGCAAAGAACGGGAAGATGAGCAGGGAGGGGACAGTGGGAGATGGGAGTTTTTCTGCCCAGCAAACCAGGGAATTTGCCCTATCGAAGTTTCCAAGGGTTAAGGTTGACCCAAGCCTAAAGTGACCTCTCCATGTCCTCTAAATACCTGGAGTAAGTAAGGAATGATCCAAGCATCTCTTTGCTCAGGGAGTTTGGGCATCCAAGTGCTGTGATTGGATGTGCAAGAGCTGAGATTCCAGATGACCCATCTGGATTCTGTGGGCAAAGTCTCCTGCGGGACATTCTGGTGGTGAGGCTCCTGCTAATTCCTTGTTTAATTCGTTGTGAAGGGTATATTGCTGGGAATGCTGGAAAACACATGTGCAAGGAAGACAGAAAATCCGAGAGGAAAATGATGAAATCCCAAATCCATGGGCAGCTCTCTCCATCACACAAAACTGGAAGGACTTTCCTCATGTCACCTGTTGCTGCAAGAAAATCTCAGGGATAAATCCTGCTGCTGGATTATAGGGAACATATCTGGCATCACCCTGTACTCTCCTGATCACTGCATCCATGGAGCTTCCAACTTCTTTAGGGACACAGTACTCCTGAAATATTAACTGTCTCAGATCAAGGATTTTGGAAAAAGCTTGAGTTCAGGACGTCCGTGAGAATTCCCTGTCTCCAAACCACAGCAGTCGCAAGCTGGAGACGTTTAACTTTTTTCTTCACCTGGAAATAAGCACACAGGGGTGTAGAGATTGTTTCTCCAATTCCTTGCTCAACTTTACATCTTTGTGGGTTAAAACAATTCCTGGAAGTGAATCAAGGAGTGACTGGAAATTCGCAGGGTGGAAAGAAGGAAAAGGAAGCAAGAAATCATCCTGGAAGTGTTCAAGGCTGTGTTGCAAGAGACTTGGAGCAACTTGGTCTAGTGGAAGGCTCCCTGCCCATGGTAGAGGGTTGGAATAGGATGATCTTTAAGTTCCATTTCCACCCAAATTATTCCATCATTCCATGAAACATTGGTGGTCATGATATTCAAACAGCTGGAAAATCAAAGTAGGTCTTCAAATGCCAATTTTTCCTCTAGAATTATCCAGTTCAGGGGCTGGATCTGACTAGTTAAGAATTATTCCTGCTGACATCTGAGGTATCCAAGATCATGCAAGTCATCAGGAGATTTCCCAAGGATCCACTGACAACCTGAGTCCTTTGGGATTTGCAAGTCTACAAGGATAACTTGAAATATCTCCAGAGATGCCTGTGCAGACAAATGGGTTGAATTGCTGGAAATAAAAGGCATGAAAGTCCAGCAGATCCAACGGGAATGGTGGGAATATCTTCTCTTATCACTCCGGACTAGGATCAAAACAGCACCAGAGCTTTGGTAGATTTGAACAAATCCACAGTAGTCAAAACTGTTCCCAGTCCAGGACGACAGGATGGAACTGGTCCTCCAGGATGGCACTCCTTAAATGTCCCTACCTCTGTGCCATGAGTCTACCCTGGCTCATTTTGAGACAGGAACAAGGCACAGGACAGGATTTCATGGCTGATATTTCAGTCCCTCTCAATAGCCCAGCAGGGGAGGAAGAGGATAAGAGAGGGATTTGAAAAGTGCACTGAGTTTCTTTGTCTCTATGTGGCATTAGGAAAGTTCCCTTTTGACATCAGGAAAATTCTCTTTTAGGCTCATGATCCCAATATTTCAGAGCCCCTTTGCCGCATCCTGCCTTTGAACTGTGGGCAATTATAGGAGCCTTTGTTTTAGCAAAAATCACTGGGACAAAAAGGCCTCCCGAAGCAATCCTGAAGTGCTGCTCCCTGGGAGAACATCATGGGGAGGGCAGAAGGACACAGATTGTGTTGAAGGAGGGAATGTGTTTCACAGCTGGTGGGCTGCACGTTCTGACTCTCCAACTGTGGCTCTGGCTGCCACCACTGGTTGTCCTGGTGCTCGGTGGCACTGCTGGCCAGGATCTGCTGGGAGGTCACCGTGAGAAGGAGCTGAGGTCTCCAAGCCATGCCCGGCTCCTGGAGCAGCTGTCAGTGTTATTTGGTTTGGCAGCCTCTTCTTCTCCCAGCCGGAAAAACTGAAACCTAACCCCTCAATGCACGCTTTGTTTTGGAATTAGCTGCTGGAAGTGGTGTTTCCTGGGGGGGGTGTGGGATATAAGCTGCTGTCCATCAGGATGATGAGGCTGGGTGACAGCTTGTCTCTCCCTCTGGCACAAGTTGGGAAGGGCTGGAATGTCGTTTCCAAGTGCTTTGCCGTGTGGGAGAGGAAGGATGGTCCTAGATGTGGTCTCCAGAGATTTGGAGGAGATGCAGGATGATGCAGGTTCTGTGCAATGGCCCTGGTTTTCCTTTTTTGATTGTTTATTCCATAGGCTTTTTCCAGGGATGAAATGGGATTGGGCAGAGCTGGCACAACAGGATGTGGCCATGTCCGGTCCATGATCTCATGGGGCTGGATGAGGCTTGGAGGAACCTGGACTAGTGGAAGGTGTCCTTGTCCATGGCAGGGATTGGAACAAGATGATCTTTGAGGTGCCTTCTGACCCAAGCCATTCCGTGATTCTGTGTGAAAAAACCCACACCTTTGTTGTGTAAATCCTTGTAAATTATGTTCCTCTGGAGCTCTCCAGAATCCAGACCATGCCAGGGTCATGGATAACAGATAATCCCATGGGAAAGCTTTGAAATCATCCATCCCAATATCCATGTGGGTCAGTTTTACTGGAGCCTTCACACACAAGGTTTGTTCCGAGTGCCAGTGGCATGGGATGAGTTCTGTTTTCCCAAGTGCCTCCCAAGATTCCATGGAAAATGAGCACACCTAAAATCCCTGTGTAGTAACCATGTCTCATGCCTAGATAACACTTCCAGGATCTCCTGAAATCCATATGATTTCTCTTACTCTGGAGATGGAGAATCCATGGGTTGATGTCACTGTTTGAATGTGAGTCACTGAGAAGATGGAGTGTGGAACAGCAAAGCAGCAGCATTCCCAAATATTCCCGTGGTTTTACTCTTTTTTTTTGTGGAATGGAGAGCTGTGAGAGTTTTAAGAGTCCACTCATCTGTTCCTTCTCTTGTCTACCATATTTGGAGGATCCATCACTTTATTCTGGTTTTATCTTCATTTTCCAGAGGTTTAATAGAATCCTAGGAAGGTTTGGGTTGGGAGGGATCTTCAAGACCATCTAGTTCCAACACCCTGCCATAAACCAGGATTCACCCATTATCCCAGGTTGTTCAGAGCCCTGTCCAGCCTGGCCTTGGACACTTCCAGGGATGGAATAGCTACAGCTGCTCTGGAAAACCTGTGCTAGGGCTTCACCACCCTCACAGGGAAGAATTTCATCCCAGCATCCAATCTAAATCTCCCCTGCCAGTTTAAATCCATTCCCTGTTATTCTGTCACTCAATCCCTTGTCCCAAGTCCCTCTCCAGCTCTCCTGGAGCTCCTTTAGGCACTGAAAGGGGCTTCAGTTTCTCCCTGGACCCTTCCCTTCTCCAGGCTGGACACTCTCAGCTCTCCCAGCCTGGGTCCAGCTTTGTTTCATTTAAATGGTTTTAATTTATCCCCCAGCCTGGCAATTTATTTAAATTTCTCTTTTCCCTTCCCCACCATGGTCAGAAGCAGAACTATAAAGTTGAGATAGGATCTACCAGGGACTTGTCAAACACTTGTTCAGGCAGCAATGGGAAACTCCAAGTACATTTGTTGGATTTAAAGGAATATGAGTCCCAGGAGAGCTTTTCCTAGTAAATTTTGCAGTTCACTAAACAATCAATTTCCTCTGCGCACCTTCCCTGGACTCCACGGAGCAGGAGCTTGATTCTCCTGTCTTATGCCTTGATTCTCCAGCTTACTGGATCCTTTTCCCTGTGCACCAGCCGTTGCTGATGGTCAGATATCCAGGCAGGGATATGGATGGCAGCAGGATGTGTTAGCCCTGTACCTCTTCCCACAATCCTTATTTCTTGGTCATGCTTAGTTAGAGCCTCCCACCACGTGAGTTTGGACAGCTGCTCCCTGCATGGCTCAGCCCTTCACCCCAGCAGCTCAAGGAATTCCTGGGAAAATGCAGCAATCAAGAATTCCTTATTATTTTTTTTTTAAATACCAGTTTCAAGTAACTTTTGCTTCCAATGTGATATTCCCAGAGAATATTTCTTCATGGTCTGCAGTCAAGGGATCTTCATTCTCTGCCAGTGAGTGAAATTCCTGTCCCTTCAAGGAAAATGTCCCTCAGGGGTGGTGAGGCCCTGGAGGAGATTTCCCAGAGAAGTTGTGGATACCCCATCCCTGGAAGTGTCCAAGGTCAGGCTGGACAGGGCTTGGAGCAACCTGGGATAGTGGGAGGTGTCCCTGCCCATGGCAGGGGGTGGAACAAGGTTGTCTTTAAGGCCTCTTCCAGCCCAAACCATTCCATGATTCTCTAATACTCGATAGTCTCTGGAGATAAAGAGAGTCCTGCAGGAAGTTTAAGATGTATCCTTTGGCTGGGATGGATCATTCCCTAAAACTGCTTCTATCATTGCCCTGACTCCATGGAGAGTGTGTGGAGAGGGATTCAGCTGGATTCATCCACTCAACCAAGAAATCCACATCTGGATCTTTTCCACGCTGCCTGATTTCAACCAAGACCTGATTCCTTCACCTTGGAAGTAAGGGCCATGTGTGTTGTTACATCATTCCCAGACAAAGACTATTCCAGGGATATTGAAATGCTCCTGTGATGCTGCCAAAAAGCCATGGACATGCTCTCCTTAGTGCATCCTCAGAGGTTGTACTGGATAATGTCCTTCCTTGGAAAGAACCTTGGCTTTCCTGCTGGATTTTGTTTCTGCTCTCTACAGCTCACCTCTTCATCACCTTTCCTATTCCCACCCTGATCATCCACAAATTTCACCACTGACTTTATTCCTTTTTCCTGCCTCTCCAGGTCCTGAGTGAGACCATTGGGATGTTGCAGATGTCACTGACAGCAGCTGTAGTTTATGATCCCTTCATTCCTCTGCTTCCTTCCTATTCCAAGCTGCCAAGGGATGCTCCTCTGGCTCTGCCCCGAGTCCTGTGTCATCCTGGAGTTCCTCATGTGGTGCAGGGAATGCGTCTTGGAGGCTTTGCCAAAAGGGTTGAAGATTAGGGACAATCCAGCTCGATGGTGCCACCAGTCTTTGAGCAGCCAGAACTACCTCAGGGTGAATTTCTCTCCTCTTGCTCTTCCCAAAAAAAACCCCTTTTCCTGCAAGCTGAGAAAGGTTTGCAAACATCTGGATCTTCTCAGCTGTTCTGCTGATTTCCTAAGGAGGCTTTTTCCCAACTCACATCCCAAGATATATAGTCCCCTCTTCTCCAAATGAAGTGAGAGGGATGAGAGGAATACAGAGCTCGGAGTGGCTGGTTTTGGGACATCAGGATAAATCTTGATCAGAGCCTGGGTGGGATCTGTGCAACTGGGGGTTGATCCAGATCATGGAATAATTTAGGATGGAAAAAAGTGCTGGTATTTCCATTTCAACCCTTTGCATGGCCAACCTCAAAGTTAGACCAGTCTCAGGTCCTTGGGATCTTGTTGAGCTGAGGATGGAGATTCCACAGCCTCTCCACCTAGGGTCTGCCCCTCCTCATGTTGGGAATTTTCCCTTGGTCCCCCCTGTGATTGTCCCCATTTGTCCTTTTGCTGTGGTACTCGGAGAAGAACCTGACTTCATCCTCTCCATGAACATCTCTGAGAAAAAAGGTGGAAAAAGGAAGTTCTTTTACTTTCATCTTTTCAGCTGAGCTCAGTCATTTCATACACTTTATTCCCCAACCCATCTTGGTGTCACCCCAAAACCCATCTTGGTGTCCCTGGTCAGATTTGCTGTATTTTGTCACTGGGCCCCTGAAACTGAGCTCCTTACTCCAGATTTGTCCTCCCAAGAGTCACATCCAGGGGACGAATCCCTCCCCTTCCCTTGCAAATAAAACCTGGGACGCAGTTGCTGAGAGGGGTGGAGCTGATTGAGGCAATTGATCCAAGCTGGATCCTTATTGTGTCCTCCAAGGGAAATCCACAGCCTGGGACATCACCTTGCTAACATCTGGAATGAGGAGCCATAGAAATGGGTGGGGGATGGAGGATTTTACTGTGGGGAATGCCCTCAGGGATTTTTGGGATTATGGTGAAGGTGGTTGTCATATCCATCATGTTATTTGGGGACTGGAAAGAAGCTGCATTCCCAAGTTTTGTTCAGCTGGTGCTTGTGAAGAACTCAGTTTTTGGGTGATGTTCGGTCAGCCTCATCTTCAAGACCAGAGCAGGAAGGAATAGTAAGAGCACAAGTTTTATCTTTTCTGTTTGTGTTTTGGCATTTTTGTTTTGGGGGTTTTGTTCTGGTGTGTTTTTTTTTTTTTTTAAGGTATTATATTTTTGATTGAAAGTATGAACAGCTCCTATGTCCTGGCAAAAGGATAATCTCAGGATAATCACCTCTATCACAAAAACTGGATCCAGAAGATTTCAAGCTGGACCTGCAAGGATGGAGACAAGAGGGACATTTAGATACCCTGAACTGTTTATTTATTTTAATCCAGTTGTGGGAATCTCTTCCTGCCTCCTCCACTGCCTGGGCCAGTGTCACTCATTGTGACAAACATATCCAGGGATACTGAAATGGAAAAGGAGTCAAGGATGTGACTCCTGCTGAGCTACAAGAACAACCTCTGGGTTTGCAGGTAAAAAACTGTCACCTGCTCGTGGCTTGTGGCTGGATATGGGCACCTTTCCCTCCTTTAGAGCAGGACATGGATAAATCCAGGACCTTGGACAGTCCAGCACTGTGCACCGTGCTGGAGGAACTCCTCAAGGTGTGTTAGATCCCATTTGTGTCTCTTCCCTGCTGGAATTCCTGCTCTGCAGCCCTGCCTGAAGGTGAGGACTTGGATGTCCTTGTCACTGAGCTTTTAAATTGAGGGAGGGAGACAAGAGCTTTTCCCCAGGAAAATCCCACTGATTTTGACCTCTGCACCTTCCAGCCTATCTCCTGTCCCCAAATTTCCTTGGTCATCCCTGCTGGTGGAGAAAGGGAATCATTTTTACATCAAAGCCTCCTTAGTTCAGCCTTGTTCTCCCACCTCACCCCCAAGAAGCTGCTCCAGCTCCCGTGGCCTTTTCCTTTTAATCTTCCTGCCTTCTTCCCATCTTGGAGCTGTTGCCAATTAAGAGCAAACCATTTGATCATGCCATAATCCCAATGCCAGCAGGCAGAGCCGTTGGAGCATGGGAAGGGAGGGGGAAAAAAACAGAGAGAGTGGGGAATAATAATAAAAATAATAATAATATAGAGGGGGGGAAGAGAATAAAAAGCAGCCTCTTCTTCCAGCTCTCTGCTCACAAGGTAAAGAATCAAAAAGTCATTTGATGCATAATTGATTGCTTTGGAGTGACTCACAAATTGCTCAGGAGCCTTGATTCTCCGGATAATCAGCACATGGAAAACACAGGGACGTTTTGACCGCGGGGTTGTGGAGAGGGGGGTCTGGGGAGGAGGGAAAAATAAACACCAAAAGAGCACGGCAGCACCGGAGCAAGTCCCAAATATTTTAATGAGCACCAAGAACAAGGGATTTCAGAAGCTCGAGCTCAGGACAAAACAATAAATTAGCAAACAAAAAGAGGGAGCAAAACAAAAAGGGGCTTTTTAGTGTTTTTTTTTTTTTTTTTCTTTTATTCCCCCTGACAGAAAAGCACAAAAGTGCTGAGCTGGCAGGGCTGGGGCTGGAAGTTGCTCTCCCCCTCCCCGTTTCTCTGGAATGTGTGGATGGGAAGGGGAGGGATGCAGCCTTGAACCTTTGTGTGTGGATTCCCTCACCCTGCCTGCCCCATCCTGGGTCATCCCATCTTCCAAAATGCTCCAAGAGAACCTGTGGCTCACTGTAAATTTCACTGTGACTGGAAAACAGAGGTGTTGGAGCACTTGGATTTCATAATCCTGGTGATTTACTTCCAGAAAAAGAAGGGAAGAGAAGGGATGGACTTCCACTGATCTTCTAACTCAGTACTTTCCCAAGAAGGAGTTTTACTGACCAGGAGTTCCTGGACCTTTTGGGAGCTGGGAAATGACAATAGCAGCACCACAATCCAAATGGGATTAAAAAGCCTCCAAAGGACTATTTGGCTCTAAGAGCCTTGCACAACCAATATGTGGGATTTTGGAAGCTGCTCTGTTTTCCAGCATCATCCGATCCCTGTTGTCTGCTCCCTGTGGATGTTGTGATTGCTTTTCCTTGGGTGTGACCACACCTTTCTTCTCCAGCCTTTCCCAATTTTCTGCTGCAAGGGATGGATCCCTGGGGATGTTGTTGCTGTGTAGTTCAGGCCCAGATATTGTCATCCCAAGATATCCAACGGAGCACCTCCCCAGGGTTCCTGGATGGAGGGTTTTGCACAAGTAACTCATCCCAAAACCTCTCACCTTTCCTCAGTTTACTTTTCCTTCCCTGTCCTGATCCCAGCCTTTGGAAGCAGAAACATCCCAGCTCTGTTTTCTCCAAAATTAACTCATGGAATGCCTGAATGCACCAAGGAGTTTGGAATTCTTTAGGGAGAAAAGCTGTTTCCCAGTGTGAATGGAGAGGGCTGGAATCCCTGCAGGAGCTGTTGGGATGAATCCATCTCCAACACATGGATAAGTGCCTTTTCCTGCTTCCTTGCAGTCTGTCATGTTGGGAGGCAACGGCTGGATTCCATTAGCCCAGCTGGAGACGGGATTTCAGCTTCTGCTCAGGGCTCAGAATGTGCTGGAAGCATTGAGAAGCAGATTTTCCATGGATTTGGGGGCTTGCTTGGTGCCTGTGCCTGCCTGTGCCCACCACATCCTCAGGGTTCCTGACCTGGAGCCTCACCCCAGGTCATTGCAATCCTGGAATGCCCTCTAGGCTCATTCCAGGCTCCAAGCCCAGGGGGAATTTTGGGTGGGAGACATGGCTGTGAGGTAGATGTTCACCCCAGATTTCTTCCTCTTGAAATCCATGGGAAAAGGTGAAACAGATCCTTTGAGTCAGGCAGGGAATACTAGTGCTCCCAGAGGAGAGTGGAGATGTGTTTCTGGAAGGGCCTGGCTGAGCTCAGAAGTGACAAAATTCTGGAGTAGAATAAATGACTTTTGGAGGGAGAGACCCTTCCCTTCCCTTCCCTTCCCTTCCCTTCCCTTCCCTTCCCTTCCCTTCCCTTCCCTTCCCTTCCCTTCCCTTCCCTTCCCTTCCCTTCCCTTCCCTTCCCTTCCCTTCCCTTCCCTTCCCTTCCCTTCCCTTCCCTTCCCTTCCCTTCCCTTCCCTTCCCTTCCCTTCCCTTCCCTTCCCTTCCCTTCCCTTCCCTTCCCTTCCCTTCCCTTCCCTTCCCTTCCCTTCCCTTCCCTTCCCTTCCCTTCCCTTCCCTTCCCTTCCCTTCCCTTCCCTTCCCTTCCCTTCCCTTCCCTTCCCTTCCCTTCCCTTCCCTTCCCTTCCCTTCCCTTCCCTTCCCTTCCCTTCCCTTCCCTTCCCTTCCCTTCCCTTCCCTTCCCTTCCCTTCCCTTCCCTTCCCTTCCCTTCCCTTCCCTTCCCTTCCCTTCCCTTCCCTTCCCTTCCCTTCCCTTCCCTTCCCTTCCCTTCCCTTCCCTTCCCTTCCCTTCCCTTCCCTTCCCTTCCCTTCCCTTCCCTTCCCTTCCCTTCCCTTCCCTTCCCTTCCCTAACCTTCCCTTCCCAAACCTTCCCTTCCCTAACCTTCCCTTCCCAAACCTTCCCTTCCCAAACCTTCCCAAACCTTCCCAAACCTTCCCAAACCTTCCCAAACCTTCCCGAACCTTCCCTTCCCGAACCTTCCTGAACCTTCCCTTCCCGAACCTTCCCTTCCCTTCCCGAACCTTCCCTTCCCTTCCCTTCCCTTCCCGACCCTTCCCTTCCCTTATCACCACTGCACCCCATGGACAGCCCAGTGACACAGGAAGGACAAAAGGGACCTTGGAGGTGGCCAGGGGGTGACAGAAGTTGCCCAAAGAAGCTGCGGCTGCCCCATCCCTGGAAGTGTCCAAGGCCAAGTTGGATGGAGCTTGGAGCAACCTGGGATAGTGGAAGGTGTGCCAGGAAGTGGGTTTGGAATGAGATGATCTTTAAGGTACTTTCCAACCCAAAACGTTCTGGGATCCCATGATCTTTCTAGCTCCAAATCTTGTCTGATTCACCTCTGAACCCTCAACTGGCTTTGAAGCCAATCCTTGGAATCACCCATAGTAATCCTAGATGAACATCAGCCGTGGGAAACAACTTTGCTGTTGGTCATCCCAACAAATCCCCTCCTGGCAGCAGGAATGAGGAAAGGTGATGGCATTGTGACCCTGCAGCACCCTGGGACACCCTGGGACACCCAGAGGACAAACGCCACCCTCAGAGTTGGTGGCAGAACCGCTCTTTCCTGCTCCAACCATAAAATCATGATGCCTCTCTACGGATGGGTGATGCCTGTTCGGAAGGGAAGTGACGCATCCTTGGCATTCCCACATAAGTCCATCCATCCTGGCTGGGATAAACTGGTTTAACCCATACCATACTTGGCACACCAGTTTAACACCAACCCTGGAAGGTCTTGCCCAAGGCACCATCCCAAAATCCTGCACCCCTCCACCACGTGGAGCTTCCTGATACCGCTGCCGGATTCCAGCGGCAGGATCTCGTTAATATTCCGACAGTTCCAATGTCTCTCTCTAAATGAAGGCTGCTCCTAAAGAGGGGTTTTTATTTAATTGGGCCCTGACTCCGCTGCGTGTGGCCTTGTCAAGCACCTCGGCAGCACTCCTCAGGAAAAAAAAAGGAAAAATTGGGAAAAGCAAAGGAGGGAGGGGAGGACAGGGAAGGGAAGGGTGGAAGGGAGCGACCCTGAGCCCCGCTTTGAAAGGGAGGGGATGAGAAGGGACCTGTCAATGGGATCAAGCCGGAGGTGGCCGTGAAAAGTCTGGCAGCTCCCGCTCCATGAGAACGGGGAGGGGAAGCGGTGGGAATCCACGGGGCGATCCGTAAGGAGATGAAGGAGGAATGACAGCCCCTGAGGCTGGCAGGGTTTGAAAGGAGAACACACAGGAGCCAAAACCTGCGGAGAGACACTTGCAACTTTTCACTTATTCCCTTTGACAAGACAATGGAGTTTTCTTTCTGTCTCCCCCCCACTCCCCCCTTCCTTGTTTTTTAAAGTGGGTCCCATAGGGAGAAGCAGAGAGTTCTCAAAGGATGAAACAACTGGAGTGATGGGGAGGGGAGGAGGGAAATGGGGAAGAAAGGAGGGAGCAGCGGAGCTCATTTCCACATGGGACTCTGCTTTAGCCAGAAGGAGGAGGAAAGATTGAGCCAAGAGGGGCATTTCCCTTTCCTTGGACTCCCAGGATTCTCGCTCAAAAGAGGGGGTCAGAGACTGGGAAGGGGGACACCGGGGTAGGATGCAGCCAGAGACCTGATTCCATAGTAATGGGAAGTTTCCCTGATTACCAGTGAGCTGGGAGCAGAGAAGGTGGCAAGTGGAGGAAGGGGAGCAGAGCAGGGGGACCAAGTCCTTCTCTAAGCTGCCTCTGTGCCCATTGGTACCAGGAAAGAGAGGCTGGACTTGTGTGCTTTAGACAATTCCCAGGGAAAATGGGGATCAGAGCAGTGGCAAAGCCACCTTCTCACTCCCAGTCTTCATGCCATGAAACTGGGAAGACTGGGAAAATGTCAGTAAGGACTGTCAAGCTGTGTCCCCTCTGTCCAAACTCTGCAGGGACAGGAGGTGTGGCCGGTCCAAGGTGTACCACAGCTCCAAGGCTGCTCCAGGATTTAATTATACTCTGGAGAAACCCTCTGTCCCTCCCTCAATCTTGCTTTTAAATTTTCCAGGCGAGATTCCTCACAGGAAGATTTTTAAGTGGACCTAATAAACAAAGTAATGTTGGAGGAGAGTTTTTTCCCTGAATGATTCTGCCTTAACCTCATCTCTGTCTGTCAGAGATGGTGGGAGGGAAGGATGGGACAGACCCAGGCCAAAATAGGATCAGGATGGTACAGTCTTGGGTGATTCCAGGGGAAAAAAATTAGTTCTGGAAGCTCTTCACTGTCTCTCTGGCTTTCCCAGAAGGGAAACAGGAGGGATCCAGAGCTTGGCAAAGGATCCTGGGAAGGACAAAGAGCTGTTTTCCAAGCAGTTAATTCCAACCTTGTCTTGTGCTCCGGTTGTCTCCAAGGAGAATAGACCCCTCAGCCTCTCTAGGATCCTGCTCATGGGGAAAAAATTCCTCTTATCAGCCATGACTTCCCATGTTCCAGATTGTCCCTGTTGTCTTCCTGCTGTGACACTTCAAGATGAATCTGCCTTTCTCTCCCCTACTCTCTCCCTCCAAGGATTAAATGAGTGGCACAAAAAGTTTGGGAAGCATTAACCAAACGATTGTGAATGGCCACATGGCCACATTCCCGAATCCCGAGATCTCACCACTTATCCCTCTGCATAAGCATCAAGCAGGAACCACCATCAACCTTCCCATCATTTCCAAGCACTGGATGAAGGAGATCAGCACCATAACCCCCATTTTAGAGGGATTGGGAATGAAGACATGGAAAAATGAGTCATTGGAAGAGGAGGAACCAGAGTGGGACTTCCTCACTTTCCTTCAGGGACCTGCTGTGTCCCCATCACCCTTTTGTGGTCCCTGGAGTTTATCATGGAAAGGTTTGAGTTGAAAGAGACCTTAAGGATCCTCCAGTTCAAACTCTCTGCCATGGACAAGGATACCTTTCACCATTCCAGGTTGCTCCAAGCCCTGTCCAACCTGGCCTTGGACACTTCCAGGGATGGAGCAGCCATGGCTTCTCTGGGCACTCTGTGTCAGGGCCTCCCCCCCCCTCACAGGGAAGAATTCCTTCTGTAAATCAAACCTAAATTTCTCCTCTTTCAGTTTGAAGCTATTCATCCCTGTCCTGTCAATCCACGCTCCTGAAAATGATCTCTTCCCATCTTTTTTGGCTTCTTGATGTACTGGAAAGCCACAATTACATCACGCCAAGCCTTCTCTTCTCCAGGATGAACAATCCCAATTCTCTTAGTCTTTTCTCACAGCAGAGCTGCTCCATCCCTCTGATCACCTTGGTGCCTCTTCTGGGCTTGTTCCAGCAGCTCCACATCCTTCCTGAGTTGGGGAATCCAGAACTGGATGCAGCTCTGCAGGTGGAGTCTCACCTGAGCAGGGCAGAGGGGCAGAATCCCCTCTTCTAATCCTGGACTGAAATCCATGTCCCCTTCCTTGGGGAGTAAAAGTGTTTGGAAAACCAGGGCTTCATCAGGCATTGCTGTTGAAGAGTGGCATCCGGGAAGGGAATGGCCAAGGTGGTCTCTGGAGTTTTCTGCTTTCCTCTTTGAGGAATGAGACAATGTAGGGTCAAGTACGGGAACCACCACAACATTCCCATGGTGGGACATCTTCCAGAACTTCTTGCTTGTCCTGGTCTGTCCAGACCCTCTCAGAAGAGACCCAGGGGCTAATTCCAGGACCTGCTCTCTGGGTCCTTCATGGATCCTTTGCTGGTGGCATCTGAAAGTCACCTGGCCCAAGGCCTGTGAGCCCTGGATCCTGTGTCCAGGAGATGGGACTGGAAAAGCTCCTTCACTTTTCCATTGGGAACAGTACGAGAAGCGGGACAATTGATGGCAGGTAGGGAAGATTTGTCTGAACAGGGCTCACTTTAAGACTCCAGATTTCCTTTTCTGAGCTTGTAAGGAAGCAAAAAGGGACTCAGGGGTGCCTGTCTCAGGTGAAGATGCTTCAGAAGTAATGTTCACATGGTGGGTATGAGACAAATTCCATGAAAAGTGGGATTTTTAGTGCTTCTGTTTCTCTGGTGGCCCTGGGAAGGACACATCCTCTGCCCTAAAGTGTCCCCGAGTGCTGCTTTTGTATCACCCTGAGACCTGACCTATTTTTGACTCCTTTTTTATCTCTCAGAGCAGAGATTGAACACCTGGAGCCTGATGCAGGTGCTGACCCTACAACTGGGAGCTGCCGACAGGTATGGAGAGGGGAATAGAGGGAAGGACATTCCCCTAGGACAGGTGACATTCCAGCCATTGCCACTGCACCACCTGCAGCTGGAAGGGTGCCCTGGAGAACATCTCAGCTGTCCCAGCACCAGGTACCATCAGCTGGGTCACTTTGATGTCCTTGGGAGACATCCTGCTGTTGGCTGAGTGGGAAAGGTGGATGTGTAATCCCTTGGGATAACCAATAGAGACAGGGAGCACGATCAGGCTGGCCGGAGAATGAGGGTCACAAAGAATCCCATGTCCCAAATTCTCCCGATTCTCCGCGCCCAGGACTATGGGAATCACCCTTTATCCCAAACCTCACCTTTATTTTCTCTCCCTGCTTTCAGCCTCCCTCCCTCTCTCTTTGTCTTTCCTTTCTCTCCACCCCTCCTGGCTTTGCCACTCCTATTTCTCCCTTTTTTCTCCCTTTTTTCCTGCCCCTCTCGGGCAAGCTTGGAATTCACATGGAATCACCCCCAGCTCACACATTCCCGACGCTTTGTACCAGCTTTGGCCTCCACATTTCCATAGGCAGCGGCTTAATGGGTGCTTAGCGAAGAACTTTTTGTGTTATTTTCCCTGTGTGAATTACCTGGCCCGCAGCGTCACCGCGGAAGATTGGAAATGCTGGAGATGCTGGAAATGCTCCTGCCATGGACCTTTACACGGCACATTTTAGGATCCCCGCTGTGTTTTCTTTCCAAGAAGAAGAAAGACCTGTCAGCATTAAGCAAATCAGCCGCACGTCTCGCCGCCTTGAGCTGTGTCACACATGAATATCTGAGGGCTTTTTCCACCCCCCCCTCCACCTTCTCTTTCCCTTCTCCCCTCTCCTTTCCCCTTCCCATCCTCTTGCTTTTTAACGAAAGAAAAGTTTAATGCTCTCACAAAGGAGGGAGAGGGAGAAATATCCATAAAACTCCAATTTAAACCCCTTTAACCCGTTCCTTTGCTTTTCCTTTCAACCTGAGAGCAAACCCTTTTTTCTTCCTAATAGGAAGAAGGTTTGAATTTCTCGAGCAGCTGGAGGGGGAGAGAGAGGAGGAGGAGGAGAGGAATGTGGAGGAGAAGGAAGAGTTTCTGCGTGAGGGTTTCAGGGAATGGAAAAATAGGGATGAAGCAGGACAGGATTTTCCTTTCACTGTCTTGTCTTGCCTGCCCAGGCTGCAAATTCAGTGTCCAGGTGCCCCCAAACAAGGGAAATGTGGATACATAAAACACCAAATCATTAAAAATGACAGATATTTTAAATCCCCTTATCTTGGGAATAAATTTAGGGCCAAATTTAGGACCTTCCACAGAAAAAGATGGTCAGAAACTGCTGAACTCAGGAGTGACACCAGACACCCAAAAAGGCCCCTGATCAGGACACATCACTAAAATTGAGGTGAGTTCTGGGGTCATAAGAGCTGCAAGATTTGTCCCCAAAAGGATTCAGGAGTTGGTTTTCCCACCCTGTCCCAAGTCTGGGGAATCTGTGTCTGCACAGGCTTGGAGCAGTAATGATCCCACAAGGTGGGAAGAGGCAGCAAAGCACAGGGATTTGTACCATGAGTGGAATTCCTGATGGAGATTTCTTTTATCCTTTCCACCAGACCTTCCCCCTTCAATCTCCCAATTAGTAAGGAATCCAAAAGTGCAAGCTCATTCCAGCCAGGAAAGGACTGGTAATGTCCAAATATCCACATGGAAGTGCAAACACACACTTCCTTGTCTGGGATTTCATTGGAAAGAGCCAGTGTGGATGAGCATCTCCAAATCCTTGTCTTTTGGGGTCAGAAAAGCAGGAATGGGTTCAGCTTCTTTTCACCTCATGAAGCTTTTCCTGATCCTCAAAAAATTGCAGGAAACGAATTAGGGAGGATGTGGAAGAGGAGAGAAGGAATCAAATCTGTCTCCTCATGGAATCTGAATGAAATTCAGGGAAATCAGGGAAAATCAGCCCCACTGCAAATTCCATGGTGTCTTGGACCTAGGTCAGGCATCCAATCAGGCATGAAAAAGAGGAGAATCCATGTGAATCAATACTAGGGAATTTTCACTTCCAAACCCTGGGGTTGCCCATCTGAGCCATTTATTTTCCTTGCCCATTAATGCTTAATTGGTCCACAGCTCTAATTGACTGCATGGGAGACACACCATGCAGAAAGTTGGAAACAAAAGCAGGATCTGAGGAAATCTAGGAGTTTCCTGGATGTGTTGAGGGGAGCTTGTGTGTGGGGATGCTGGGATAATTTCTGGGACTTGGGAATTTCCATACACTGCTAAAACAAGAGCTCTGTGCTTTCCTCCCCCTGGTCCTTGTGGTGATTCCCCAAGCCAGACCTGCCTCTTATCCTGCATCACCTCAAATTCCTCATTCCCTCTTTGGCTCCTGAGTTTCCTTCAACCCCACAAAGCTTGGATTGCTTGGTCTCAGTTTCCTGGGCAGATCCTTCCTGGGGTCCTCCCAAAGTAGTGGCCAAGAAGGCCAGTGCCACCTGTCTTGTATCAGCCACAGGGTGACAACAGAACCAGAGCAGGGATTGTCCCCCCTGTGCTGGCACTGCTGAGACCACACCTCAAATCCTGGGATCAGTTTTGGGCTTCTCAGGACAATAAAGCCTTTGAGGAGCTGGAATTTGCCCAGGGAGTGAAACAGAGATAGGAAAGGGTCTGGAGAACCAGGAGTGGCTGAGGGAGATGGGGGAGCTCCCCTTGGAGAAAAGGAGGCTCAGGAGGGAACTGGCTTTCCACAACTCCCTGACAGGAGGGTGGAGCCAGGCAGGGCTCTGCTCTCAGGGAACAGGGACAGGACAATAGGAAATGGCCTCAAGTTGTGCCAGAGGAAGTTTAGTTTGGATATCCAGAAAAAATTCTTCATGGAAAGGGTTCTCCAGCCCTGGCACATCTTCCCAGGGCAGTGGTGGAGCTCCTGGCTGGATTTAACAGCTGTGCTGGTGTGGCACTTGGGGACGTGGTTTTTTAGTGGTTTAGTTTTTTAGCCTTGGTGGTGCTGGGGGATCAGTTGGATCTTCGGGATCTTTTAGAATGGAAATGATTCTATGATTCCACAACTATTGAGAATAGCCTCTTGTCCCATGATTTATGCAGAGCTATTCTTAGGAACATTTGGGAATCAGCTCTTAGACACATTTGGGAATCAGCTCATTGGGCTGTTCCGTGCCTTCCCAGGGACTACACTGATGATTGAACAGGATTGGATCCCAAATCCTGAACCCATTCCCCGCCACTGCCTGAATCCAGACACAGCCCAGTGTCAGGGTTCACTTTCCTCCCTCAGGAAGTTTGGTGAAATTATTTTCCAGTGGGAGAGCATGAAACCTTCCCAAAGCCTTGCATGGAGCCGAGTGAATGAGTTGCACATCCCGTCGCAATTCCCTGCCCGGCTGGGGCTGCCTCATGCAATCCCAGCTTCCCACTGTGCCCTTCCCGACTCCTGGGGACTTCCTGCCTCTTGGTTCTGGCTCATCCACGCTCCAGCTCATTCCGGCTGCCTCCAGCTCTCAGCACATCCATCTGCCCCCGCTGACTTCATCCCTCCAGTGCCTGGGACACGCGCCAGGGCACGGGAATTGCGCATCCCACCTTCCCCAGGGTGCACTTCTTGGAATTGCTGAGCTGAGCAGAACCACACGGAGCTCTCAACCTTTTCCCCTCACCCCCAAATTTAGGGGAAATGAGGGGAAACGCTGGGAGAGCTGTGCTGCCGTGGAGTTATTCCAGAGCTTGCGCTGCCTCCCTGCATCCCAGGATGATGAGATCTGGGATTTGTGCTGTGCTGTGGAGGTGGTGGAATGATTTAGGGATGCGATGCAACAGGTCCCGACGGATGCTGTGATGCCTGCAGCAGAACAGAATACTCTAAATCCACAGACAAGCTCATTAATTATTAATTGCATTGCACACTTCATTCATCAGCTCAATCCCAGGGCAGCAGTGCAGCTCCAGAGTGGGAATGGCATCCTGGCTCCCTTTAGGAAGGAGCAGAGGACCTGGCATAGAATTAGGATGGGACAACTCGTTGGAGGCCCTGGGTTGTCACGCCAGGCACAGAAACATTGTCCTGTGTGGTTCACATCCAGTCCAAGAGGATTCTCTGTGGATTTTTCATGCCTGGAAGTGTTCCAGGTTGGGTTGGACAAGGCTAGGAGCAACCTGGGATATGGGAAGGTGTTCCTGCCCACGGCAGGGGTTGGAACGGGGTGATCTTTAGGGTCTCTTCCAATACAAACCATTCCATGATTCCATGATTTTCTGCTGTCTCTCACTCACATTTGTCTTCTGGTGGGGGGAAACCTAGCCCTGAAACAGCCAAATCCCAGTGGAGACAGAGGTTTGGAAAAACAGTTGTCGTCTGACTCCATTTTCCTTGGGAATATGGGTGGCAAGAAGATTGTACTTGGGGCTAACAGCCACACCAGGTATTTCTCCATTAAACATTCCCAGTTCCTGCTCCCAAAGCCAATGGGCAAGAAATGGATATTTTGCACTGTCTAATCCTTTAACCCCACAAAACAGGGACAACCTAGAACTTCCCAATTTGAATGGAGCTGGAATCTCTTTTATGGAAGCTATGGCGGGATTTCCATGGTGCGAAGAACCACAGATCCCCAACATCTTAACGGAGAGGAAACACATCCCAAAACCTGGAAAAATGTGTGGGGAATAAATCAAACTACCCTGGATGCTCTGGAGAGCATCTCCCATGTGGAGTGGAGAGGAAAGGTGGGAGCAGGGAGGGAAGGAGGGAGGGAGGATGATGGGGGTGAGCTCTGTGCTTCCCGGGAAGGGCTTTAATGCATCGGAAAGTGGAAGGTTTTCCATCTGATCCTTGTCACGGGCAGCAGGACTAATCGGAGAGATGCCATTTCTAGGGGGAAGGAAAAACCCCAGGAATGGACAAACCACTTTGCTCAGAGGGGCTGCTGCCCTTAAGAGGCTTTTATTGCCGAGGCTCCTTGGCTTGGCAGAGGTGCTGTCATTAGAGTGACACTAAAAGTATCCAAGGATTAGCGGTGACGGACGGACTGACCTGTCCCTGTCAAGCTTGGAGCAGGTGAGGGGGGAGGAAGGGGGAGAAAAGAGGAGGGAGAAGCAGCTTTTCCTCCCAAACAGGGTGATTTCCATGAAAACCAGGCAGCGTTGGTGCCCAGCTCAGATCCTTTCCAGCTATCACCTCCAATCAGTCCATAAATCCCAAAAGATTTGGAATCTGCCCTTACTGGGAATGCAGAAATTGGGTGTTTTCCCTGCCTTCAGCAGGTCTGGATGGAGGACAATCTCCCAGCTTTGAAGATGCTGCCAATCCACCCTTTCTGCCAGGGTTTTTCGAGGAGAATTAAGGAAAGCTATGGCCTGGCAGTGACATTGATGTCCCTGGGTCCCACCAGCAAACAATCCCCTTCCTGATCCCTGCTCATGGGCAGAGGGCTTGGAATTAGATGATCCTTAAGACCCCTCCCAATCCAAACCATTCCATGATTCGTTGCAATCCAGCTCTGATTTCAGGGGATGTTGCTCTTGTTTATCTCTGGACAGAGCTGAAATTGTCTCCTCCAGTGACAGAGTTATCTTTGAGGAGAGCAATCACTTTGGATAAAATCCTGTTTCCTCCCCTCACCATTTCATGGAAACCTCATCCCATGAGCTTGAAATAGGAGCACCCCTCATCCCAGGAGAGGCTGTGACCCTCTCCATGGGAAGAGCCCATCCCCAGATGCCCACATAGTGGGAAAACGTGGGAAAAAGGGCTTTTTAATATTTCTTGTGACTGTGGTTAAATTTCTCATGTATTTCTGCACTCCCTGCCAGGAAACCTTACCAGAGCCTCCCCCCGGATTTTGACCTTGGCCAGGGCTGACCTGGGAAGATGCCAAGTTTCCTGCTGGAGTCCTTTCCCTAATCCCAGTGTATCTCACATCCCTGCTCCCTGTTTTACCTCTCCTCCCTCCTCTCCGCAACAGAGTATTTGCCAGCCACAACTCCATTATTCTGCTCCTGAGGCTGAAATTTTCCTTTTAATTCTTCTCCTTGTGGAAAATGGATCTAATTTCTTTTCCCTTCCACCTCCCCTCCTCCTCCTAAGCCCCTTCCTGGCTGCTTGCAAAGAGAGGTTTTAGACACCAATTTCAAGGTGGATTCAGCCCTGGGAAATTGGGGAATTGAACATCAAGAAGTTGTTTGAGGCTGTGGAGTGGTCTGGGCTCCCTCCTGAGCTGGAGGAGTCCAACAAAACCCTTGGAAGTGCAAGTCCAGCTAATCAAGCTTTTGGAGAGGTAGGAGGACTCCTGGGGATGGGGGGGTTTCTTCAAACACGGCTCTTTGGGAAAGGCAGGGAGACTCAGGGGACAGGAAAAATGAGGGATGAGGGAAAAGGATTTGGGATGTGCTGGTTCTGCTGTTTGAGTCCTTGGTCAAGCCACCCTTGAAGCCCAGTTTTCCCACCTGTTTAGTGAAGGTGAGCTCCTCTCTACAGACTGGTGGGAATCTGCTCTGGATGACCTGGAAGAACAATACATTTTCCTTAAGGATTGGCCGGCAAAACCAGGAAATGGCAAAGCCAAGAGATGTCAATGAGATCTGACCAACTCCCTCTCCAGAGAAATTGTGGATGCCCCATCCCTGTACCTGCAGATGTCCCACTGGATGTGCCAGTGTTGCATCTAAAAACTGGATTATATCAGGCACAGCTGAGTGGAAACACATCCAGAGACTTAAAATTGAATCAGGTAATCGATTTACTTGGAAAGAATCTTAAAGCCCGTCCAATCCTTGGACAGGGACACCTTTTACCAGCCCAGGTTGCTCCAATTGCTGTTCAACCTGGCCTGGGATATTTCCAGGGATGGAGCATCCACAGCTTCTCTGGGAAACCTGGTCCAGTGTTTCTCCACCTTCATAGTAAAAACACTTTTTCCTTCTTTCTAGTTTAGGGATCATATCCATATATTTAGTGGCTGTGGGAGAGCTCTACTTGGCTCTGTGGAGTCCATCACAATCCAGGGAATGGCGTGTTTTGGGAACAGCCACTTTTCCTTCAGCATAATCCGAGCCCATCTAAGCTGCCCAATGGCATCGAATAAAAGCTCAGTAAAAGAACAATTTTTTTTTCCCAAGTCTGGGAATTTAATTCGGTGCAGTGATAGAAATACTGGATTTATGTAATAAAGAGAGTTGTGGAAGGGGGAAAATCCCTTTGGCCAGGGGAACAAAAAGGGATGAAGGAATTCCAGGTTGGGAATGCTGAATTTGTCCCACTGTTGCTGAAGGATTTGCACCAAACAGGAAATCCAGTGGAAAAATGACTTGGGAGTATCCAAAAATGCTTTGCTGATCCAACACCCTTATATTCCAACTTTTCCTAAACTATTCCATGCACCTGAATAGTGGGATAAACAGCTCAGGACAGTGGGGTGAATCCGTGTTTTTCCATACTCTCCCTGCATGAGAAGCAGAATCTGGGCCCTCAGAAAACTGATATTTAAATGGTATTTAAGAAAGATCAAAACATTCCCAAAATCTGGGAAAGCTGCACAATCTGGGGCTAAGGGAAGACCATAATTCCTCCAGGAACAAGCAGGTTTCCTGTTTCTGAGCTAAACAGGAATCATGTTTGTGTCAGGGATTCTTGTTGTGATCATAAATAACCCAAATCCCAACTTCACAGTTTACCTGAAAAGCTCCAAAGACTTTTCCTTTGCTCCATGTTCCCTGGAAGCATTCAGAGCTTGCCCAAACAGCATTTTCCTGACACTCCATGAAAAATATTTGCTCAGCTCTTCTGGAAATCACAAGCTCCCAGGAAGTTCAAGGCGAGGGATTCACCTTGCCCTGGGCTGCTGGAAATTGCTTTGCTCCACAGCTCGTGCTGGAAAAGAGGGAGATCAGCGGGGTGGGAGTCCAGTAAAGGTCGTGGAGGATGTGGAATGAAAGTGGAATTTGGGACACGGGTTGTCTCCCTCCCACGGTCTGAACACAGCATCTTTCCCAGCAGTTTGGTGGAGGGGAGATTTAAGGGATGGAGAGGAGGGAAGGGAAGATGGAGGAAAGGAGGTGGAGAGCTCTGGGGATGGTCCCACATCGTGCCAGGAGTGGTGGGCAGAGGTCAGGGGGTGCCACTGACCATTTTATTGTGGAATCATGGAATGGTTTGGGTGGGAAGGGACCTTAAAGATCATCTCATTCCTTCCCCTGTCATGGGCAGGGACACCTTCCACAATCCCAGGTTGATCCAAGCCCTGTCCAGCCTGGCCTTGAACACTTCCAGGGATGAAGCAGCCACCATTTCTCTGGGAATTCCATTTCAGGGCCTCACCACCCTCATAGGGAAGAACTCCTTCCCAATATCCCATCTATCCCTGCCCTTTGGCAGTGGGAAGCCATTCCCTGTGTCCTGGAAATCCATCCTTTGTCCCAAGTCCCTCTCCAGCTCTCTTGGAGCCCCTTTAGGCCCTGGAAGGGGCTCTGAGTTCTCCCAGGAGCCTTCCCTTCTCCAGGTGAACACATCCAGCTCTCCCAGCCTGGCTCCAGAGCAGAGGGGTTCCAGCCCTTGGATCATCTTCATGGCTTCCTCTGGATCTGATCCAGCAGCTCCACATTCTTCTGCTGTTGGACCCCAGAGCTGCTTCCAATAAATTTTTCCTGCAAGTGACACCAGGACAATCCAGGAAGTCCTTTCCTGCAGCAAGGACAAGGGGCATTGCTTCAAATTTAAGGAGAGGAGGCCTAGATGGGATCTTGGGAAGAAATTCCTCCCTGGGAGGGTGGTGAGGCAGTGAAATGGAATTCCCAGGGAAGCTGTGGTTGCCCCATCCCTGGAAGTGTCCGAGGCCAGGTTGGGTGAGGCTTGGAGTAACCTGGGATAGTGGAAGGTGTCCTTTTCCACAGCAAAGGAGTGGAATAAGATGATCTTGAAAGTCCTTCCCACTCAAACAATTCCACAATTCCATGATGAGCCACTATTGCAGAGCTTCCCCAAAACAACTGATGACTTCAGTTTAGGAATTTGCTGGATTTGTGCAAAAAGAAAAGAGGAATTCAGGCAAATCCAGCTAACAAACATGAGGAAGAGCCAAGGAAATTCTCCTCGGCCCCTTCCCGAGATCCACCACAATTTGCTGATTTTCAGGATGCTCCCCATCCTCGTGACTCCTTCTGGACCACGATGGATGAGTTGGAACCTCTGTCTGCCTTCCTGGAATTGCTTTGCCGTTGGAAGTCGTGTCCGGGGGGCTCCCAGGAAGTCGATGAGGATGGGGGGAAGGGGGGTGGTGGCCCGGGGGGATTTTCCTGGTGTGGGGTTGTTGTGGATGGAAATTAATGGAGCTGGGAGATTCAGCTGCTGCTGGGGAAGCATCCAGGGATTCTTTTCGCTCCGGCACTGCCGGCAGGAACATCCTGGAGCCTCAGCAGCACATAAGTAACTACAATGGGTGATTCCTTAATAATTAAAGATATGCAGCGCTTGGATTGCCTCCCAGAGCTGGAGCAGATCAGGGAGAGCAGGGAGGAAAACTTCCCGTCTTACAGGAAATCTTCCCGTGCCGAACCTCCCCATGCCTGCCGGGGGATTTGGTTGGAATCAATTCCCTCTGCCTGCAGTCACAGGAAGCTGCCATTGGGATCCTGCCATGGATTAACTAAGCGACCTTGGGAGTGCTGCTTCCCTCCTTGCCGTGCCTTGTTTTCCTCTCCCAGATTTGGGATGCTGTCTGGAGTGTCTCATGGGAGAGGTTGGAACCTCCAGAGGCTGGGGCTGAGAAGTCTCAGGAGGAGGTGGGGGTGTTTAATGGGTGATCCTAGAACTCTCTGAGACAGCAAATCTGCAGTTTTCATGGAATTCTGTAATGGTTTGGGTTGGAAGGGACCTTAAAGATCACTTCCTTCCAACCTCCTGCCATGGACAGGGATACTTCCCACTATCCCAGCTTTCTCCAAGCCCCATCCAACCTGCCCTTGGGGGTGCTCCGCAGTTCCCACCTCGGTTGTTTGTCCTTAAACCACTTGGAACTTGAGCTGGCGTAGGAAAAAGCGATATTCCCACCCTGGAAAGAGCATCCAGGCGGGGCAGCTGGGTCTCACACCCTGCTCCCCGTGGCCAGGACAGCTCGGACACGCCGGGCGGGAGCTGTCGTGATGCTGAGGAGCCCTCTGGCCATTCCCTGACAGCTCCACTTCATTCCCAGCGCTGATTCCAGGCGACACACGAGCGGATTGATGAACTCCGCTCTCCCGCTTTTCCGAGCCTCGGAGAGAAATGGCAGAGCCCGGGGCCAAGGCTAAAAACCTCAGTTAACATTAAAGTGAAGGATCTGCCGGTGTTTCTGCCGGGGGCAGAGGGGAGCGGATGCGCTTTTCTCTGCAGCCAGACGCGTGTCGGCTCGGCGGGAGGGGGTTTGCCTTTTCCCGGGATGGATGCCACCGGCGCAGGGAGGGCGGGATGAGGATGCTGACTCAGCAGCCGCCGCTCCATTGCCTGGAAAGACGCGGAACGGCGTTTAGAGCATCGCGGTTTGCGCTCTGGGGCCGTGCCGAGCTCCCTTTGCCGCCACCCCCAGGCACTGATCCCGATCCAGGCTGAGCGCTGTGACAAGAATTTGTGCCCGGGCCTGGCTTTTATCATGCAGATTGCGCATAAATCATGCTAATTGACCCTGGAGTCAGGGATGGCTTCAAGGTCAACTTGGAGTACTCTGGTCTAGTGTGAGTTGTCCCTGCACATGGCAGGGGGGTTGGAATGACATAAAATCCCCTCCATCCCAAGGAGTTCTGGGGTTTAATGATATCAAAGTGATGTCAAATTGGTACAAGAGGAGAACTCCACCTTAAATCCTGCCTTAAATCCCTTACCCCTATATTTAAGTTGCCATTCCCTCTGTGTAACAACTCTGAGTTGGATTTTAACTTCACAGGGTGAAAATCCTCATTTATTTCCTCAATGAGGATGGAGGGAGAGATCAGGGAGCTGAGGGACAGCTTACAGCAGGATGAGCCAGCTGTGACCCAGCATTCCCATTCCTCTGAATCCCCTTTGCCTCCCTCTGGAGCCCTCAAATTGTTTTATCCCTGCCTGGGCTTGTGCCTGGAGCTAGCACGATTTTGCCCAGATTTCCCGGCTTGCTTAAGGTTTTCCCGCTGGGATTAACCCCTTGGAGAGGCAGGCACCGCCTGGAACCATAGCCCAGAGCTGATCACCTGAATCCCTGCAAAGTTCAGACTGTGGGGACTCAAAGGATGCAACAATGGGGCTCTGGATTTGCCAGCAGCTTTCCCAGGGCTGAGCCAAAACCTCCTTCTCTCCCTGAATTTTATGCTTAACTGAGGAGTCAAAGAAATTCAAATTCACACACCACTTGATTTGAGGAGAAAGGTGTCATTTTCTTTCTGCTTGGGGTGAAAAATTGCTCAGGCTTGGACACTGAAAAATTAGGGAATCTGTACTTAAACATTCCTGTTCCTTACCTGTAGGACTCAAGGATGAGGATTTCTGGGGGGTTCTGGTGGATGAGGAGGCAGGAAAAGGCTCTGGACACCCCTGCTGCATGCAGGGTAGTTATGGATCACACACCCAGGGATGCTGGGATATTTCCAGGGATTTCTGATGTTGCTTTCCTGGAAAGAATTCTTCCCTGTGAGGGACTGGATGAGGTTATCCACAGAATCTGTCCCATCCCTGGAAGAGTTCAAGGCCGGATTGGATGGGGCTTGGAACAACCTGGGATAGTGGAAGGTGTCCCTGCCCATGGCAAGGAATGAAATGAGATGGACTTTGAGATCTCTTCAACTCAAAGCTCTCTGCAACTATGAAATTTGGGAGATGCTGCTTGGAATTCACTCCTTTCTGTGCCTCAGTTTCCCCAGCAGCAGGAGCTGTTCCTCCTTTCTCACCCGTGAGGGAGACTGGAATTACTTGGCCTTTGCTTCTTTGGCCAGGGCTGGATTTTCCGAGCTCAGCACTTCTGCAGAGCCAATCCTTGGAGCTGGTAAAGTGCTGTGGGAGTGAGGATGTGCTGGATACCCGAGCCGGGTGGGAGCAGGCAGCTTTTCCATGGATGGGCTGATCCTGCAGCCGGGCCGGGGCAGGGGGGAGCGGGTCAATACCGCTCGGATACGGAGAGAGCTGGAATAAGCCGAGCTTTGTAAGTGAAGCCTGAGCTCTCAGGGCTCCCAGTAAAGGCTGTTATCTCCAGACATTCCCGGCCGTCTGGATCCTCTCACAATACAGAGACATTCCAACCAGGATATGAGTCAGCTAGCAGGGATCTCTTCCTGATCCAGCCCAACACCGCTTTGCTTTGCGCTGTTGGCTGACACTGCCTGGTGTGGGTGACACCTCTTTTGGGGACAAGGACCAGCCAGGGAGTCCATCCCTACCCATCCTTCCCAATTTCACCTGCATCCCATCCGGAACTGCAGACACTGAGCTCCTCAGGCATCCCAAAGTTATGAGGAAAACAGCCAAGGAAAAGGCATGTGGATTTATTCCTTGATTTCTGGGCTCTGAGAGTGACTCAAACAATTCTCCTGGTCCACAGAGCTCCTGGCTTTATCTGTGAAATCCATAGAAGAGGAGAAGGAATTGGAAAGAGCCTCCAGACCAACTGGTTTTTGCCCAATAAAATCCAAGGAAAGCTGGAAAAGGTTTGTGTTCCCCAGTTATGCACCATCCCAGTCTCCTGGCCACATTCCCATGCTTCCCAGTGGCTCCAGTTTGGGTATCAGCCCTAGCCTTTTCTTCCAGTCCAAGCTGGGATTGGAAGAAGAAAACAGCTGCATTTTGGGCCTTTATCCATGTCCTGTCTCCTGACCAGGAAAAATGCAAGGTAGGATGGACCAGCAGAGAATTCCCAGGATTTTCTCCCTGTTGCAAACAACCTGTACCCTTGAACCAGCGTTTTTTCATCTCTATTATGGTAGTGGATGGATTTTCCCCTTATAATGTGCCTGTTATCCATGCAAAAAACATCCTGGAGCAAGGAATTCCCTGGGTGTGGAATGAAACAGCCAAAAAGAGAGGGAGAACTTTGCTGAGACCTGGAAAAATCAGTCCAGTTGTGAAAAGGAAAGCTGCGAAATCCGAGCTGTTTATCCCAACAATCATTGGGAGTGATCCACACAGGCTCTTCCCAAATTAGGAGCTCTTAACTCTTCCCCTAAATGTTGGTGTTTTGGATCTTCCACAACACTTGGGAATAAAAAAAATCCAGACCAGAGGATTTTTTTTTTTTTGGTGCACCATCCCAGCCATTTCCCTTCTCCTCCTTTCTCCCCCCCTTCCCATCTCATTTCCTCGGGAGCCAAAGGAATCTGTCTGCCTGATGGATGGCTCCTGACAAGCTGAGAAGCCAAAGATCACATGTCAATAGGGCCATAATTAGGAGAATTGAGCCCTGTCAGGGCCTCCCGGAAATTTATCTGGAATCAATGGCCAATAGGGTGGAAGGAATGAAGATGTGGGAGTGTTTGCTTTGGAGCTGCCATGGATTTTTACACCCTGTCTGCACAGGGATCCTGCTGGCAGGGCCCTTCCTGCAGCCTGAAAGAGGGGAGGATTATGGAATTAGCCATGGAGATCTGCCCTGGCACCCGCTGACCCTTCTGGGGATGTGGCTGCACCCCTGGAGCAGGCACAGCGAGAGGGAAAAGTGGGATAGAGGACGGAATTCAACGTTTTGCTCTTCTTTCCACTGGGAAGTAGCTTGGCAATCCCAGGCATGGGCCTAGGAAAATGGAGGGAAATTTAGGAAATGTGCCCAAATCCCCCATGCCCCTAAATCCCTTTAATCTCCCTGAATCCCCCCAAACTCCTTCCATGTCCCCAAACCTCCCCTATGTTTTCAAATTCTCCCAATCTTCAAATTCCCCCAATACTCCCCAGTGTCCTCAAATTCTGCCCCCATGTCCACATTTCCCTATGTCCCCAATTCCCTCTCACATCCCCAAATCCCCAGGTTTCCAAAACTCTCCCACATCCCCAAATTCCATCCCAAATCGCCATGTCTCCAAATCCCCCCAGTGCCCCCATTTTCCCACACCCCAAATTCCATCCCAAATCACCATGTCCCCAAATGCCCCCAATGACACCATTTTCCCACATCCCCAAATTCCCACTCCATGTTCCCACACCTGGGACCCCACATCAGGGTCTTGGATCCACCCAGCGATGCAGGATGAGAGGCAGCAGCTGAGGGGACAAGGACATCCTCACCTCTCATCTGCAACTGAGACAGGACTGGGATCTCATCACTCACAAATTAAACCTGGATTAAACTTCCAAGTGAAGCTCAGCTTGCCACAGTTTTCCAGGGATAGTACTGCCAAAAAAATTGGGGTTTAGGAATTGACTTCCTCTGGAGGCTGCTAAGGTGTGGGGCACTGCAGGGATTTTTTCTTACTGCTTTCCCCACATCTGAGGCACTTTCTGGATGTCCCTGAATCCCAAATTTCCAGTGATGTCCTTGACACTGGTGAAGGATTGGGAGGTTTGCAATTCTATGGGCTAGGTCTGAATCCTTTCTGCAATTCCAGGTTTTACACAAGCAAAGAAAAGCTTGGAATGCCCTGGGAAACCCTTCGGCATCTGCTTTTAATGCTTTGTTGGTGCAGGGGTCAATGGCCTGGCCCCAAAACTGTTGAACCATGAAAACAGCTGAGGTTAAAGCCAGAAATCCTTTGGAAATGCTTTTGGATACCAGGCAGGATGGAGCTGGAATCACACAAGCCAGAGAGAAGCAGCAGGCAGGGGGTGATTCCTCCCTGCCTGGGGAATGACACTGGGATTGGGATATCGGGGTACCACACTGAGGAGTTTCTACCCCAGGATTGAAATAAACTGAAGAAAACTTTTGGAATTCCAGCTTTGTGCATTGCTCCAGGGGCTGATCTCACTTCCCATCCATGGATTTCACCCCCAGGGCACAGCAGGCATTCCACACTCCCTGGATTGAGCTCTTCCAGTTTGCCCATCCCACAAACTCTGCTCCTGCTCACCCAGCCTGCAAAATCAAAGCTTGGAAAAACTCCCAGAGATTAGGGCTTCAAATCAGTGAAACCATTGATTCCCTGCTGGGAATTAGGGATCAGAAAGGCCCTCCCAGCCTGTTTTTATCATGGCAGCATCCTCATGCCCCCTCCACAGCCAAAATCCCAACTTTTCATCACATCCCAGTGTATCCAACAGTCCCCACAGCCCTCACTGAGATTCATTTCCCTTCTGAAAACCCCATAGGATTGTAGGAAAAGAATCAAGTAAAGGGGAAGGATCCAGAGCCTTCCAAAGGCTGTGGATACCACAGAGCTCCTAATTTATTGCTTCTGTAATTGGGGTTAATTACTGGTGACCAAATTTATCTTCTCGCCTCTCATTAATCCCAAACACAAAAGAACCCTGTTTGCAATCAATTGCTGTTTAATTACAGCACAATAGCTGCCTCCTGAGATCGAAATCCCGGCTGGCTCCAGGTCTTGAGGAGGATGGGAGTGGAAAAATGGAGGATGAGGATGCCAGCTGGGACTGGCATTGTGTATTCCAGGGACTTGTGAAATCCAGGGAGAGGAGTGGCAAGTCTCCTTGTCCTGGTTGAAGGATCAGGGAGTGGCTTTCAGCTGGGGAGAAATGAGAGGGAATGACCTCAGATTCCACCTGGGTGGATTTAGGTTGGGTATTTGGGAAAAAAATGCCATGGAAAAGGTTGTTAATCCCTGGAAAAGGCTGCCTGGAGAAGTGGTGGAGTTCCCATCCCGTGAAGAATTTCAAAGCCATGGAGGGGTGGGATTTGGGGATACAGGTTAGTGCTGGAATTGGCAGTGCTGGATTGATTTGACTCTAAGATCTTCAAGGTCTTTTCCAACCTAAAGGATTCCATGATTCTGAGATTTGGATGGAAAACATGTTCCATGTGAAACCTCTCGGGGAATATTTGGTCCACTCTCAACCTGAGAACAGTGGGAATGGAAATTCCTTCCTCAAGGAGAGCAAGGAAACAAGGTCCCAGCACTTCTCAGGGCTTTGTTATTTGGACTGAAGGTGTTTGAGGTGACCAGGAGATTCCACAAGAGACATGGCAAGTGAGGAAGAAGGGGAAAATGGGAATTGTGGGAAAGCTCTTATTTCTGCAATCAAAATCCTGTTTCCTATCCTGTATCCCCCATTCCTGGGGACAGAACTCACCAGCCCCAGGACCTGAAATCTCCAAATTTTTTTTTTTTTCCAGGAGAAACATTTCCTTGGCACTGATGCCGGTCCTGCCCCCTCATTTATCCCAATAGATGTTCTGGATTAAATAAACTCACCTCCCCATTCCTTAGGGGCCATCAATCTCCAGGATTATTGAGCCCGGTATGGGAGTTAGTGGGGTGTTGAAAACGCTCCAGTCTTCCCTTTATCACTTTCAGATCAGTCCATTGGATGGGAATCCATCAGGGAAAATTATGGGAGAGGCTGTGCTGATCTATGGCTCCCTGTTCCCGGATCAATCCAGCTCTTCCCCTTCCAGTGTGGGGGTTGTGAGGATCCAGGGCTGGCCATACTTGACTCCCTTCTCTTAAAACACCACATTCATCAACACTTCCCATTCCTGCAAGGATTTTGTCCTGGGATGTGCTGGAGATGGGATAAAATATCTGCTGAGTCAAACAAGGTGGAGGCTGAATTCTTCTTGGGACCTCAACTCTTGACTGGAGACGCTCTTTGACATTTATTACATTTAAGATTTGAGTGGATTTAGGGATCATGAGCAGCCAAAATCTGGGCTGTGCTGAAAATTCATTATATCCCAAAATCTAGCTGCTCTCAGGATGGTGCTGAGGTGGTTCATCCACCCTGGGACCAGGAGTCAGGACCAGGAGCTGGGTTTGGAGCTGTTTTTCCACCTGGGCATTCCCAATCACCCTCTTCCCATGCCCTGTGCAGATCCAGAGGGAAGAGCACCACCTACTGAGTCTCCCTCACTTCTTCCTTTCTTCCTTCCTTTTTTTTTTTTTTCCCTTTTCTCAATCTATTTTATTCCTATTTGTATTCCTTGCTTCTCCCTGAGAAAAGCAGGAGCCCATTTAACTCCAAGGAACCCTCCTGATCTCTCCAGACGTTTCTGCTTCCTCTGATTTTCCTGTGTTAATGAGACTTCCTTGGGGTCTTTCTGCTTCCTGCCTTCGGGAATTAACAGCACCTCCAGCCTGATGCCTCCCCAGATCCAGATTTTCTCTTGGAACAAGTGCGGGAAACAAAATAAATTAGGTAAATTTTCCCTCAAAATCAGAATTTAAGCTAAATACTGAAGAATTGGCTGAAGCACAAATAGATGCAGGAATATATTCCTCTGGATGGATTTTTCCATATGCGGGTGTCCATTTGTAGTAGGAACATGTCTCTGGATGTGTTTTGGCTAAGGATTTGGGGAATTAGCTGGAGACTTTCACATCTGGGTTCAGTTCCCACCCTGGCATAACCCTTTTAATATTGATTAAACACTGAAAAATTCCTTGAAAAGAGATTGGGAGAAAGAGAGAGAAATCCACTCTGGTGTTCCCTGAACATTTTTCACTGGGAGATGATCCAACTTTTTAAAGATAAGACCACAGCCATGTTATCCCAAAGCCCTTCATTTACATCCAATGCCAAATTAGACTCATTAAATGTCCTCTTGTTATTTCTTCCTGTTTGGTTCGTTTGTTTGAGACATAAAAGCATTTGTGTTTCTCCCAAGGGATTTAACACGGGGATATTTTGTAAGGATTAACAAACTCCTGAGTCCCCCTCATCTGCTTCCAAAAGTCTCAACACTGTGGATATCCCAGAAAAACTTGGTGGGAAGTGGGAATGAGGAGATCCTTGTCAGCCCTCAACATTACCTATTTTCTGCTTCGTGTCCCATGTAAAGCTGAGGGACCTTTCCATTGGGGGGAAAACCCCAAATGTGGCATCCCTATGGATTAAATACAGTCTGTGAGGAATGACTGGGAAAACCAGGGGATTGTTTATCCCAGAGAATGCAGGGAGATGGGATAACAGCCGGCAATTATGTAAAAGGCTGCTGCAGGAAGGGGAGGGACACGTTTCCCTGTGTATAGGACAAGGAATAAGGAGCTTAAAAACCAGCAAAGGAGATTTAGAGCTGTGGGATAGAGGAGGGCTGGGATTAATTGCTGGGAGGAGGGGAAGGGTGGGATCTCCAGGGATGGAGTTTGGAGGACAAATGTGTCAAGAAGGGCTTATAGAGAGTGGATTCATCCACAGGACAGGAGGAAGGGAAGACAAACATCCACCTGGATGTTTTTTCAGTGTTTCAGGTGGCTCACAAGGCAACATGAGTGGATTCTGGGATTTCCAGAGTGGAATGGGGGTTTGGCAGCTTGGAAATTTCTCCTCCTGCTCATTCCTTGGAAGGAGTCATGTGGTGCCTCACAGAACTGCTTATTCCAAAGATTTCCCTGCCATCCCTTTTCCCAGCTCCACAGATCCCAAGGTGACCTGGGATGTGTGTTCATTGAATCTTGGAATGGTTATTGTTGCAAGGGACTTCAAAACTCATCCAATTCTGACCCCTTGCCATGGCCAGGGACAGCTTCCTCTATCCCAGGTTGCTCCAAGTGTCACCCAGTCAAGGCCTTGGGCATTTCCAGATTTCCAGGGATGGGGCATCCACAGCTTTCTGGACATCGCATCTCAGCCTCTTTCCCATCTTTCCACCTTGGAAATGTTTTTTTGGTGGGAATCATCTGGCCAAGCTGAGGTGATCCCATCACCCTGCAGAAGTAAATCTGCTGATGGAGCAGAAGTCTGAAATAACCCAGCAAAAACTTGAGACAGCTCTTGCTTCCAGTAATTCCCAGGGAGGGGTGTCAGCCATGATTTCTAGGAGCCACACGCAGCAGAAAGCAGGGAATTGCTGGCAGCACTAATGAAGTTACAGCCATCCGGTGATTGGGTTAGGAGATCCTCTGGGAGCGGCCGGCGAGGTGATGGACGGAAAGCAGAACGGGAATTAAATTGCATTTCATTTCAATTTGGCCATAAATTTGATGATTTCGTCAGATAAGGAATAAAGGGGGAAGGGAGGAGGGGGAGGAGAGGAGAGGGAGGGATCTGCAGGCAGGGAGTGAGCAGGACACGAGGAATTACATCGTCCCAGTTTGTACCATTGTAGGTCATCCATCAGAAGTGCCAAATGTTTTATGGATAGGACACAAATCACCTGCTCCCTATGGATTATTCGCTCTGGTAATAAAGGTTGGGAATACAGGTTATCGAACTGTCCTGGGATTTATGGGAGAGGATGCAGGGGGTGAAGAGAGGAGATGGACCCACCATGGGATGCTGCACTTGGCAGCAGTCGTTCGTGTCACCTGAGTCATTTGCTGAAGTGTGGACATGTCACCAGGGGTGGAGACACTGTCAGGTTGCAAGTGATGCATGAGCCAATGAGAATTCCCAGTTTTGGATGCATCCAGAGGGACCTGGACAAACTTGAGAAGCAAGGCCATTAGGTTTAACAGAACCAGGTGCTGGTGCTGCAGCTGAGGGAGAGAGAGTCAATCCCAGGATCAATCCAGGCTGGGAAGGAGCAGAAGGAGCAGCCCTAGGGAAAAGGACTTGGAAGTGCTGGTGGGTGAGAGGCTGGACATGACCCAGCCATGTGTGTTCCAGCCCCAGAAATCCAAATACAAATGTATTCTGGGCTGATCCCTCAAGGTTGGCAGCAGGAGAGTGGGGAATTCTACCCTTCTGCCCTGCTCGGGTGATATCCCACCTGGAATGTTGCATCCAGCTCTCAGGTCCCAGCACAGGAAGGACATGGAGCTTTCAGTGCAAGTCCAGAGGAGGCACCAAGATGATCAGAGGGATGGAGCAGCTCTGATGTGAGAAAACGCTGAGAGAATTGGAATTGTTCAGCCTGGAAAAGAGAAGGCTTGGAGGGACCAAATTGTGGCCTTCCAGAACCAGAAGGAGCTGAAAAAAAGATGGAGAGGGACTTTTTACAAGGCAGGAAAAGGGGGAATGGCTTCAAACTGATAGAGAGTAGGGTTAGATGGGATACTGGGAAGAAATTTTTCCCTGATTTGGGTGGTGAGAATAATGGAATCATGGAATTGTTTGGGTGGGAAGGGACCTTAAGATAATCTCATTCCAGCCCTTCCACTATCCCACGTTGCTCCAAGCCCTTTCCAACCTGGCCTTGAACAATTCCAAGGATGGGGCAGCCACAGCTTCTCTGGGCAACCTGTGCCAGGACCTCACCACTCCCACAGGGAAAAATTCCTTCCCAGAGAGAATCAAAGATCTCCAGGTTGGAATCTAATACTTGAGACCTTCCAGAAATGGTCACGATTCATTCCAGTTTGGTGACACTGCAGTTCTAGGCCCTGACTATGACACCAAAGTAACTCCGGGGAATGAGAGACATCCTCAGGGCAGTATTGCCCTGGAATGTTGCATGGGATCACTGGGAAGCACTCAAGGGACAGGCTGTAGTACATTTCCTTAGCACATTGATATCTCCATATCTCCAATCCTTTTGGCCTCACAACATTCCAGCTGGGTGTGCCAAGGCTTCCATCCCAAACTGGTGACATCCTTGGATGTCTCAGCAAGTTTCAGCTTTATTTTGCTGTACCTTGTGTGCAGAGGTTTTCATCCTTACTGGATGAAGGATTTGGTCAGGGATAGGGCTGGAAGCACTTTTGGTGGGGGACCTGGCTATCTCAAAATTTGTGGAATATCTGGATATCCCATAATTTGTGGTAAAGTGATGGCATGGTGCACAACCCTGCTTTCCATGACTAAGAGCTTGCCATTCCTTGAAAGAGGATGGATGGACTCAAAAATAGGGCTGGATGTGAAGTGACTCCGTGTCCAGCTCCATCATTTCCCCAGTTCAGACATGGGAAGCTGAACCAACTTCTGATGGAGACTTTCTCCATGGATCCTCCTCCTCATGAAAGTGAGTCTGAGACCCTTCTGAGAACCTCAGACATGGAATGCAGCTTCTCAGCCCTCTGGGATTTCACTGGAGGACCACATACATGGAATCTGCAGGAACACCTACTCCTGTGAAGACTGGGTGGTGAAAACATCAGCAACACAAGTCAGGGATGGGGTAAAGAAATTCCAATGGGATGTTGTAAGTCCTTCCAGGAGCAGCTGAAGGAGCTGGGGAGCCTCAGCCTGGAGAAAAGGAGGCTCAGGGGGACCTTCTCACTCTCCACAATTCCCCAGAAAGAGGGTGCAGCCAGGTGGGGGCTGGGCTCTGCTCCCAGGAAACAAGGGGTAGGACAGGAGGAAAAGGCCTCAAGCTGTGCCAGGGGAGGGTCAGGTTGGACATCAGGAGGAATTTCTTAATGGAAAAGGTTGTTGAGCGTTGGAAGGGGATTCCCAGGGAGGTGGGAGTCCCCATCCGCAAGGGGGACAGCTGGATGTGGCACTCAGTGCTCTGGACTGGTTGACAAATTTGGAATCAGTCACAGGTTGTACTCAGTGATGCTGGAGGTGTTTTCCAACCTCAGAGATTCTGGGATTCGGTGGTTCTTTGTTGATGCTGAAGTTGTCTGGGACAGTCCCAACCCCTGGATCTACACGATTAAAGCTACAAAGCCGTGCTCTGAACGAGGCCTCCTGGATTTCTGGTGGGATCAGTGATCCCATGGGACACAACACCACATTCCCACATTCCTGATGCACCTGGCTGCCACGGGGACGGGATGTGGATGAGCTGTGCTGAGCCTGGGAGCTGTTTTGTGCTGGTCCAGCAATGCCAAATGTGACAGGAGCTTGGCCTGCCCTTGAGGCCAAAGCTTTTAAACTCAGCGTGAGAGAGAGGCCAAAGATATTCCCCATCAATCTTAACCCCGGAGTTCCAGCTGCAGCAGGAATGGGAAGGAATTGGATTCCAGCAGTTTGGCAGTTTTGTGAGCATAATTAATACACGTCATTGCCAGGAATTCCCGTGTAGTTGCACAGATTTTGACCCATATTTGGGATATTCCTCTGGAGAGTGCAGATGGGAGTCTGTTTCAAAAGGAATCTTTAGTGGAACTTCCACGTGTTCAAAGTGAGGGATTACAAGTGTTCCCAAAATAATGACTGGGAGGTACAAGGGGAAAAAAATGCCGGAATCTATTTCACATGCACAATAATTTACTTTTAGATGTGCAGTAAAGATTTTATATGCACAATAATTTACTTTTACACGTGCAATGATGTTTTTACACATGGAATCATTCATTTTTATGGATAAAGGCCGACCAATTAAAAACCTGGGTGTTAAACATCCCTCCCACCAATCCTGAAGGATTTGTTTTTGGAGAAAAACTTCACTCAGGCCTAACATCAACACTTTTGTGCAGGGTTATTGTTGCTTTTCCGGTTGGTTCCATGTGCTGCACCTGATTCTTTTCCAGTTCACCCTCACGGGAAGTAGGAGCAGCCCCATGGGCCATTGGAAAGGGATGTGAGGGCCACATCACCTGGATTATCACCTGGTTTGTCACCTGGTTTTCCCCATGATCTATTCTGATCAGCTCCCTGAATCTATGGGAGGAATATCAGCTCCAGCAGGAAGAGATGAGAAAACCTTTAGGGGATCATGGAATCATGGAACGGTTTGAATTGGAAGGGATTTCCAAGGTCATCCAATCCATGGGCAGGGACACATTTCACTATCCCAGGTAGCTCCAATCCCTGCCCAACATGGCCTTGGACAATTCCAGGGATGGGAATGCCACAGCTTCTCTGGGAATTCCATTCCAGGGCCTCACCACCTTCACATGGAAAATTTCTTCCCAAAATCCCATCTTTCAGTCTGAAGCTGTAGTGGCGGGATTTCCATCAGTGGAGTGAGCCATTGCAAGAACCTTTTAAAGACTCCAAAGGGTCCATACAGCTCAGAGGAAAAGAGATAAGGCCATGAGAAATTCCAGCTGTTGAAGGATCAGTGGAAAAACTTTCTTCACAGACTTCAGATCTGCTTCCATGTTTCGTTTTTTTTTCCATGAATCTCTTCACTTGGCCAAGCCAGATGAGGTTGGAGCTTCCATATCTCCCGCGAATCTTTTTGATCAGACAGCGCAAGTTTAGGGGTCTGTGTTCCCTCAGTTTTTCCTGCATATTTAATTCCATATTTAAACAGGATACACTTTGGAGCCCTCTATCCAGGATAGATTATTAATCTCCAGGAAGTTGAATAGAAAAGGAAATATCTCCTTGTTGTCCATGAGGCTTCATCTCCATGGAAAACCCTCTGCTGCAGTGAACTGGCAAATTCACTGTCCATAGCCAATTCCAGGATGATCCAAAGGAATAAAGGGACTGAATAAATTAGGAAACACTTTCCAGTATTCTGAAATCTGGTGGATTAAATGCCCCAGCTCAGGCCAGAGGGTCACCTCCAAGCAGGGCTGTCCTGGTCATGCTGAGTCTTTGCCAGTGGCGACTCAGTTACTTTGAGTGGGAATCTCAAATTACTGCAAACCTGGCGGATTCCAGGGTAGAAGAGGTGGGAGGGACTGGAAATAAAAATAATAGTCCCCAGTCTAGGAGAAAAAGAGGTTCACAGGACCTTTTCTTTGGACAATCTGGGAGAGGAGGGAAGGAAAAGAGAGAGGTGGATGGTCAAGTGTAACAAAACAGCACAAACTGAAACACTTTCCCTTGGAGAAATCCCAGTCCTGAAAAATAAACTGGTTTTGAGTTCATAAATGTTCAGTGGCAGTCTGATGCCGCAGAAAGTGGAAAAATTTATTTTCAGCCAAAATTTCTATTTTTTTTGAGAAAAAAAATGCTTCCATGGAAACTTTTTTTGAAGGATCCTGTTCCACCAGCTTTGATTGCTGCAGTGCTCAAGACTCTGGTTATGGGGTATTTTGAGTAAGGAAATGGGGAAAAATTGGTGAAAGTGTCATGCCAGTGAGAAATCCTATAGAAAAATGATGTGGAATGGTTATGGATTAATGTCCCAGTAGTGGGGGTGGGAATTCTGCTGGTTGGTGGTGTCTGTACTTGACAACACTTCCCATACAAAAGGGCAGAGTAAGGAAATGGGGAAAAATTGGTGAAAGTGTCAAGCCAGTAAGAAATCCTATAGAAAAATGATGTGGAATGGTTATGGATTAATGTCCCAGTAGTGGGGGTGGGAATTCTGCTGGTTGGTGGTGTCTGTACTTGACAACACTTCCCATACAAAAGGGCAGAGTAAGGAAATGGGGAAAAATTGGTGAAAGTGTCAAGCCAGTGAGAAATCCTATAGAAAAATGATGTGGAATGGTTATGGATTAATGTCCCAGTAGTGGGGGTGGGAATTCTGCTGGTTGGTTGTGTCTGTACTTGACAACACTTCCCATACAAAAGGGCAGAGAAGCAACCCAGGGATTTACTTGCAAACCATGCTAAAAATTATCTTGTTCCCACTATCCCAGGTTGCTCCAAGCCCCATTGTGGAGCACTTCCAAGGATGGGGCAGCCACAGCTTCTCTGGGAGTTCCTTTCCAGGGCCTCACCACCCTCAGAGTTAGCTCAGAACAGCTCCTTGATTATTTTTCAAGGTTCATGGAGAACTAAAATCTCCTGAAGGACAATTCAGCTGGTTTAAAAAAAAAAAAAAAAAAAAGGGAATGGTAAAATGAGAATGATGATAGGGGATGGTTTAAAAACAACCAAAGTTCCCCCAAAAGGGTAATTTCCCCCCACACCAAGAGTGGCACTGGTTTGAAAAACTGGCTTAGAGGCAAAGGGACAGTGACAAGGGACACATCAAATGGGGAAAAAAAAGGAATAAAGGACATTGGATTTGCACAAAAATGGAGAAAATCAGTGAGATGAGCAAAAAGCCAGGAGAGGCTCTGGCCAGTAGAGCTGAGGCCAGCAAAGAGTTGAAATACTTTGGGAACAGAAGGAGCTATAATAACCCCAGTATTGATTCCTCCTTGGAAGGGAAATGTGCAAAGCAGGCATTTTCCAGGGATATTTGTTTTGTATTTGGAGGGAAAAGCAGATTTGTTCCTGATTAAAGGGAAGGGATGGTTTACAGGCTGGCATTTAGTGGGGAACATTCCAAATAGCCCCTCTTAAAAAACACTCAACGTGCTAAAAACAGGGATTAACTCTATCCAAGTGTTTTCTAGGATGTGGCCAAGAAGAATAAGGGTTAGTTTTCAAGATCCCAAGGCAGGGAAATCCAAGGAACAAGAGGAAATCTGATGTTATGTCGGTCTGTTAAGGAATGGGAATGACTTGGTTAATTATTGCCTGCCATTGATTCCAGGCAAAATGAGGGAATACCTCACTAGGACTCGATTAATAAGGAATTACAGGAACATGATGCTAATCAGCAGGGGGTTATGGGAAATCGGTCTTGTCAAATTAAGCAGCTTTTATAAACGCAATTAGAAGAGGGAGGATAATTAACGAACTTGCAGAGGGTTGGGATTGAGTTGCTGGGGGAGATGTTGAAATCCAGAAGTTTTGGTTCAAAAAGTGGCATTTGGGAAGTGGGAGGAGCAATGGGAGTTGTACCCATTCCTGGAACCCCAACCCTTTAGCCACAACATTCAAATAGCAAAACGATATCCAAGCAATATCCATTCAGGCTGTGAGATCCAAAACCTTGGAAAAGTTAATGGTTTTTGACACTCAAGTCCATACATTGATAAAGAAATAAACTCCAAGGCAGCTCCTCAAAATGAAGGCAGAAGATGGCAGTGTCTTGTCACCAAAAGGGACAACTGGAACAAGTTTTGGTACTGTAGATTTGGTATTGTAGATTTGCACCTTAATAAATTTAGGATAAATTGGCCTTGTGTTGCCCTCCTCTCCTTGTTGTCCCACCATCCCAAGCCCAGAGGAGGTCACTCAGTTGATCAAAGGACTCCTCTGCTCTTTTGGGAGAGCTACGAATGTCCAGGCTGGAGACAGGAAGGCTCCAAGGAGACCTTCCTGTGCCTAAAGGGACTCCAAGAGGGCAGGAGAAGAACTTTGGACAAGGGATGGAGAGCAGGACGAAGGGAGATGGCTTCCCACTGCCAGGTGGAAGAGTTAGATGGGATTTTTGGGAAGGAATTCTTTCCTGTGGGAGTGATGAGGCCCTGCCACAGGTTTCCACAGAGAAGCTGTGGCTTCCCTCTTCCTTGAAAAGTTCAAGTCCAGGTTGGATGTGGCTTGGAGCAACCTGGGATAGTGGAAGGTGTTCCTGCCCTTGGCAGGGAGGTGGAACCAGATGATTTTTGTGGTCCTTCCAATCCAAACCATTCCATGCTTCTATGATTCTGTGACTGAGCTGTTGGTGGTGACTGATGAGGTCACCTCTGTGGTGTTGGGCAATATCCTCCCCAACATCCCAAAGGGAAAAGCCTCCTTTCCCCAGGCTTCAGGATGAGCACCTTCCCTGCATTTTACCCTCTGAATTTTGGCTGTGGGGAGGAGTGGCTGGGGACTACGCTTCCTTCTAGGAATCATGGAACAGTTTGGGTTGGAAGGGGCTTTAAGGATCATCAACTCCCAACCCCTTGCCACGGCCAGGGACACCAGAATCCCTCTAGAATTGGATGTGACTGCTGGACCACATCCTAAGGGATGATCCTGATGGGGGAATCAGGAATGTCAGGCTGTGTCCCTGATTTCTGATCGGCCTGCTCCATCCCCTCTCTCATTCCCATGCATCTTCCCCTCCCGCACTCCATAAAATGCATCCTCTCAATTGAGATGCTCTGGTTTATTTGGGCTGCGAAATCTACTTAAACCTTTTTAATTTGTCTTGTTTGGATATGGGCATCATTTGGATCGTGTTTTATGGGCACCCAGATCATTTTCCTTCCTGTAAATCGTCCCTTTAGTTACTGAGGCTTCTGGGAAGTTGTAAATCCTCCCTCCCATCTTTTCCATGGAGTTTACGTTGTTTTACAGCTTCATTAATAGGTTCTCTCCCGGCGAGGTTGATGAAAGTTATTGACCTAATCATAACCTATTAATTATGACAGTAAATCCCACTCTTGGAAATGTTTTACTGAGCAAATGTTACTTGGAAAATCTGTGGGTTAAACTGCAGATCCAAGAACTTTAAATCTCCCGTTCACTGCCCCAGTCATGGAGCTTGGGAGAAACTTGTGGTGCCCTGCTGGCTTGGGAAAGTTCTCATTTAGGGAGAATTCAGTTTTCCTAAATATTTGCTCTATGTGTTTGAATTTAACATGGAAATTCAGGTGCAGCCAGTTCTCCTTCTGGCTCTTAGAATCATGGAATAGTTTAGGTAGGAAAAGCCTCCAAGTCCAACTGTTTCCCAGCACTGCCAAAGCCATCACTAAAGTGTGTCCCCAAGTGCCACGTCCACATGGCTTTTAAATTCCTCTAGGAATGGTAACTCAACTACCGCCCCGATAATCCTTTCATTGAAGGAATTCTTCCTGATATCCCACCTTAACCTCCCCTGGTGCAAGTTGAGGCCATTTCCTCTTTTCCTTTTTTTAAATTTTTTTATTTCTGGAAAGCACAATTCGTAAGGAATTTACTAACTTCTATCTGAGGCCCATCATAGGTAGGATAATATTCCAAGTATCTGACCAGAGAATCTGTGGACTCCTCATCAGTGGAAGTGTTCGAGGCCAGGTTGGATGAGGCTTGGAGCAATTTGGGATGGTGGAAGGTGTCCCTGCCCATGGCAGAGGGATGGAATGAGTTAATTTTTGAGGTCCTTTCCACACAAACCATTCTATGATTCCGTGATTTTCCACTATCACATCCAGGACAGGTTTTTTACTGCAAGAATCCAGCTTCGAAAAACCAGCATTCCTAAAGTTGCATCAGGATCCCCTAAAACCATGCAAGGAATGTTTCTCTTCCCTAAATCTCTCCCTTCCAGAGGCAGATTCATCACTCCTGTTGGAAGTGCTCCTTTAGGATGCACTCCCTGTAGCTCAGCTGCTGAGCGAGCAGCTCCCTTCTGCATGCTCAAATCCCTTGGGAAAACCACTTTGCTTATGAAGCAGAGAGAAAGGTCTCCCGGGAATCCAAGTGCTTCCATCAGCCTTTCGGAGTAGCCATCCGTGGTAGGAACTGCGAGAGGTCCCAGCTGGGCTCCAGGGTCTGGATTAAATAAGCATTAAAAGTTTGGATATGCACAGGGAATTTATTGGAGAGACACACATGGGTATCCATTTATCCAGAAACTTCCACAGGATCCCACCTCTGTGTCCGGATGTGTGTCCATAAATTCTGAGTTCATGACCCAAACATGCAGTTGAAGGCAATAAAAATGCTCAAAAAGCTTTTTTCTGCCAGATACCCCAAATTCATGGATGAGCATCCCACTGTGCAAGTAGGGAAGCTGCAAGGAAGTGGCTCAAAGGGAGGAGGAGGTGGGAGTAAGGGATGGATATTGTTCCAAATCTCATGGCAAGGTCACAGCAGTACTGAGGGTTTGGAAGAAATACTGGGAAGAAATTTTTCCCTGGGAGGGTGCTGAGACACAAGAATAGATTTCCCAGAGAAGCTGTGGCTGTCCCAACCCTGGAAGTGTTGAAGTCCAGGTTGGATGGGGCTTGGATCAACCTGTGATAGTGGAAGGTGTCTTTGCCCATGGCAGGGGATGTGATTGGATGGTCTTTAAGTTGCCTTCCAACCCAAACCATTCCATGATTTTATGATTCCATGAAGATCAAGAATCAGGAGATAAGAAAGAGAATATGAGGAAAGAATGCAGAGGAATGTGGTGAGGTGGAAGCAGGAAGTTCCTTTCCAAAGCTGTTTAAAATGAAGCTGAAATGGCTGTTTGAAACGAAACGTGGAAAGATGGAGATGATTGCAAGAATTTTATTGGGATTTTTGGTCATTTTTAAACAGTTTTCAGTTTCCCAGAGGATTCCAATAATTTTAATATCCTTTCAGGATGACAAACATGCACGGACATAACAGTTAAGTTGCTCTTGTATCTTGTTGTGTCCCCATTTCTGTTCCTGCCATCCCTTATTTAAAAATCAGCTCTTTTTCCACCACTTCCACAATTTTATCTCTTAATTACCACTGAAACTTCCAAGAAAATTTCCTTTTGGCCATTGCCTGGTGCAGATGCTGAACTATTTGATTTTTGCTGGAATTGTCCATTGTTTCACACGCTCTGTACCAGTCTCCGAACACATTCCTGGGAATTTCAGGTCTTTTTCCATGATTGCAGTTTGAATAACTCCATTCACACACTTCTGGAATTTGGGAACCATGTTGGGATTTACATACAAAGCACAAAGAACTTGGATCCACCTGGAGAACCCTCCCCACTTCCAGCTGCATTTTCCACGTGTCCAACACAGGGAACAAGACCTTGTCAGGTGCTTCAATGCCAAGAGATGTTTTGGATAAAAAATTTTGTGGGATATGAAGGCCTCATATATTGTGGAAGATGTGAAACAGGGTGAGGAATATTGGATGCTCCATGGGTGGAATCCCAAGGGATAAAAATGGAAAAAATATCAGGCAAGAGTAGCCTGAAGAGTTGAAACAATGTGGATTTCTCTTTCCTGAAATAGATAGATCTCCCAGTTATCCAAATGGCTCATTTTTCCTTGAAAATGGCCTACTGGCTTGCCACAGTCCCTGCTCTCTGCAGGAAAACCCTGGATATGGGTGTTGAAATGGAAAATAACTTTCCTGATGTGCTTGGATAATTCCCAAGGCTCTGTTTCACTGCTGTAGTGGCAGAGATGAGGAGTTTTATTCCTCATCAGGGATTCTAAATTTGGAATAGAGGATCAACCGTTGACCTGCAGGAGCACCTCAGCAGGAAAGTCAGAATTCCCCATTGTCCCTCTTCCCTGGTTTAATTCCAAAGCAAGGATGGGACTCCTACTGGTCTGCAGGAGTGGGGCAAAGAGAAGCATCCAAGGTTTGGACACCCTCCAAGCTGGAAAAATCTGAGTTTTGGGGAAAATTCACTTCCTTCTGTTATTAGAAATGATTTCCAATCCCAGCCCCCAACTCCCTCCCAATATTCATTAGTCTTTCATTGGTTAAAAATGAAATAAATTTAAATTAATAATTTAGATGAATAATAATAGGTGTTAATATCCTCAAATAGACAAATTGCTGGGAAGGTGTTTTAAGAGATGCTGCAATTCCATTCTGGGCTTCATCATACTTTTTTCCCTCTGGATACCAAGGGATGGAAATGTAGTTCCTGCCTCTGGAATTCTCACAGCAATAGTGAGGGCGGGATTTTGCCCCAGGGGACCACAAGGGCCACTAAAAATTCCAGAATTGTCATTTTAAGGGATAGAGAGAAGGAAAAGGAAACCCAGTGGGAAAGGATGAGGTGTTCAGGAGAAGGATTCAGGCCTGAGGAATGCATGGATGGAAAGAGAAGGAGGAAAGGGAAAAGATGGCAGTGAAAGAACAGGACCAAGGTGAGGAAATTGGGCAAAAAGAGTGTGCTGAATTCTGCTGTGTTTTCTGCCCCTGGGCTCAGACTCGCACAGCTCATTGCATGGAATTAATAAAAAATGGCTGGATGGTCCTGGGATGAAGGAAATTCCTGGTGTATCCCTAATTAACCATTCAGCACCTCTCACAGCTCCTCCTGACCCGACGGGATTTATCCATCAAACTCCATCCATGCCGAGAGACCCTCGTGGGTGACAAGGAGGGAGCAAGTCACCCATGTTTTTCCATCCAGCATCCAAGGGGGGCTGAGGATGTGGCTGGAGGTCACGGCTGATCCTGGTGCTGATGCCACAGAGCTCTGAATTCCCGTCATGGTGCCGCCGTTCCTCCCCGTGAGGCTCATTCCCTTCCGGAAGCGGGACCGGCCGGCGCAGCCGAGCGCCAGAGCTGTCGAGAGATGAAATCAGAGCTGGCCCAGCTTGGGTTGCAGGGATGGCTTTCTGTTCCCATTAATAATTCAGGGATCCCCTGAGGGTGGGAAGATGACATCATATCCCACCCTTTTCCCATTGCCACCCTGGCTTTCCCTTCCCTTTTTCCCATAATTCCTCTGAATCCAAAGAGCTGGGGACACCTTGGCACCATGTTGTGTTACCACCAAAGACTATGTCTCCTAGAAATAAAATCCCAATCCTTGTTTGCCAGAGGTTTGGTCTGTTTCAGCCACCCAGGGGAGGAGAATAAACCCTGGGAATAATTTTCTGCCTCCCGCCTTTTCCCATTGCCACCCTGGCTTTCCCTTCCCTCTTTCCCATAATTCCTCTGCATCCAAAGAGCTGGAGACACCTTGGCACCATGTTGTGTTACCACCAAGGACTATGTCTCCTAGAAATAAAATCCCAATCCTTGTTTGCAAGAGGTTTGGTCTGTTTCAGCCACCCAGGGGAGGAGAATAAACCCTGGGAATAATTTTCTGCCTCCAGCCTTTCCCTGGGGAGTTTGGTCATTCCAGGATGGTTTTACTGAGTTGGTGAGAGCAGTTTGGTGTTGTCTCTTTTTGGGAAGGATTGTAGGGAAAAAAATAGAGAAAAGTCCCAGAAAAATTCTGAGTAGGAAAAAAGGCCAGAGTTTGTCAGACGATTGGCAAGGAAGGATCCTGCAGTGTTGAATAGTGCAGGAATGTTTTCCTGCTGGTTCATGGTGGGAATACAGGTTGTGGCTGTGATTGTGGAGGTGGAGATTGTCACTCTGAGGGTGACACCTGTCACCACTGAAGGAATCCTTTCCTTCAGGTCCTCCTTTTCTTCAATCCTGGAGCTCAGCCACCCGTGCAACCAAACCTGAGGCCTTTTTTTGTGAGCGTCCCCACACGGCCCCTCTTCCACAGTGAAATTCATCACCTTTGGTGTCCAAGTCCACCCTTGTGGTGGTATTGGTAGTATTGGAGGGAGACAGGGTTTGGAAAATATCTTGAAAGGATCCAGAGAAAGCAATAGATCCTGGAATCATAGAATGGGTTGAGTTGGAAGGGACTTTAAGAGTTGCCTAGTTCCAACTCTCTCCATGAACAGGGGACCTTCCACTGACCAGGAACCCCCTTTAGCCTGGTCTTGGATACCTCTTTAGAGGTATCCAATATTTTCTGGATACTTAGCCAGGATTGTGTGAGAAAACAAGGAGGGAACAACAGCTTTCCTGGGAGGAGACAAAAAGTCCTGTGTGTGACTTGTGGAACCCTTCCCGCACTTTTTGGGACACTCAGATACCCCAAGTTTTATACTCCTTATTTTCCTTTTTTCCTTTTTTTGTTTTTTTGTTCCTCTCTGCAAAGTGCATTTTTCTTATGGAATCATTCCAGGGGATATTTGGGATCAACCTGGGTCAGTTCAGTCCCACCGTAACCACCCTGCAGAAATTCCAACCTAAGGCATTGTGTCACTTAGAAATTCCCAACAACTGGATTTGCCCCAGGAGATGGACCTGAAGGATGGATTTGAGCCAACTCCACCATGAGCATGGGTTGTGCTCATCCCCACATGTCCAAATCATCCATGGTTGGAAGGTGATGGGGACTTCAGTTGCTGCAATGTCTCCACTTGTATCTTAAAAATGTGGATGAGGAATTTCTCTGGATTTGCAAAAGAGTTTGGAAGTTAATAATAAACATCTTCATCCCTTCCTTCCCCAAATCCCTTTTTCTGAAGTTTTATTAAGGGGAAAAGGGCTTTTCTGGACCTGTGCCATGAAGTGTCTCTATCCCTCTTTCAGCACAGCCCTGAGGAATTCCCTGCAGACTCCAAACCAGTTGAACATCCCTAATCTCCTCCTATCTCATGTTATTCCTCTCCTGAGTGTCTCCTGGTTTGAAATCAGGCCCTGCATAGTTCATTTTCCCCTGTTTAATTTCTCGACCTCCTCTTTTCCCTCAAGGGTTCTGAGTGTTAACACAAAGAGGCTCTGGCTGAGCTGTCTGATTTATCCATCTCCTCACCTTGACTTTATTTCCTGGTCACAATTCCAAGCGCTAATGTTACATTCCTGGTTTAAGTATGTGATTTATCCACCCTCACCTCCCCCATTACTTCATGGTACGGGTTTGAAATGTTAATTTTAATAATAAAAGTTTTACACCCCCGGTGCTTTCCATGCTAACTCGGGGACATTATTTCCTAGGACGAGGGTTTTAAAAGCTAATGTCCTAATGCTGCTTTAATTGTGGGATTTATTCCTGCTAAGGCAGCTCCTGGAAGCATGTGGAGATGGGAGGAAATCTGTGGCCAGTGGCAATGTCTCTCCTGGTGTTTGGTAGGAAGAGCAGATTCCTGAATCCAAGTTGGAGAAGGAAAAGCACTGATTTTCCCAAGGAGCTATCCAAGGCTTCAAAAAGGGTGATGATGCATTTAATGAAAGGGTGGTCTTATGGGGGAAAACAGAATAATGGGATGATAGGATCATTTAGGTTGGAAAAGCCCTCTAAAATCATTGAGTCCAACTGTTAAGCCAGCACTGCCAAGGCCACCACTAAACCATGTCCACAAGTGCCACATTTATATCTTTTAAATCCCTGAAGGGATGGTGACACCAATGCTGCTCTGGGCAGCTGTGTCCAGGCTGGACAACTCTTTCCATGAAGAAATTTTCCCGATATCCAATGTAAACCTCCCCTGGTGAAACTTGAGGCTGTCTCCTCTTGTCCCATCCCTTGTTCCTCAGGAGCAGAGTCCCAGCCCCTCCTGTCAGGGGCTTATGGAGAGTCAAAAGGTCACCCCTGAGCTTCCTTTCCTCCAGCTGAACCCCCCCAGCTCCCTCAGCCTCTCCTGGCTCTCCAGACCCTTCCTGGCCTCTGTTCCCTTCCCTGAACACATTCCAGCCCCTCAATGTCATTCTTGTTGTAAGGAGCCAAAACTGATCCCAGAATTTGAGGTGCCAGTGAAGACCTGATGGTGCAGATCCAACTTCTCCTGGATCTCTCTTGATCTCTTCCAACCTCTTCCAGGGGAATGCAGCTCCTAGAGCCTGGCAAAGCTTGAAACGGAAGTGGGAATGTGGCTTAGGATGCAGCAAAGCAGCCCATCCCAGCTGGAGATATGGAAAACTCTTGGGAACTGGAGGGTCTTTCCCAAATCTGCCACTGTTAGGTTTATGGGATGGAGGGAGGGTCTGGTCTCCATGGGCAGCACCACGGCAAAGGTGGGACCAGCACAGTCAGGCAGTGCTGGAAAGTTCTGGTCTCCCTGTGGCATAAGGGGGATGAGTGGAGCCAAAATTCCTGGATGTTTTGCACCACCAGAACACCAGGAAAGGAAATCTGAGGCCAAGGAGAAACTCCACATCCTGTTGAGCTGTTGAGCTGTGCATCAATATCCATCTTTCTGGACTGACAGCCCTGCTGCAGAATGGGATAAAGGTTAGGGTTAGGTTAGATGGGATTTTAGGGAAAGGAACAAGCTCCCCAAGGAAGTGGTCACAGCTCCAAGCCTGGCAGAACTCAAAAAGTCTTTGGCTCTCAGCCACATCCTGGGACTTTTTGGGTGTCCTGTGCAGGGCCAGGAGTTGGACTCAGATCCTTCCAGCTCAGGACATCCATGAAATAGGTGGTTCAAGGCGCAGCACGGAGTAGCTGGGCTGGGGATTGGGATCAGCACTGGAGGTGTTGGTTGGTGACAGCAAGACTCGTTCACCTTTAGTGGCTTGACCCAACGATCTTCTCCGGAACTGCTGCCGAGGATGATTGGATTGCTCTGACAGGAACTGGGAAGTTGCTGATGCAGGGAACAAAGGTCCTAAAGCTGCAGTGGCAGCAAAACGCCATCCTGATGTGTCACAGGGACAGCCCCAGCGGCAAGGAGAGCTCTGGCCTCCCCATTGTCACCCAATGATCAGGCTGAGGACGACCTTTCTGCGCCTCCAAACCAAGCCTGGATTTTAATTCCATCAAGGAGAACGCAGACTTAATCTGGCCTGGGAGGGGGGATGAACTTGTACACCTGTGGTGTTTTTTGGGAATTCAACTTGACCTGACACCCTCAGTCATGAGAGAAGGTGTGGTGTCCACTGTTCCACTCTTTTGCTGCTCTTAGGATGCTGGGGACAGCACTGAGCCACCTGGATGTGACCTGAGTGTGTCACCTGCTTACAAGACCTTACCTGGCCTCATTTTTTTGCTGCTGTGGGGACAGAAAGTGCATGAGGCCAGAGGGGGGGGTGGTGACAGGAGTGCAGGTGTCTGAGCACCTGCAGATGTGACACCACACAAAAGGGATTGTGCCAATTTCTCAGGTGGCACAGCTGGACACTGTGCCTGAGCCCCCACTTGGACACCAATAAATTAATTAATGAAAATTAAGCCTGAGCTCTTTGCCTTCTGGTGACCTCTGTGTGTTTTCTGTCAGCTTTCTTATGGATCCGATTTCCCTTTTTCTTTGTTTTCCCTTGGATTAAGAAATTCTCCCATTACAGAAGTCACTTAATGTGGAGGGAAAGAAAGTGAAAATTCAATTGAATAAACAGCGAGGACACTTTTTTTTTTTGCTATCTGTAAAAAAAGGAAGAGCCCAAGCAGCAGAAATTAATGTTCAATTGAATAAATACCAATAACACTCCTTCTTTTTGGCTCCTCCAGCTTATGGTGCAAAGATAGTGAAAATTCAATTGGATTTTAATAACAATGTGCCCCATTCCCAAAAATACAACCAAAAGGTGAGAAAGGGACCCTGACTTAAAATCAATGATAGAAAAGATAGGCGACATCATCAAAATTATATTAGCCTTAATAGTCAATCAATTAATGAAATCTCCCAGTTATTTAAAAAATAAAAACCCTGTGGAAGGTTGTGGGGTTTTTTTGCTTTCCTGATGAAGTTTTCTGGTGGGATCTGAAAGCTTTTTGTCCCACCTTCCCTGCCCACCATTAGGGGCCGTTTATCGAAGTGACAGTTCCTTTATCTGGGAAGGAGGGGGGAAAAGGCAGAGTGCTGAGGCCACTGGGAATGAAATGTTGCCGAGATATGAATTTTGATAGGTCGTCAATACCCTCTGTCCCTTCCAATTAAAAAAGAGCAGCAGCCACCGAGGGCAGATGGGCAACATTTCAGAGCCCATAAAATCAAACGGGGGGATAGAGGAGAGTCCAGCCGGACTTCAATCTCCTCACCCTCTTTCCCTTCTGGAATGGGGTGGTTTGTCTTAACACTTTGCCTGCTGGATTACTCTTCTTCTGGCTTGATGTTCTTCACCACTGAAAACTCACTGGATGGGGGTTTTGGGTGTAGATGGACCTGTCCCTGAGGTCTCCGTGTGACAGAAAGGTGTCCATGGGGGGACAATCAACGTGGTTGGCACCTGTCCTTGTCTGAATCCAAAGCTCTTTTCCAGGAGATGCTTTGGAATCGTGGGATTGTTTAGGTTGGAAAAGCCCTCCAAGGTCATAGGGTACAGGGCTCCCCCAGGACTGCCAAGGCCACCACCAAATATTGTTCCCAGGTGTCACATGCACACAGCTTTTAAATATCTGCAGGGATGGTGACTCCAGTACTGTTCCTGTGCTTAACCACCTTTCCTGTGAAGGAATTTTTCCAATATCCAACCTAAACTTCCTGCAGTGAAACTTGAGGCTGTTCCCTCTCATCCTGTCCCTTGTTCCCTGGGAGCAGAGCCTGATTCCCACCTGGCTCCACCCTCCTGTCAGGGAGTTGTGGAGAGCCAGGAGGTCCCCTCTGAGCCTCATTTTCTCCAGGCTGAGCCCTCTCTTTTCTCCAGGCTGAGCCTCCTTCAGCTGCTCCTGGTGCTCCAGACCCTTCCTCAGCTCCATTCCCTTCTCCGGACATGCTCCAGCCCTCAGTATCTCATTGTGAGGGACACACAAGTGACCCCAGGATTGGAGGTGCCCCAGCAGTGTCAGCACAGAAGGAAAATCACTGCTCTGGTCCTGCTTGGCCACTTTTCAAGCTGCTGGGGTCATCCAGAAATGGGTCAAACAAACGGCCAGAGGTTGCGTGACCGTGCTGATGCCACCTTGTCCCTTCCAGCCCTCTGGATCCATCCTCTCCTTGGGCTGCTCCTCACCTCCTCCTCTCGCAGGAGAAACCCAATCTGGCCTCCTCAGTGTCACCTGAAAGCGGGGATCTGCTTTCAGCCCCATCGCCGTTCCCGACAGCGGCGCGGACTAAGTGGCTCTGTCGCCCCGCGGAAAACCTCAGCAGGATTCCTGGCTCCAAGGGAGCTGCACCCGGAGCAGCACCTGGATAACCACGGAGGAGGGTTAACTCTTTGGGATCCTCTCTACTAGGTTCCCAGAGGAAAAGTTGGTCAGGGAGGTGTTGTAAAATCAGTTGGAAGAATGATGAAAACTGGTAGGGAAATCCCCATGGATCAGAACATTCCAACTGTAGAGGGGCAAAGGAGAAGGAATGACGCCTCAGAAACAAAGATGGGGGCCCAAGAGGATTTCACTGAGTGAGAACAAGGGAATTCAATTTAATTTTAGCAGAAGACACTCAAGGTAAGGAGGTGAAGGGATTGTCTCTCATTTGGTTCCGGAGCACAGTGACTGACTCCAGGTGTTCCAAGAAATATCCTGTGAAGTTGTGAAATTCCTCTTTCATGGATTCCTGAGGATTTCTTCTTTTCTTGGAGCAGAACAAGCATTGCATGCCTTCATTCAAGGACTCCAATTAACCCAGTGTTGCAAGTGTGGGTTGACCAGGGAATCCAAAGCCGGATTTGAACCCATTTTGCAGGTGAGACAGGAGCCCCAACCAGGATCCACTTCAAAATGGGATGCAAATGGAATGGATGAATCTTTGTGAAGTCACAAACCAGCTCACCTGGATGTCTGCAAGGGACTAAAGTGTCCCTGCCACCCCTCCATGCCATGCCCAGGGTCACTGACATGCAGGTCCATCAGCCTTTGGAATCTGAATTCCTGATCCCAAGGAGCACAACAAAAGGTCTCTGTACAGGTCTGGATTCCAGGAGATCATCAACACAATAATGGAGTGGAATTATTTTGGTTGGGAAAGACCTCCAAGATCTTCAAGTCCAACCTGTGACCAATCCCCACCTTGTCACCAGCCCAGAGCGCTGAGTGCCACATCCAGTCCTTCCTAGGACAACTCCATGGATGGGGACTCCAACACCTCCCTGGGCCCATTCCAATCCTTGACCACCCTTTCCATGAAGAAATCAATCCTGATGTCCAACCTGAACCTCTCCTGGCACAACTTGAGGCTGTTTTCTCTCATCCTGTCCCTTGTTCCCTGGGAGCAGAGCCTGACCTCTCTCTGGCTGTCTCCTCCTGTCAGGGAGTTTTGGAGAGCCAGAAGGTCCCCCCTGAGCCTCCTTTTCCCCAGGCTGAGCTCCCCCAGATCCTTCAGCTGCTCCTGGTGCTCCAGCCCCTTTTCCAGCCTTGTTCCCTTCTCGGGACATGCTCCAGCCCCGCAAAGTCATTCTTGTCATGAAGGGTCCAAAACCCATCCCAGAATTTGTGGTCCCTCAGCGGTGCCAGCACTGAGGGATGATCCCTTCCCTGATCCTCCTGGCCATGCTATTTTTGGTACAAAAATGACAGAAAAAGGACATGATTATCCCAAGGAGTTTAATCCAGACGTATGGAATTCAATCTCCATACCCACCCAGTCCTGGAAAAGAGCGAAAGGCTGTCACTCACATCTTGTCAGTGACAATCTGGACGAGCTGTCAAGATCCATTGAAGATCCTTCAGTGTCACTTTACCTGCTCGAGGATTTGAGGTGGCTTCTAATCTTGGTGGTCCAAACTCCTCCAAGACCCCCTTCAGTATTCAAATTAATGTTTTTGGTGTTCCCAAAATATGGTGGATGTGGCTGGAAATGCCAGGGACGGCACCTTTGGGGTGGGTGGATCTGGTTTGATGGGAAGTTTCATTATGGATCCAGTTTGAGTGATAAGGTGGCTTCTGGGATGGTGACAGCAGGAATGGACATCTAGGAGTGCTCACCTTACATGCCCAGGTGATCTGAAGCATCCCAAAAATTCCCATCCCATTTGTCTGCTAAACCAGCCTTTCTGAGGGATGTGCTGGTTTCCAACAGCTGGATTTCCAGCTGGATAACAGTGAATGCAGTGTGCAGAGCACAGCTGGAACCTGTGCCAGGATTCACCCTAAAGCAGGGAATGGGGTGTGACGAGGTTTGGGAGCTTCAAGAATTCCCATATCCCACAGATTAGGAATAACTGAGAGTCCCAGATGGAATCTGGAAGGGGAAAAGCAATCCAAAAGCAGCAAGAAAGTGTTGGCTCAGCACAGCAGGTAGATTTTTTTCCATGGATGATTTGTTTTGGTCACGGAATTATATTGCTGTGGATATTCCTGGATATTTTTAGCCAGAGTGTGATGCAGGTGTGGGGTTAAGAAATCTCAGGATGCTGCAGTGCTCATCCTGCAGCCTTTCCCAACCCAAATACTCCAAGGATAAGAGGGAAAACAAAGATGTGCCTTGGCTTTGGGCCTGGAAATGAGGAAGGGAATTAACTTGGATGTGTTGGAGGCTGGGGCTGGCACAGGGAATTTTGTTAAGTAGTTAATGGACACAGAATTTGGTCAGATCCATGGCACCGGCTCCTGCTAACTCAGGGATTTTAGGAACCCTGTGGGATACAGGCTTGGATAGGAGTGCTCTGAAAGGAGACACCCTCTGGATGAGCACTGGGATGGGTGTGGGGAAAACCTGGCTGCCGGAGGGAGCAGAGTCCCCTTGCTGGGAATTCTGTCTTGCTCACGGCAGCATCCTTGCTCCACAAACTTCTCAATCCTGCAGCATCCTTGGCTGGCATTCCTTTTCCCTTAGTCTGGGAATGCTAATGAGGTCACAGCCCTTGGTGGGGAGCTGATAACGAGCGTGAAATTCCTTGGATCCCGACTCAGCAGGGCTTGGTGTCACTGGGAGAGCGACACAGTTCAAGGAAAACCCCGTTTGTGGCCAAGATTTTAAAGGATTCCTCAGTCCTGCTTTGCCCTCCCTCCTTATCTCACTCTGCCCTGAAATTCCCAACATGGAGCAGCAAGGGAATAACTCCCCGGTTTTGTCTCCCAGGCTCTGCTGGAGGCTAAGTGAGGTTAACAACCGAACATGTTGGGAATTATTGAGGGAAGAGACCTGGGAAAAAGCTCCGTCCCTGATCTGATGGTGATAAACGATTGGAGCTGGGATATCTGATTCCTTCTCTCCGGTGGTCCCTGCAGGAACAGCTTCCAGGCGAGCGTGTCGGCCGTTCATTAAAGGAAAACGGCGAAGATTATCCCTAATATCTTGAAGATTAGTTGGATAAATACACGCAGGTCCTGGGGCTGCTGGGAAACCCTCCGGCTTCATTGACTGAGTTTATCCAATTTGCATCCACCGGCATTCCCAAGGCTGCTCGGTGGTGCTCGGATGTGTTTGTAAACACAGCAGGGATGCACTTAACGCACATCCTCAGGACTCCTTTTGGGATTGGAAAATGTTATTCGTGAGCAGAAATGTAAAGTCGTTTTTTAAATGATTCCCGGAAAACTCGGAGGGAGGTTGGGAATGACACAGATGAGTACGTGAATCCTAGAATAGTAAAACATCCTGGATGGAAGGGATCCACAAGGATCAGCGAGTCCCGCCCCAAGCCCTGCACAGGACATCCCAAAAAATCCCAACCCTGTGTCTGACAGTGTTTTCCAAACATTCCTGGAGCTCTGGCAGCCTTGGGGATGTGATGATTCCCTGGGGATCTTGTTCCTGTGCCCAGCCTCTGGAGGAAGAATCTTTTCCTGATACCCAACATAAACCTCCCCTGACACAGCTCCAGCTGCTTCCTCAAAGTTATCCAGGATGGTTGTTCATGGAAATCCTCACCAGGAAAACTTTCAGATGTTTGAAAATACTGGGATGCTTCAAAAACAACAAAAAACCCCAAAACCAACCAAACAAAAAACACACCCCAAAACCAAACCAACATCCCCTGCCCCAAACCATAAAAAACCAAAAAACACAAAAAACACAAAAAACTCAAAAACCAAAGCAGGACTGGAAAAGTTTTTCCTGTGAAAAATTACAATTTTAACATCCTCTGGATTTCTTTTTTAAGCTGAAAATTCCATTTTTTTTTCCTTCTCAAGTACAAAAAAAATTCCTCGAAGCTGCCCCTTTTTGAGGAGAGGAGGCAGTGGGGCAGAGATTTCCAGAGATCCCACCAATCTGAATCCTTGCAGGGAATGTGAGTGGGAAGTTTTGCTGCAGAACAGCTTTGGGAAAGACAGGAATTTGCATCCCTGAGTTTCAAAAATTGTTTTGTTCCTGTTTAAAAAGCAACAGCAGAAAAAATGGCAAATCCTGGTGTTTTATTGGATTGACCCAAATGTCACGTCTGGATTCTCTTCCCTTCGACTTGAAAGCCAAAGTCACATTTTAAGTCCAAAACAGAGGAAAAAATTCCAAAGGATGCTGGAAAGGCACCAGAGCTTGGAGCCACCATTTTGCTGTGCAAGGAGAAACCTGGAAAAGCTCCAACCCTCCCTCCATCCTTTAGCTTGGATTGCTGTGGGAAAGGGGGGAAGTACATCCACCTTGGTCTGGGCCCCCCTGGATTTGGGATGTGATGTCCAACACCCACCAGACCAAGACATTTTGTCCCCTCTCCATCCCCTTCATCCTAGAGGAATGTCCTTGGGAAAAGGGGACCTTGCTGTGGTCATTATGAGCTGCTAAATGATGGCAAATCCATGAAATTAAAAAAAAATTCCTCAAACAATGGGATTGGCTTTTTGAATTATCATTTTAAAGGTCCCTTCTCAATTTTTTTCCCATTTTTTGGCTCTTCCTGCCTGATCTCCTTGGTAGTGGGGCTGGAATGGTGGGAAAACCCCATTCCAGGAAAACAGCAGGAGTCTGGGATGACTCCACATCCATGTGGAGCTCAAGGCAGTGACTCTGTTGTCATTTGACCCTTCTGGGTGAGGATGAAGTATCTTAAAAATCCAGGAGAAACCATGGAAAGAGGAATTTTATCCCAACCCACCCTGTCTTTAAACCTGCCTTCCCCAGGACATTTAAATATCCCAAAATTACTGCAACATATTGATGGATTTCTACCAAATCCAGGAAAAGGGGTGGGAATTGCAGTGAAGGGAATGATTTTTCTGACAAGTTTGAAAAAAAATAAATAGGGATTTGGGACAGAAGAAGGAGAATCCAAGGGCACTCAGAGGGCACTTGGAGACATCCCAGGTGCAGGAAGGATCTGGTGGCCTCCAGGGAATCAAAACTGCTCCTGTGCAGGCACAAAAAAAATGCAGGAAAACAAAACAAATCCACCTTTCCACAGCAGGAATTTCCACTGGAGCAGGCAGGGCTGGAGTTAACAGAAAGGAAAAAACCCAGAAATAAGGAAAAAAAAACTCAAAGAAAGAAAAAACCAGGAATATTCATGTGAAATAAGGCAGCGTTTAACCTTTTTTTTTTTCCCCCTATTCCTCCACATTTTTTTTCCTCATCTCAGTATTCCTCCTGCAGAATAAACAGGGATGGCTGGAAAACAAAGGGTTTGGAATTTATTTATTTATTTATCCATTAATTTATTTATTTTCCCCACCCCTGCATTCAGCTGGAGGTGGGAATGCTCCGTGTCTGTGTGGGATGAAATCCAGGCCAGGCAGGCAGCGTGAGGAATTCAGCTGCCCTCAGCAGGAAAGAGGAGCGGGAGCGGCTGGATCGAAATGAGATGGGAAAAGAAAGGAATTGCACACTCCACCTCCCATTCCCGCTGTGGAATTCCAGCCCTGAGCCCTACCGCAGCCCCAGGGAGCTCCACCAAATTCCCCGGATCCATCCTGCCTTGGGATGAGATAAAAAAATGTGGACTAAAAATCCTGGCTGAAGTCAGGGTGTTTAATATTTTATAATTTTTTTTTTTCCTAGAGGAAAATCATGGAATGATTTGGGTTGGAAGGGGCTTAAAGATCACCTAATTCCTGTCGGGAGAAAGGACAACTCTCACTATCCCAGGTTAATCCAACTTGGCCTTGGACACTTCCAGGGATGGGGAAGTCACAGCTTCCCTGGGAATTCCACTCCAGGGCCTCACTACCCTCACAGGGAAGAACTTTTCCCAATATCCCATCAAAATTTACCTTCCATCAGTTTTTTGGCTTCAGACTCAGCTTCTGGAAACTTGGGATTTTCCTTGTTTCCCTGACCTCCTGCCTCTGTTTGTTGTTACTTTCCAAGCCAGCAGCAAAAACTGTCAGCAGGATGGGATGGAAAATTTTGGGATTGCAGGGCTTTCCTGCAATTTTTACCCTAATATCCCTTTTTTTTTCCTGATGGATTGAATGATCCTGTGCCAGAACTGCCAGACCTAAGCACAATTCCCTTTTTCTTATTTATTTTTGTCTTCTGATCTCTCTTCACCGAGCCAAAAATTCCCTTTTCCAAGCACAGTTTCCTTCCCTGCTCTTGCTTTTCCAGCTCCTAATTCAGACGCATCCCTGGCATTTGCATCCAGAAAATAAAGAGAGCAACAGGGAAACTGAGGCTGGGTTGGGAACATCCGGGGAATCTCTGCAGCTGGGAACTCACAGCACAGGCAGGGATCCTTGATTTTCCCTCATCCATGGTTTTGACTCATCTGGAATATCCCTGGAGATCTGTCCCAGCTCAATCTCTCACCCCTCCCTTCCCATGGATTCATTTTTCTCCTTAATTTTCGATTTGGGAGCTGTTCCTTTATTTTAAGCAGATTTTTCTGCTGCTGCTCCTCAGTTGGATGCTAAGATTTTGCCCGGCTCTGATCTCTCCATACCCTAAATCCCTCTCAGGTACCTTTTCCTCTCCTGGAGCAAAACCTGGGAATATCTTGCAGTTGGGAAGATGCATCTTAGCCCCAGCCCCATGTCATTTCAAGCTGTGCCTTTGGGATAATCCGACAGAATGCTGGTCAACACTTTCTGGAGAGTGGAATTTTCTACAGGAAAACATCTCCTCTTCCTCAAAAAAAAAAAAAAAAAAAAAAAAAATTGGGATCAGGCTCATTGTAGGATTTTTTAGGAGGTTTTATTTTGAGGATTGAAAATATTGGAATGAGTTGTTTCAAGTGTGCCACAGTAAAATATTTTGTAATTCCAGGGGAAAACTTCCTGCTGCTCCTCTGCCTGGTTTTCCCCAGTGCTCAGAGTTAAACCTTGGATTTGGCAATTTATTGGATTAGGAAGTTGAGATTCCTGCTGGGTTTTGTTGCTTGGGAGATGGAATATTTTGATTTAACTGAATTAAAGCAGTGAAACAGCAGATGAGAATTTTCCAGGTGGATTTTGTTCAGAGGACAAATCCCAAATTCTTCCCTGAATATTTTGGTGTTGGAATTCCAACCCCATTTCCAGGCATCAGGATTTTCAGGCAGAGGAAAATGTCATTTTTCAGCAAAATGATGGGCTGCACGTCTAAACAACAGCTCCAAAAATAATTTCAGTTTTCTGTGCGTGTTTTCCCACTTTTCTTTTAACAGGATACATTTTTAAAGGATTTTTTTCCCCTTGTTCACTTAGGATAGGAAAATAATCCCATAAAATAGTCACATGGAAATGTGATTTATGATCATTGAATGGGTTAATTGGGTAGAAACACATCCCTGCTTCTTGGGGGTCTCATTTGGATCCTATGGCTGCTGTCCTGGGGGTCTTGGACACCAAAATTCCTGGGCAGAAGTAAAAGGACTTCATATCCCAGAGGGTTTGGAGTAATTCTGCCTTGCAAAAAGAAATTAATCCTTTCATATTCTTTCAGAGGGGATGTCAGGATTTTTTTTTTTGTTTTTTTTTTTTCCCTGATATTATCTAAATTCCAGGAGTTTTACAGAGGTTTGGTGGTTATCCCTGCTTGTGCTAAAGGAGAATTTGGGAGGCACAGTCAGAAACCAGCCCAGAACTCCATAAGAAAATAAAATCTCCCAGGATTCTGTACCTAAAAGAGCTGGAGCTGAAGGAAGGGAGCACCTTCAGGATGTGTCCCTCTTGCCATGCTCTTATCCCAGTGTCCTCTGGAGCCAAACCCGCTGAGGGAATGGAAAATAAGAGCCAGACCCTGCCTCAATTCCCAAGAATCGATTGGCACTGGCATTATTTCCCTCCTTGGCAGAACAAATCCGATGGCTCTTCCTGGGATTGTCACAGAAAGTCCCCAAATGCAGAAAGGAGAAGGATGTTATGGATTCAATAAAATGAGCCCCAAAATCAGGATATTCTTTGAATGTTGATCATAAAATCCTTTGGAAAATCTGGTTCCAGTGAAATATCAAACCCCAGAACTTTGTTTTTTTGCAGGAGGGAAAACCTGGATTTATTCCTAAGGCAGGGATAATTTTATTACTTCAGTGTAGGGTGTGGAGCAGGATTTTTACCATCTTCCTTCCTTAAAAATGGGGAAGGGACAAAGATTTAGGACAGACTTTCCTGTACCTGTGATGATCGAGATTTATCCCAGGTTTTCATGAGCATGTCTGTTATCCAGGGTGTGGGGATGTGTGGAATAAGAAAATCAGGATTTCTCTGCAGGAATTGTGTATTTTTATTAGAGGTTTATTTTGTCTCCCAAATTCCCTTCCTGTGACAACAGAATTAAAAGGGAATCATTTTCCTGGCAGTGAATCCCTATTTCTACAAGTGTGGCTTTGATGGAATCGGGCGAGTGATTTCCAATTTCCAGCCACTTCTCCTTCCTTTTTCCTCAGCCACGAAATATTCCATGATCTATAAGGCAGAGGGAAAGGCTGGATATCAGCGTCCCGTTCCTAAATATCCCTCTGGACCGGTGAGAGACACCCAGCTACGCTGGGGGAAAATCGGGAACGAATCCATCAATGTCAGCACTTTCCCATCCCTATAAATAAAGGGATCCGGCTCAGCCCCAGTCCAGCCCCCTCCCTCCCGCTCCCGCTCCCTGTGGATGTGCCCCTGGAATGCCGAGGGAGCCGGGATTTTAAATCACCGTTCCTATTGAATCAAGTTTGTTGCACTCAGCGGCTCCGGAGCGCTCCCATCCCAAACCCCACATTATCCCTTTAAGATCCCAACTCCAGCCTAAGTTTTATTTAAGGATGGAGCCCGTGGAGCTTTTTCCAGGTGTTTCCAGCCTCTTTTCCAGCCCTGCTTCCCTGTTGATGTGCTGATCAATTACTCATCAAATCTTAATGAGCGCTTTAACTCAACTGTGGCATCTTAATCAGAGCCTTTGACTGCCAAGTGTCAGCTCCATCGACTTGGGAGAGCTGGGACAAATGATCCCAATCGACTGGAATGGGCTCTTCCCGGCTTGGGAAGAGCCTTTCCGCGAGCCTCATCTGCCGTCTAGCGGCTGCACGGGAAGAGGACGAGTTAGAGGGAATTTTGAGGGAGGAATTTTGAGGGATTTTGAGGGTGGGATGTGGGGTGGGATCCTCTCCCTCTTGGTTCCCGCTAGGAGCGGATTTGGGGTGAGCTTTCCTTATGGGAAACGCAGCGTGTTTGTGTATGTGGGAGTGGAGGATCCTGCCAGGATCCATAGGATGGCAAATCTGTCCCTGTGGGGCTGTGGGATCTCAGGAAAGGAGGGATCTCGGGATAGGAGCTGCCTGGGACTGGGAACACAAGGCAGGGCTGGATATATGGAAACAGGGAATTCTCTGTGGATGCTCTGGGACCTCATCCCACAGCAGAGTCCAGCCTGCTTTGGGACAGTCCCCACAGGCCTTGCAAACCTTTCCTGGAATTTTTTTTAGCCTGTTCTATTTTTTTTTCCCTTCAGTAGCATCTGTTGGAAAAGCTGCTTAAAGGAGCAACAAAGAAAAAGCTGACACAGACCTGAGCCGGAGAGAGGGAGCAGGTCAGGATCGCTGGAATCCTCAGGGATGTTTGCGTCCGAGCTTTTATCGTGTTCTAACGAGCCCTGCGCCCTCCAGACACCTCTCTACAAACCTGGGGACCCTTTTTTGGGGGACAGGAACAACCAGGCAGCAGATCCAGGTCAGCCAAAGGTGCTGGGAGCATCGCCTACAACCGGGAAGCTGCAGGATGTGCTGGCTCCCTGCCTGACCCTCTTCCTTGGATCTGAAATCAGCTGAGGGCAAAAAGACTTTAGAGCAGATATTCCAGTTCAGTGCTGAGGAGCAGGAGGGATGTCTGGGATCCTGGGGGATGTAATGCCTGGAAGAAGGATTTATCTTTTTTTTTTTTTAAGGCTGAGATGATCCCTGTGGGATGTTCTAGGGAGATCACAGGATGAGGCAGCTGCTGCTTCAGTCCTGAGGAGTTTATGGGATTGGGACAGCACCGTATGGACACCCCTGTGTCCTGTCTGGAGCCAGGACAGCCCTGCAGGAGGCATATGTTTGTTTGTAGAGGTGTTCCTGACCCAGTTCCCAAACATTCCCCACTCCCTTTGCCTTCCCAAGCACCCAGGAGAGGCTCAAGGATTGATTTCGTCCATAGGAATTTTCCTTTTCCACCCACCAGGATCACCAAGCATCCCTAAGAAGGTGGAACAATATTTTCCTTTTCTTTTCAACTATCCCCTGGGATTTTTCCTTGACTGAGGCTGGTGAGGATGTGGGATGGTGATATGGAAGGAAAAAACCAGGGAAAGCCAGGATCCATTTTGGATGCAGGCAGGGAGTTGTAGGTGATGGGAATGATGTGAACTTGGGGCCCACCACTAGCACCAGGGTCTGAGCATTCCAGAGCCTGGGAATTTTCCCTGTGGAGCATCTTTAGAGCTCAAAGATCCATTTGAACAAAGAAGGGGAGACAGAAAGAGTTAAAACAATTCAAATGACCAAAACCAAACACTTTCTATGGCCTCGTTGATCTAATCACCCACCAGAAAACTTTGGGAAAGGGGAATCAGGCAGAGGAGATCCTGCCTGGAGTTGATACAGAAGGGAAACAAATCCCTTTGGATGCCTTGGGCTGGGGCTTTCTTGATTTAACGAGATTAAAGCAGTTCTGCTTTGCTGACTCAGATTCCCAACTCCCAAATCCAAAGGGCTGGAATTCCCCTTAAAACCAGTTTTAAGTGGATGAGGAAATGATGTCAAAGGGCCAAAGGCAACGTGGCCAATCCTGACACTAATCTGTGGCCTTACAACATCACTGCTTTATGAGAGAGATTCCCAAAATCATGGAATGATTCCGGTTGGAAGGGACTTTCAGGATAATCTCATTCCGACCCCCTGCCATGGGCAGGGACACCTTCCACTATCCCAGGTTTCTCCAAGCCTCATCCAGCCTGGCCTGGAACACTTCCAGGGATGGGGCAGCCACAGCTTCTCTGGGCACCCTATACCAGGGCTTCACTGACCTCAGAGGGAAGGATTTATTCCCAATATCCCATCTAACCCTCTGGAAGTCTGAAGCCATTTCTCCTTGCCCTGTCATTCCATCCCCTGCCCAAAGTCTCTGTCTACCTTTCTTGCAGGATCCCTTCAGGTCCTGGAAGGCCACAATTAGGTCACCCCAAAGCTTCTCTTTTCCAGGCTGAACATTCCCAATTCTCTCAGCCTTTCCTTACAGTGGAGCTGCTCCATCCCTCTGCTCATCCTGGTGCCCCCTCTGGATTGATTTCAGCAGCTCCACATCCTTCCTTTGCTGAGAATCCTAGAGCTGGATGCAAAATTCCAGGTAGGATCTCACCAGAGTGGAGAGGGTTCCAATGGTGTCCTGAAGCCCTTTGAGTGGAAAAATTAGGGAGAAGCCAAACCTCTCCTAAGAATCTCCCAAGCTCCAGCTGCTCTTATCACAAGGATTTTCCTGAGCCTGATCTCACTTGTCTATGAAATAACATCCAGCAAATCTCTTTTCCAAGGATGTGTTCAGCCTCCTCTTAAAACTGAATCCACAACATCCCCTGGGAATCAATCCTACAGCTTCATGATTTGGGATGTCAGGAGAATCTTCTTTGTGTTTATTGGTAAATTTTTGTAAGTTTCGCATTCCGGACCCAGTTGTTTAATTGAGGTAATTTGGAATAAACACATTAAAATACAGAATGTCCAGACTCAAAGTCGGGGAATAAAGAAAAAATGAGCTCAATATTAATTTTCTTTGGAAAATGTCCTGGTTTTTTTAGGTAGATTCATGATTTGGACAACTTGTTCATTGATTTGGGGGCCATTGGTTGGATTGTCAGGACTCTTTGTTGGATTGATTGGCAGCTTGGGATGGTGTTATCCCCAAAAATAGCCCAGGGTGTCGGATGCTGGTGATCAGGGCAGGGGAGAGAGTGGGAAAACTGCTGGAAGCAAGGAGAGGTTGTATCAGGAATCCTAAGTTTAAAAGCATCCCCCTTCCTCGGTTTTATGGTGGAAAACTCAGGGAATGGCCATGATGGCATTTGAGATCTCTACGGCTGAAAGTTGCAGGAAGGGATATTCCAAATATACAAAGGAAAAAGGAAAACAAACAAAAGCCCCATGAGTGGTCAGGCAAAGGAAAAAGGACTCAGAAAGGGAACTGATCCCGCTTCCATGGATTTCTTTTCATACACTTTGTTTGGAATTAGAGGATCTTTAAGGTCCCTTCCGACTCCAACTATTCTAGGAAACGTTTTGATTCATATCAGAAGATGTGGATTCAGGAGGGAAGTATCCAAATTTTCTCTAGGGAAGATCTGGATAAAGAAGGTCTGGAAGAAGGGTGGAGCCAGGTGGGGGCTGGGATCTGCTCATGGGGAACAAGGGACAGGATGAGGGGACCTTTGCTTAAGCTACTCCAGGGGAGGTTCAGGTTGGACATCAGGAAGAATTCCTTTGTGGAAAGGGTGATCAGACATTGGAAGGAGCTGCCTGGAGAGGTGGTGGAGTCCCCATCCCTGGAACTGTCCAAGGAATGCCTGGAGGTGGCACCCAGTGGTCTGGTCTGGGTGACAAATTTGGGATCAGTCACAAGCTGGACTTGATGACCTTGGGGGTCTTTTCCAGCTGAAATGATTCTGGGATTTTGGGAAGCTCTTCCTGGCTCAGCTCAGTGTCTGGAGATTGAGGCGACCAGAAGAAAGTTGGAGAAGAATATTGAGGCAAGAAAAATTCCACCTTGTGGAAGGACGTCTGTCTTCCTGGGTGGATTGATATGGATACCCTTCTCCTGGGATGGGGTGAGAAAAGCAGGATAAAACTAGGGAAGTGGCAGAAGGATCCGTTCCTTGGAAGAACATTCCAAGCAGAGCAGAGAGGCAGTCTCTGATTCCACTGCTGTAGGCACTGTTCAAAATGGGATGAGAAGACACAAACCATGAGCGAAGGAAGACAAATCCCACGGTGGTGACCTGTCCCCTGACAGAATTCCATGTCTCCAGCTCCCCTGATAAATGGGGATGTTCCCCTGATAAATGGGCCCCTCGGACCCAGCTTGTCCGGAGCCATTCCGGCAGATGGATGTCTCCCAATCCCAGCCAAAGAGCTCATTTCCTTCTGCTATAGATCCTGGAGGCTCCTGGCAGCAGAGAAGGATAAGTGCACTCAGCAGGGTCCTGGGCTGGCTGGGGTGGAGGGCAGGCACTCAGGATGCTCCCATGGGAAAGCAGCGATGGATCTGGAGGGGATCCAAGTGGTCAACATGAAAAGCCTTTCCCCCAGGGAATGGACCTGCACTCTTCATCCAGCCTCATCCAAGGAGACCTCATTTCTTACAGCCTAGGGAAGGAGGAAAGCAGGGAAGGCAAAATGGTGGGAGCTGATTCAGTAAGGATCTGTGTGTCCAAGCCATCCATACCTCCATAAATCATGGAGTCATGGAACCACTGAGGTCGGAAATGGCCTCCAAGATCTTCGAGTCAAACCTGTGACTGACCCCCACCAAAGCACTGAGTGCCCCATCCAGGCATTCCTTGGGCACTTCCAGGGATGGGGACTCCACCACTTCTCTGGGCAGATCCTTCCAATGCCTGACCACCCTTTCCATGGAGAAATTCTTCCTGATGTCCAACCTGAACCTCTCTTGGCACAACTTGAGGCCATTCTCGTCCTGTTCCTTGGGAGCAGAGCCTGACCCCTACCTGGCTCCACCCTCTTTTCAGGGAATTATGGAGAGAGAGAGGCCCACTGAGCCTTTTTTTTTTTTTTTTGCCAGGCTAAGCATTCCCAGCTCCCTCAGCTGCTCCTCATAGGACTCACTCTCCAGACCCTTCACCATGGAATATTTTGGATTTGAAGAAAGGGTTTGGTTTTACCCAGGGAACAGTGGGAGAGGGAAAATTCCCTGTGGAACTGGATGCCCAAACACCTTCTTGGCACAGGGAGAAATACAAAGAGCAAAAGGAAATCTGGATTCTAAGGGAAGTGTGGAGATTGGCTGGAATTCCAGAGTTTGGCAGAGTTCAAAACCACTTTGTTCCTGAAACAATAAAAGGATGGCTTCCACTCTCCTTTGCAAGGAAGCAAATTCCATTTTCTTTTCTCTGTTCAGGTGTTTCCTTTTCCCTGAAGCTGAAAAATTCCTTGGATTGACAGGACAAGCCTGGACAAAGAAATTATCAAACCTTGCTGGGCAATCTGTAATTTGCATTAGTAAATCTGCAGGGCTTTTCCCAAGTATCCATCAAGATCCCCCTCTGGACTGATGGAATATTGGATAGCCCCTCCAGTTTGTTTCCCCCAAGTTCTCACCTTTCCATCCTTCTCTCCTGTTTTTACTTGGTTCCTTGCCTTGTACAATCCAGAGGGGAATTCTGTGTGGGATTTAATCAGCAGCAAATATCACAAGACACCTGGAATTCCCAAATTCACCTCCTTGGAAGGAGCTCATCCATTCCATCAGGAGAGACATGAGGAGCTCCCACCTACCCCCATTCAAACCTTCAAGCTGCTGCAATTAACAGGACAGATTTTAATTGGCAATTACAATTCCATTAACAAGGGCTGGTGGATCATTGGATCTGTCAGGAAAGCCCTGGAGCAGGGAAGATTGGTGGATGGATCTGAGATCCTGCTCCGGAGCTGTGGAGAAAAAGACAACAGGAAACAGCTGGGCTTTCTCAGCCAGAGAATTGGAAGAGGACTTGCTTGAAATTCACTTGTATTCCTTATCCAGGGATGGCTGCATCCCAAAAATGTCCTTGGGATGAAAGCTCAGCAGCACCAGGGATGAGGGAGATAGGGATTGGATCAGGAACAAGCTCCAGCCCAGAAAGCCCCTGGGAAACAGAGCCTGGATCTCCTGGTTGGAGGGGAAAACATGTGGCTTCGAGGGAATTCCATTGCTTGAAGATTTGTGAGGTCTGGATAGAACACCCTGGCACCTTCAGGACACGGGGAATTTATCAAAAGAGGATTGTTCAGGAATTTTCAAAGTTCTGTTCCTGGTTTTTCAGTGGATGTGGGGTTTATCCTCTCTGCCTACACTGTTGGGAATTCCATCCTCAGCTTTGCACAGCTGATCCCAGCATGGCACAATTCCCAAGCCAGGATTTGCAGCACCCTGACACTGATCCTGCCATGCTCCATGGATCCCTCTGATCCCTCTCCAATGGATCTGTGCTCTCCTGTCTCTCCCTCATCCTCATTCCAGGAATATTTTCCATGAGTCACCTACATGTCAGGTGTAATATCTCTGATAATTTGAAGGGATGACTTGGAATAAGATTCACAATCCTTCAGGATTTCATTTTAATGACAAATATTCCTATTCTTTTATCTATGTACTGCCAGTATTTATTTGGATAAGAGATTTTTCCTATAAATTTCCTGGGAAAACCCAGTTCTGATCACTTTTAACAGGCCAGGTGAATATTGCCCATCATGAGGGCCTGGGGAATGTCAGAGATAAACTTTTCCAGACAAAACACTTTCAGATAAACTTTTCCAGACAAAGCACTGATTTAAAGGAAAGGTTGGGAAGCAGAATAATCCTTAAGTTGGACTTCAGGTCTTTTGGGACAAAATCCATCTTCATGTGGAAACTCAGGAGGGTTCTTGGCATATCCAGAAGGAGGGAGGAGTTTAATTCCCAGCAGAGTTTGTAGGAGACAGACAGGAACTGGTTGTTTGTTTGGATTTATTTCCCTGTTGGCCATTCCCAGCACCTGTCACCTCTGAATTTCATCAGGTCTGACAGGAAAAGTGGGCTGTAAATAATTAAATTCCTGAAAAATTTGTGAAGGCACAAAGCAGGGTAAAATAATCTGGGGCTCCCCATGGAGCAAAGGCTGGACAGAAAGGGATGGGGAAAAGGAGGTTGGAAAGCAGAGGGACACCCACAGCCACATGGATATTCCAGGCTCCCAAAAACCCCAGCAGAAGGAAAGACACCACGGAAGAAAACAGAAATTGTGGGACTGTCTGTCAACGAGTGACTCTTTCCACAAAGGCATCCTGGTCCTGGAGCCTCTGGAGTTTTCCTGCTGTATTTGTTACAGAGTTTTCCTGCTGTATTTGGGACCATTTGCTGTATCAGCTCCTGGTTTTGTCTGTCTGAGCTCTGTCTGTCTCCATCTCTCAATCACAGCCAGAAGTTCCCATCTCTGATGGACCCAGGAGTGGGATGTTATTGCTCACGGAGCAGTTTTCCATGCAGACGGATTGATGCTTTCCCAGACTTGGATTAAATCTCCCATGAGCTCCTCCAAAGTGGCCTCTTCATATCCTTTTCATCCCAGCATCAATTTTTCGTTTGATGGGATATTTTGAGACTTCCCTGATTATTTGTGGTCCTTATACTCCAAGTTTTTATGCTGTTGCTTTGACCTTTCCCACCTGGAATATTTTTAGGGCTGGAACCTACAGTCCCTCATTTCCTCTTTACTCCCAGGATGTCTCTCCATGCTGGAATATTCCCATGTTTAGTTCCAAATAAATAACTTCACCAATGATTTTCTCTGCTGTTGGCAGCTCGGACTCCAGAGATTGATGCAAGGAGAAATATTGAGCAAGAATTCCATTTTAATCCCTCATCCAATAATTCTGGGTGTCTCTGGTGCTTCCTCACCTCTCCGACACAAAATTGTGCATTCCCAACCTTCCCATAATATCCGAATATGCAGATTTTATTGACTTCTGCTCCAGTCAGTTTGGAGATTTATTGACATGGGAAGGGAATATTGACCTGGGATGAAACCGAGGTCAATGTGAGCATCCCACGGGAGCATAAATTTCCAAACTGACCCAGCAAACAGAAGTCAATAAAGGAATGGTTCATCCAAACATTGTCTTACCAAAATTAATTCCCAGGGACGTGGCTTCACCTGCAATTTTGATGGAGAAATATGGGAGGCGAGATCGGGATGAATGGGAGTTGGTGTCTGATTATGGAGAGTAATGAAACTGCTGGGAATGGGGGGAAAGGAATTGGATTTGTTGATAATTTAATTTCCAGTCGGTGATGGAGCAGCCTCCTGTTAGCTGGGGATGAATTTGGGACGTACAGGGCAGGATGAGGTTTAGTCCTCAGGGATGAAATTCAGGGAAGGTGGCAGCTCATGATGTCAGTTCTGTGTTGGGGCTCTTCACCTCCACAGAGCTTTTGGGGGATCCTTGATGACTTTCAGTGAACTGGGATGGCGATCCTTGCAATTTGGCTCCAAACTGATCCACTTTCCAGTCTTAATCCAGGTAGAAATGGGGAAAAAAAAGTGTTTTAGGTCTCCTGATATAATTTGGGACATGTGGGGTGGAAATGCTGGGATCTGCAGGGTTTCATGGCCCTGGGAACACTCTCAAAGTCCTTTGTTCCCAACACCAAATTCCAAATTCCCTACACACACAAATACATCCTGTATTTCAATTGATTCCAACATGGATTTTCCATGTGAACATTTCCAAGTGTTTTTTGTTCTACAGAAATGACTTGCACATTTGTATTTATTTTTTTTTAAAGTATCTGTAGTGGGAGAGCCACTGACTTGATTTCTTCATCTTCACCACTTCATGATCCCAAACCTCTGCCTGTGTGCTGGAAAATCTGCTCCTGCCGTAGAGAAATCTGCTCTTTCCCTTTGGAATTTTGTTACAGGTGTAACCACATTTTTGAGTGTTGATAAAAAGATTTGGTGACAAAGGACAAATTCAAGAGTTTGTTTGTCTTAGAGTTAATGGAGAAAAACTGGAATTTTGATGGAATGTCTTATCCCAGCTAAGGGATCTGGAGCACCAGGCAGGGCTGAGCTGGGAATGGGGCTCATCCTGGAGAAAAGGAGGCTCAGAGGGGACCTTCTCACTCTCCTCAACTCCGTGGCGGGAGCCAGATGAGGGTCAGGTCTGCTTCCAGGGAACAAGGGACAGGATGAGGAAACTGCCTCAAGTTGCACCAGGGAAGGTTTAGCTGGATATCAGGAAAAATTCCTTCACTGAAAAAATTGTCCAGCACAGGGTAGGGGTGGTGTCCCCATCCCTGAAAGGATTCAACATCCCTGTGGATGTGGCACTTGGGGACACGGTTTAGTGGTGGCCTTGGCAGTGCTGGGGTGACAATTGTACTCAATGATATTAATGGTTTTTCATAACCTAAATTATTCCCTGATCTTAATGAATTATCCCTGAGATGTTTCAGAACCACTGAAGCCACTTGGGTTTAAAAACCACAAAGTCATTTTTCCCATCAGAGGAAGCTGAGATTTGTCAGATTTTAGGTGAAGCAGCCACCAAAAGCAATCCTAACACCTCTTAGTCCCTGCTTACCCAGTCTGGACTTATCCCTGTCAATATCCTTGCATCCCACTCCACTTAATCCCTGTTTCATCCGGACATCCCTGGAGATTCTCAGTGCAAAGTGATGTCAGGTCCTCGGCCTTCCAGGTCTGCAGTGCGCAGCCAAATTGAGCTCATCCATCTTCCCTTTAAATCGCTGTCCACGTTGAACTCCTTCCCAATGTTTAAACCACTCCGAGGATTTGTATTTAAGAGGAACTTAAATTATTCAAGCCCTTAATGTTCAGGGCTTTTTTTGAAGATGCATTTTGGAGCTGTCAAGCGAACAATCTTAAATGACAGATTGATGAATTCATTGTCCCTTCCCACGTCTCCGGGAGGAGAGAGGGATGTGGCTCCCAGGGAAAGCAGCTTTGCCAACGGAGATAGGAGTTTGCCCTTAATTCCCAGATTTTTGGAGTGTTAACACCCTTCTGCTGCATGTGGAGTCAGCAGAGCAGGGTTGACATCAGCCACAGACTGAGTTTCAACCTGGGGATGGAAGAAATACTGGGAAGTTACCCGGTTTTGTTGGGATGGGGTCAGGAATGCCAAGGTGCAGCTGGAGCTGAACATGGCAAGGGAAGAAAGGAATAATTTGAAGGATTTCTACAAGCCAGGAAAAGGTAAAAGGAGCCCTTTCCCCCTGAAAAACAAAACTGGAAAACTGATAACAATGGATGAAGGGTGAAATAATCAACTTTTTTTGCCACAGTTTTTATGGAAACCTCTCTTCCCACACCTCTCCTGGGGATGGACAATGAGGTGGGGACAAGAGGAGCAAAATCCTTCCCACCATAAAAGAACAGCAGGTTCCAAAACCCCAGAGGAACCTGGATGTTAATAAGTCTGTGGGACCTGATGGGATGCATCCCAGAATCCCAAAGGAACTGGCTGATGTTGCTGTCAAGCCATGTTTTGTGATATTGGAAGAGACACAGGAGGGAGGTGAAATTCTTTGTGACTGGAAATAAGGAAAAGCTGATTAACCAAGTCAGTAGATTTTTATGGTGGAGTGACCACAAGGAACAAGGGAATGGCCCACATTTATTCTTTTATCTGGAATTCTGTAAGTTTTGTGATGGAGTGTCCCTGATAAAATCAAATTCAGATCCACACACAGCCATCATAGCCTACACATCATCCTGAAAACCAGGATAATCAGCTTTTTCTCAAATGCTTCCCAGGAATGAGGAATTGTGACCAAGCACCAGCCATTACCACCGCAGAGTATGCAGAATTTTTTGGAATGGTTTGGTTTGGAAGGAGCCTTTGCTTGGACATTTTGGGAAGGAATTTCAGAATTGCCACTGGGGTTGTTCAGTGCTGTCTCCCCTTGGGAACAAGGGTACAATCCAGGCACATTTATTGCATAAGAACAGACTGAAAATCTGGGAAAAGCCCTTGTTTGCCTTTTCTTTTTTGCCAATCTCAGCTCCCACTTCAAGGCAGAGCCACCTCCCACAGCCTCCTGGAAATAACAAACAGCAAAAAGATCCAAAATCCCGGAGGGACAACGCAGCCCCAGCGTTAATGCACATGGAAAGTTGTGCTCATTCCTGGCCTTTTCCTTCCCAGACAGATTTTGTCGGACGGCAGCGAGTTCATCTCAGAACAAATGACTGAAGGCTGCAGGGATTGATTTCCAAGGGCAGGAGGGAAAGAGCTGAATCAGGACAGCCGAGATCCAGACGTGATGTGACAGCTCCCGAAGTATCCGAAGGGTGGAAACGCTGCGGAAACGGCGGCTTTGCGGGAAATGTCTTCATGGAGATGTCTCAGGCTGCTCGCTGTCTATTGAAGAAGGGCTACTGGACCATTCCCAGGGTATTTATGGGGGGAGTTGATGGCTTTACTAACATGGGAATTGTGAAGGTAAAGAGTAGAGAAATCAAATTCCCAGATGAAAGATTCCCAGCAGCTTTTTACACCTGTTGGAGCTCTGGGGTGAAGTTCTGTGGATGCAAGCAGGCCAAGAAACAGACTTGGGAAAAGATGCCTAATATGGGGAATGTCCTGCAGGAGAATTCTTCACTCTCCTAGTTATCCATAAATGCCAGGCTTTGCATTCCAAATTCTTGGTAAAGCAGAGAGTTGCCTCTAGGAGCTTGCCAGGTCTCATCCAAGACCTCTTTCCCTTCTTTCTGAGGTGTGGAGTTAAACTTCCCTAATTTTGGGTGCTCAGCAATGCACTAACATGGATTACTGGATTAATCCATGAGTTAAACTCCTTGGTTTGACTTCTCAGTGGGCATCAGGATGTGACAGTCTCATCCCAAGGTGCCTCCTTGGATCAGAGGGGCCCTGACTGCATTCCACTGACGATCCTGGGAATCCAGACCACTCAGCTGGACATGGGAACGTGTATTCCTGACAACTAAGAAAGGCAAACCCTAACAACATCCAAGGAGAAGAGATTTCCTCCAGCAAAGGAAATCCCTCTTTTATCTCGATCACCTGGCTCAAACCTCTCTTTAGTGCATCCTCCCTGTTTTCCTGCAGGATTAGGAGTCGGTAAGAGCAGGAATGGAAGCTAATGCCGGTCCCTGGGAAAAGGATCAGGGCTGAGGTTGTTCCTGACATGCCCATGGATTGTGGATCCCTTAACAGCACTCAGAGGGTGCTAATTCCCTCTGGGAGGTAAAACTCCCCTCCTTATTTTTCCTCCTCTATCCTTAGCTCATCCCTGGGCTTTAAAGAGAATCCACCTGGCCGTGCTCCTCTCCAGCACCTGCTTTTCCTTGGATTACACATCCAGAGCCGAGACAGGGGTAACTTAAGAATGTTCCCTAATGGAGCCTGTGCTTTCCTTATCTCCCTGTGATAAAAGGAGGGAGAGGGATGAAACGCAATTCCCAGTTTGCCGCCAGTGTGACCAGACCCCGTGTGGGACCGGGCTGGTGGCGGCAGGAAACTGCTGACACACACAAGAGCCAAGGGCATCCCGATTTGGAGCTGTCTCCAGCTTTTAAAGGACCAGGAAGCGACAGCAGCTCCCTCAGGCTCAGGTCACAGGGAAATGAAGCCAGCTGGGGTTTCTGAATTGTTTTCCAAGCCCAGAGCTCTCCTAAAGGACACCCAGCCCCTTGCTGGGATAATCTGTTGTTGGAGCTGGGTGGAAATACAGAGGAATGGTTGGCTTGGGATCTCTGGAAAAGAGAGGAAAAGGGGAAGGGCTGAGAGAATTGGGATTGTTCAGCCCGGAGAAGGGAAGTCTTTGAGGTGACCTAATGGTGGCCTTCCTGTGATTGGAGGTGCCAACAAGAAAGATGGGAAGGACTTTGGACGAGGGCATGGAGTGACAGGAAAAGGGGGAATCATTTCAAACTGACAGATGGCAAGTTTTGATGGAATATTGGGAAGAAATTCCTCCCTGGGAGGGTGGTGAGGCCCTGGAATGGAATTCCCAGAGAAGCTACGAATGCCCCATCACTGCAAGTGTCCAAGGCCAGGTTGGACAGGGCTTGGAGCAACCTGGGATACTGAAAGGTGTCCCTGCCCATGGAAAGAGGTTGGAATTGAATGATCTTTAAGGTCCCTTCCCACCCAAACCATTCCATAATTTCCTGATTTTGTGATTCTCTGATGTGTCCTCAAGTGTATAATTTGTCTTGTGCACACCCCATTTTTCTGGGGTAAGGGGGGCAATTATCCCATGAACTTTGGATTCCACCTGCTCCCACAAGAGTTGTGGGGATCAGCTCATTGTCCAACCATGAATTGCTTTCAAAAAACCTGGAGCCCTTCTAAAATCTCACCTCCAGCTCGCTAAAATCCATTAAAAACATTTAAAGTTCGATTGGTGCTGAAATCCAGCATTAGGAAAGGCAACCTGGCCTTTTCCAAGCCTGGAAATGAAGAGGAAATGCACCCAGTGAGTTCCCTGCTCCCTGTTCCAAGTGCACCATGGGATTGATCCCCTTTACATCCCCACAATGAATCCCTGAGATTCTGGACTCTCCAGATGCCAGGAGTGGCTCTGAAAATCCATGTGGAAGAGCCTCAGGTCTGTTTTCAGCACTTTAGTCTTGACCTTCCTGACTCTTTTCTCAGCCACTGTGCTGGAAAGATGAATTAAAGATGAATTAAAGATGGGATTAAAGTGGGAGCTGCTTTTCCCTCAAAAATCCATTGTCCAGATCTCCTTCAGATCCACTCATTCTTACCTCAGCTTGGCTCAGAGCTGCCAGCTGGAAGTTTAGGGAGTGGAGGTGAACCTTGGACTTGATGATCCTCAAGGTCTTTTCCAACCTTGATGATTCCGTGGTCCCTCAGCAACAGTTTCCTCAGGGATTTTGAAAGGATAAATTAGTAGGAGTCTTGTGTGACCACCACTGGCTGGTGGGAAGATTCAGGAGTGGGGTTAAATGTTTAAGGGAAAGGTGAGGCTTAATTCTTACCCTGGAATGGTTTGAGTTGGATGGGACAATAAAGCCCATCCTAAAGTTTAGATGGGATATTGGGAAAAAATTCTTCCTTGTGAAGGTGGCAAAGCCCTGGGACAGGTTTCCCAGAGAAGCTGTGGCTGCCCCTGAATCCCTGGAAGTGTCCAAGGCCAGGTTGGACAGGGCTTGGAGCTGGGATAGTGGAAGTTGTTCCTGCACATGGTGGCAGAGGGTTGGAATTCTATGAACTTGAAGGTCCTTTCCAATCCAAACTGTTTTATGATTCCTGGACCCACCCCATTCCTCTCCTGCCTGATGCAGCACTGATCCATTAATTTCTCCACCTGATCTATCCTGTCTATCCCATTTTTCCCACCTCTCAAGCTCTGTCAGTGGGACTGCAGGAAGAGACCCTGGTACAGTGCTTAGGCCTGTGCCATCTCCCAGGGCTGTTCCATTTTCCACTCACTCTAAAATCCTACACACCCCTCTTTTCCCTCCCTTTCTTCCTCCTTATGGCTCTCATCCTCTCTTTCCCACATCATAGGGCAGGAGGAGTGTGAGGAATGCTGAGGAAGAGCTGGAAAAAGCAGAAATGTTCTCTCCACCCCAAATCTCTTCGGAATCTCATTTCCAACCTCCAGGCCGGATTTCTCCTGTCCCTTTTGCTCCAAGTCGGGTGGCTAAGGGGAATTTGCATCGCCAGCACCTGTGGAACACCAGGTGTGGAATTTAATGGTCACTATGGGGAGAGAGGTACAGGCTGCCCCCACTCCCTTTTCCCTTTAAGGGAACATTATCCAAACAAACGCGCTCGGAAAGTGCTGAAGCGCAGGCAAATAATGACACGGGAGCAGGAGCCAGGCATTAAAAATTCATGGAGCTGGAATATTAAAACTTTTTACTTCATCATGTCAAGGCACCAGGCAAATGCAAACAAATGAGCCCCACTGAGCTCTGCCTGCATGGGCCAAGACGGGGACGAGCTGGGGACAGAGCTGCAGTGCGGTCCCTGTCGCTCCCGAGATGTCAGGCTCCGAGGGGGCAGGGAATCAGCGGTCCCTGTCGCTCCCGAGATGTCAGGCTCCGAGGGGGACAGGAATTCCATGGGATCTTTAATTGCTCGGTGCCTCTAAATGAGCTCTGCGAAGTGACAACTCCTCTGCGTGAACTGGGAGTGGGAATGTGGAGCCTGGGAGAGGCCCCGGCCCTTCCCACCTGCTGTGCTGTCAAAATGTGGGAAGAGGGGGAATGTCTGGCGGGGGGGGATTCCAACCCCTCTTGTTAATTCGGGGCTGTCTTTGCTAATTAAGGCACCGGGCCCTGTCTGCTCCTTGCTGTGCTGCTGACAACAGGGGCTGGGATGTGATGACATCCAGCCAACTCCAATCACCAGCTCTCCTTGGGATCCTGGAGGTGATGACTCCACAGGCTGTGGGAAGAGTTGGAATCCCCTCCTGGATGCGATTATGTGGAAGAGGGATCTGTTTTCTGGCAAGGTGAGCACAACCACCCACTCCTCCTGTAAAATGAGGTTCTGTGAGCTCTTGTGGTCCTAGTGCAGATCTCAGAGCCCTGTTCTATCCTCGTCCTCTGTTGTTCACGGCCCAAATCACTTCTGCAGAGCCACAGATCATCCTGGAACCGTGGAATGGTCTGGATTGGAAGGATTAAAGATCATCTTTTTCCACCCCCTTCTCAGCTGCTCCAAGCCCCATCCAACCTGGCCTTGATTTTCCAAGCAAGAAATAGATCAGGTTGAAGAAAGTTGGTGGAAAGTGCTCCTCAATTAATCTGTTCCAGCCCCATCTATCATTAATTAAGTAATTTTCCTCGTTAAGCTGCGCACACTTTTAACACACCCTGTTTATTTAATGACTCCTGTGATCCTCTGAACACAATTACTGGGAATAAGGAGGAAAGGATTAGCTCAGGAACCTCTGGCTGGATCAGGCTTTATTGAAAGTGCAGCGAGCGTCACATTTGGATTTTTAATAGATAACTCCTCTAAGTAATTGATTAAGTAATTGATTAATCATAAACTCCTAGACCGCCAGAGCCAGACTTAATTTTATGGCACTTAAAAAAAAAAAGGGGGGGGAGAAGGATGGAGATGATGTAATAACCAGCAATCGAGAGGCAAATAAAGGAGGGGAATGTTTGATTAAACATTCCACAGAATTTTATCGCTTTGGGTGTTATGGAAGAGCCTTCCTTAGGAAGAAACATCTTAATAACAGCCAAGGTTTTCCTGGAGCTTTCCATGAGCAAGGTGCTGGTGCTGGGGAGGGGGTGATTATGAGGAATATTTTAAATCCCTCTCTAGCCCAGATAAGCTGTGAAAAATGAAGCTTGGAGCAGGATGTGATTCCATGTCACAGGTAGCATTCCAAAGCCTGGCTCCCAACAGTGGTGGCTCCAGCCCAGAATTTGGCAGCTGGATGCCCTGTGGAGTGTCCTGAACAAGGTTTCCCAAGTATTGGACAAAAAAAAAAAAAAAGTGGAATATTGGCTAAGGAATTTTTAAATATTTGGGGTAAAGTGGCCCTGCTTTGATGAGAAACTGTGAATTGTGGAATCATGGAATGGTTTTGGTTGGGAGGGACCATGAGGATCATCTCATTCCAGCAGGGACACCTTCCACTATCCCAGGTTGCTCCAAGCCCCATCCAAGCTGACCTTGGACACTTCCAGGGATGGTGACAGATGTGACAGAAAATCCCGGACTTTATCAGCGCCGACTAATTAAGAGTTGCAGCGCAGACTAATTGAAGAGTTCCTGGGCATGTCCAGAAGAATTCTGTGAATCTGGAGAACACCAAGACTGGAAATTAGGATGAATCCAGAAAACAGGATTTTTCCTAGGCCAGACAGGGGCAGGGATGGGGTTTGGAGAGCACAGATGGGATTTCTCCATAGCCTAACACAAAACTTCCAGTCTTGAGAATCTCCAGTTGACTTCAACAGGCCACGGGTGAATCTTGTGGCAAATTTCCACGACTGTATGGATTTCCGAAAAAAAAAATTAGGAATAAATTTTAAAAGGATTTTTTTTGGGAATAATTCCCCTCTGCTCTGGTGCTGCTGCCTCAGACCTCAGGTCCTCGGTGTTCACACCTGGAGAGAGAAGGATCCAGCCTTGGCCCAGGTGGTGATGATGGAAAAGAGGAGTCCTAAAGGTGTCATTCCAGTCCCACATTCCAGTGCTTCCAAACACATTCACAGGACAGGGCAATTCCCGTCTGAGCCAGCTTCCAATCTGTCCATAGGGCTGGAATATTCATAGGATTTTCCTGGCTGGTCTCTGATCCCTGTTGTGGTGGCAGAGGAGCTGAAGTCTCACCTTAACAAAGTAATTAATGGCTGCTGGCATTCCTATTTTCCCAGGAAAACAGTGGTGGGTCAAGGAGAAATGGCCTCAAGTTGCACCAGGGGAGGTTCAGGCTGGATATGGGGAAAGATTTCCTCACTGGAAAAGTGGTCAAACATTGGAAGTGGTGGAATCACCATCCCTGGGAGTGTTCAAAAACCCCAATTCCAGAGGGCAGGGTTAGATGGGATTTTGGGAAGGAATTATGATGAAGGGTGGTGATGCTCTGGAATGGAATTCCCAGAGAAGCTGTGGCTGCCCCACCTCTGGAAGTATCCAGTTCCTGGTTGGATGGAGCTTGGAGCATCCTGGGATAGCAGAGACAACTGGTCAAAGGTCCCTTCCAATTCCAACCTTCTTATGATTCCATGATCCTATAAGGAGGGAATAAAGAAGTGGCAGGGAAAATTTCCATGGAATCTTCTCTCACCATCAAGGGTGAGAGGTCCAAGGTGACAGAATTCATCAGTCCAGGTGTGAATTAGGGAAACCTTCCCCTGGATGTGGATCCAGGCAGGGACTGATCTGCCTGGCACAGTGCAATTTCTGTGTGGCACGTGGATTTTTTTGCTCTTTCCGCACCAAAATTCCTCCAAAAACTTTCTTAGAGGCTGCTCTGCACTTGGAAAGACACTTTGAGGCCAGGAGGGCTGGACATAAAACTGGCCCTAGGTCCTGCAATATCCCCTCCTTAACTTTGCACCAGGGCTTTGTGGATACATCTGATTTTCTTCAGGACCCTAATCCAGCCAGGATTACAAAAAGCCTGGAAAAATCCACATGCTGGCTCCGGGAGCTACAGGTAGGAAAACAGCTTGAGGCAGAGGGGGAAGAGTTAAGGATGGGGGGGTGCAGGAGGAGAAAAGAAGGGGCTGAGATTGCAACACAAATAAAAGATAAATCAAGCAGCAGGAGAGAATCCCTCCAGTGCCAGTTTATTTATCATCGTTTTCCCCGGACACTGATGGGCCCGGGAATGTGGGGTGGGCAACCAGCAAATCCGGCTTGATGGATGAGGCATGGAGAGGGAAGGAGTCTCTGCCAGCTCTGGAAGAGGAGGGAGGCAGGAGGCAGCAGGGCAGGGATGCAGGGATGCAGTGGGGAGTGCTCCGTGCTTGGCACTGGGGGGCCTTTCTCCTTCCCGGCCTCCGTCAGCTCCCTGGAAAAGGCAGCAGCTGGTGTAGCAGCAGAGCCCGGGAATCAAGTCCTTGTCATTCCCAAAGATTCCTTGCAGAGTCAGGTCTGAGCTGGAAGGATCCTCGGAGCCAGGAGCAGCATCCATGCTGCCAGGGAGCTTGGTTTTCCTACATCTTTGCTGCATCCCAGAACTCTTTATCCACTTAAATTCCTTTCTTTCCCATATGTTTTGTGACATTCCCATGAAAATATAAAGTGCTGTATTGAATCTCCTGTCTGCTGGGAAAACACAAGAGCCCAGATCCCTGAAAGTCCTTAAATCCCCTGTGCTTTTTTGTGGATATTCCTCTTATCCAGGCTTTTCCAGAGCTCAGCTCAGCTGCCATTTGAATCCTAACATTCTTAAATCCTCAATCTCCCAACATACTTTTTGAGCTGCCGGCAGGCCTTGCTCTCCAAAAATCCTTGGAGGTCCAAAATCTGCTTGACCTAGGAATGGGCCCCTGGCCTGTGGTGAAGGGTTTTAAACTGGAAAATGAGGAGAAATCCCCCAGAAATCCAGGCATGGAGCAGGGACTGGAGGAAGGAAGGAAGTGGCGGAAGGAAGGAAGTGGCGGAAGGAAGGAAGTGGCGGAAAGAAGGAAGTGGTGGAAGGAAAGAAGGAAGGAAGGAAGGAAGGAAGGAAGGAAGGAAGGAAGGAAGGAAGGAAGGAAGGAAGGAAGGAAGGAAGGAAGGAAGGAAGGAAGGAAGGAAGGAAGGAAGGAAGGAAGGAAGGAAGGAAGGAAGGAAGGAAGGAAGTGGCGGAAGGAAGGAAGTGGCGGAAGGAAGTGGCGGAAGGAAGGAAGTGGCGGAAGGAAGGAAGTGGCGGAAGGAAGGAAGTGGCGGAAGGAAGGAAGGAAGGAAGGAAGGAAGGAAGGAAGGAAGGAAGGAAGGAAGGAAGGAAGTGGCGGAAGGAAGGAAGGAAGGAAGGAAGGAAGGAAGGAAGGAAGGAAGGAAGGAAGGAAGGAAGGAAGGAAGGAAGGAGGGAGGGAGGGAAGGAGGGAGGGAAGGAAGGAAGGAAGGAAGGAAGGAAGGAAGGAAGGAAGGAAGGAAGGAAGGAAGGAAGGAAGGAAGGAAGGAAGGAAGTGGCGGAAGGAAGGAAGTGGCGGAAGGAAGTGGCGGAAGGAAGTGGCGGAAGGAAGTGGCGGAAGGAAGGAAGGAAGGAAGGAAGGAAGGAAGGAAGGAAGGAAGGAAGGAAGGAAGGAAGGAAGGAAGGAAGGAAGGAAGGAAGGAAGGAAGGAAGGAAGGAAGGAAGGAAGGAAGGAAGGAAGGAAGGAAGGAAGGAAGGAAGGAAGGAAGGAAGGAAGGAGAAGAAAAGGAACGTGGATACAGCTCTGAGGGTCCTGACTGCTTGACCTCCTCCATGGCAGGAGGCTTGGAATGAAATGGTCTTTGAGGTACCTTCCAGCCTAAAGCATTCTATGATCCTACCAAAGGCTTGGGATGCAATAAAAAGGTCTGTCTGTGAAAATCCACCAGGATTTCACCCACCACCTTAATGCCAGCTAAGAAGAGACTCTTTTATCTGTATCCAAGTTCATAAACTAGTGCAATAGTTTGGGTTGGAAGGGATTTTAAAGAACATCTGGTTTCACCATGGGCAGGGACACCTTCCACTAAAGCAGGATGCTCCAATTCCCATCCAGCCTGGCCTTGAACACTTCCAGGGATCTACACAAACCTTCCTGGTTTTTGTCAGCCACCCAAAATCCTCAGATTTTTCCACCCAATTTTTGCTTTAATTCTGTTGAGGATAGGCTGGATCTGCCCCTCCAACCTTCTCTGGTGAGATCCCACCTGGAATGCTGCATCCAGCTCTGGGATTCCCTGCACAGGAAGGACATGGAGCTGTTGGAGAGAGTCCAAAGGAGGCACTGAGGTGATGAGAGTGATGGAACAGCTCTGCTGTGAGGAAAGGCTAGAAGAATTGGGATTGTTCAGCTTGGAAAAGAGAAGGCGTGGGATGACCTAATTGTAGCCTTCCAGGACCTGAAGGGATCCTGAAGTAAAGATGGAGAGCGACTTCGAATAAGAGAGGGAATGACAGGTAAAGGGGGAATGGCTTCAGACTTGCAGAGGGCAGAGTTAGATGGGAAATTGGGAAGAAATTCTTCCCTGTGAAGATGGTGAGGCCCTGGCACAGGATTCCCAGAGAAGCTGGGGCTGCCCCATCCCTGGAAATGTCCAAGGCCAGGTTGGACAGCACTTAGAGCAACCTGGTCTTGTGTGGGGCATCCGTGCCCATGGCAGGGATGGGTTGGACCAAGATGATCCTTAAGGCCCATTCCAACCCAAACCATCCCATGAGTCAATAAAATTCTGAGATAATGACTCATGACTTTGGCCACAAATCTCAGTTTTATACATAATTTCAAGGGTTTCACAAATCCTTGTGTTGCCTCAGGCAGACAAGGCCTGAGTGCCCTGATGAACAAGGACAATCTTCCTTCAGAATCAGGGATTTTGTGAATTCCTTCTGTCTGTGTTCCCAGACCCCGCAAAACAAAACCAATCTGTGTAAGGGACAGCAGGAAGGGGATGGGATTGGGATTGCAGGAGTTTTGTGGAGAACCTTCCAGACTCTTCCACAGCTGGGAGGAGAGTGGGTTTTATTTATTTAGAGCATTTCCCTTCCCTCAGTGCAGCCCCTGGGATGCAGTGTTTGCCTTTCCCATCTTTGGGAAGGAAGCAAATCAATGCAATCCCTGGATGGAATTAAAAAATAACAGAGAGCTTTCTTTTAATGTCCCATTAAAGACTGAGGCAACACTGCCTGATTTGCTCCTATTTTTTTCCCCCCTTTTTTTTTTTTTTTAGCTTTGAGGAAGCTTTGGGAGTGAGGAGGGATTTCAATAATTACCTCCTGATTCCACCCCGGATACGGTGCCCTATCCCTAAAGCGCAGGCCCTCCACGCCTGCCCTTCATCTGCAACTCCAAGGGAAGCAGTTTTACATGGAGCCACATTGATATTCAAATAGATTCTCGTGGAAGCAGCATTCCAGCCAGGAGCGTGTGAAAGAGCAACTAATGGATTAGTATTTATGGTCGGGTTTAATCCACATTTTAGGATATTGCAGCTGGAGAGGGACAGATGATGAACTCGGGTTTTTTTTTGCAGCCCCCCTCCTCCTCCTCCTCCATCCCACTCCACCTTTCCTTCTTTTCTGCATCCCCCTCCTCCTCTCCGGCCGGGATGCAGCAGCCTCCTGGCACCGCTGAGCTTGGCAAAATTGATGACAGGACTTTAGGATCCATTAGAAAAACAAATTCTTAAACAGTGTCTTCTAAAATCAATCACTTTTACCTTTAGTGGGATTTATGGCTGCCCTGCCGGCCCTTATTGCAAAGATCCATGGCTGCCAAGAAGGAAAAAAAATTCCAAGTGGCTCAACTCAGGGCTGGAGGCTCTGAACTCGCCTCTTCTCCCCATGGAGGTGACCCTGGGTGAATCCAAAGGGAATGTCTGGGTTTGAGAAGGAGCAGATCTGGTTCATGGGGACAGAAATCCTAAGGGAGATGTGGAACATCCCTAAGCCAGGCTCTCCAGGAAGAGGTGAGAACCAGGAACGCTCAGAAATGGGAAAAAGCTGCTCCAAAGGTTATAAAAACATAGGGGTGGGGATGGAACAAGTGAATATTAACAGGGCAGGATTAGGAGCATTTCTTCCAGGATTAATCCCTGCTTGAATCCAAGTATTTCTTTTATATTCTGGTGCGAAATATGCAAGAGATGCACAAAGCTGTGGAATCACATCCTTGGAAGTGTCCAAGCTCAGACTGGACAGGACTTGGAGCAACCTGGGACAGTGGAAGGTGTCCCTGCCCATGGCAGGGAGTGGGAATGAGATGATCCTTCTATCCCAACCCAAACCATTCTGGATTCAATGATTCTATATACAAGGTGATAATTCCATGGGGAAGGAGGAAAAACATCCAGGTAATCTGAGCAGGATGGATCAGAGCAGCAAGAAGGAGCTTCCTGGCACTGGGTGTCATTCCAGGAGTAGGGACTCAGAGTGGTAAACTTCCTAAACATGGAGACAGGCACAGGAAAGGGGAGTAATCTTCCCAGGGGTGGATTGATGGATATCCAGCAGCACAGGGATCAGACCTGAGAGGAGAGAGGATTTTGGAGGTTCTGTTACAGCTTTTCCCTTGAATTGCTTTTGCTTAGGGTTCAGAAAAGTATGGGGGAAAAAATCTCTTCCAGGGACTTATTTAAAAAAAATATGCAAAGTTTACCAAAAGTGTGAAATTTTAAGGAGTTTAGTTGGTTCTGGGGATCCCAGATTTAGTTTAAATTGGATTCACTGGTGAGAGAAAAAAAAAAGGGAAAACTTTTTCCACAGATATGTTGTGCCTCCAGGTATTTAATCCAAGCTGGGCATGGATGAGAAGTGAATTCTTTTGGTTTGAACCTCCTGATGCTTCCCAGAGCCTTTTCTCCTCATTTTGAGGAGTCTGGGAAGACTGGGCTGGAAAATCAAGGAGGTAAAAGTGGGATAAACAGGGAGGGAAAAGGGGAGCGATACAAGAAGCGAATCCAGGTCTCTGAGCACCTTCCCTGCCTTGGCTCCAGGGCCAGGAGGGGCCGATGCCAGGACATGAGTAAATCCAGGGAGAAGCTCGTAATTCCTATCGATTCTCCAGCAGGCAGCACGAGGTGGATAAAAATGCTTGTTCTATCATTTAGAAAAATGGCAATGTTATGATAGAAGGGATTGATTTTCCTCTTTAGGAATATTCATAAACACCGGTTCCAAGAACTGATAAATCCTTCCCCTGCGCCGAGTAAATCATTCCCAGGGCTTCCCAGAGCACCGGGGGCAAAGGAGGATGTGATTTTTAATTCCTTCTGGAGGAGCTGGGAATGGGGGGAGTCTGAGCGTGCAGGTCATCCACAGCCAGACCTTCCTTTTGAGGGACTTCAAAATCCCAAATTCCTCCTTATTTTCCTGTTTTGGAAAGCTGGGAAAAGAGGCTGAAGGCTTCCCTCCCACTAAATCAGCTGAATCTGGGTTTTTTCTGGCTGCAAATTCCAGTTTTCTCCCCTTTTAGTGATGATATGGAAACGTGAACTCTAGCTGGGATGTAAATCCTGATCCCTTCAGGAATTTTCCCTGGGATAATGCCATCTCATCGTGGCTTTTGTTCCTTCCCTTTACCTATTCCCTGGGAAAGAAACATATCCCACATACTTGGTGTGAGCCAATCCCTGTTTTCTTCCCAGAAAGGGCAGATAAAATCCTCCAGGATCAAGGAGATCCTCTCTGAGCCCATCCAAAAAACCCTTGTCACGCTTGGCCTCCACTTCCCACTTCCAGTTTAAGGTGGGATTCTTTCCCACTCCATGAATTTACAAGCCACCTCCAGGCTGCTGGCATCAACCAAACCCCACAATTCAGCCTCCGGGGTGGTTAAGGAAAGCTGGAGCCACATTCCAGCTGCATTCCCACCTCCTAAGGTTGTCCAGGAGCTCACCAAGGAGTGTTCACATCCCTGGAAGTGCTCGAGGCCAGGGTGGGTGGGTTCTGGAGCAACCTGAGATCGTGGGAGGTTGCCGATGGCAGGGTTTGGAACCGGATGAGCTTTGGGATCCCTTCTGACCCCACGAGTCTGCAAGAAGGATTTATCCCAAGAAAACCTGGAAGAGCCTAATCCTGCTGGACAAAATTTGGTGGGCATGGGCACACCAAGAATAAATTAGCTTGGAATGGTTGAGGTGGAGCTTGCCCATCTTCTTCCCTGTGGGAACACTGATCCCCTTCCTGATGGTGTTTCCAGGATTCTCCTGGCTCAAGTGCCTCTGGATGTGGCCTTAAATCCCCACATTTCCTTGTCCCTTTTCTGCTACATCGCCTGTGGTTATGATCCAAGAAGCAAAACTCCTTGGAGATATCCCTGAAAATTACCCCACAGGAACCATTTTTGATGGAAAGAGAGAAAAAAACCAATGAGGCAAATTAAAAATTCCTGCCCGACTTTCATCCGGGTATTTTGAGAAATAGAAGTTTTTATAGGGATGTGATATGATTAATAAAACCAGGAACATTTTCATGGAGTGTCCATAGGAATTCCACCTTTTCAAAAGCTTTACCTCATCTCACATCATTCCATTGCCTGTGGAATTTCATGGAACAGCAAAAGAAGGAAAAGGCAAAGCATCCTCGCTTCTCCAGCTCACTCCTAACATCTTGCCTGGAGGGAAATTCTGAAAATGTGGACATTTGCAGGATATTTGGATACCTGAGGAGGAGCTTTATCCACTGAGAGGAAAAAAAAAAAAAAGGAAAATCCATGTGTGTCCTGATAAAAAATATTAGCAATTTTTATTACCTTTTAGATTTTACTCCTGCACTAATCCATTTTAATGAGGTCAGCCCGCCTGGCTCCAGGTACCCGGACTAAGTGGAGCAGTTTAATGTCGGGATCAGGGATGAGGAGCACAAGGAAGGGGGGTCTGGATGTTGGACTTTATATCACCCAAAATTACGGCGTAAAAATTGACTCCGTTTGCACATTTTTAACTGGATTTGAAATCGACACCATGTGTAATTATAAAAAGGGATATATCTGCTGGGAATGGGATGAAGCACAGGATTTTCTGTAGGAAAAATTTGCTTATTAGTGCACAGGGAAGATTTACGGGATGATATAATTATTTATTGGGATGTATTTTGTGGAGAAGGGATCATATTATCCATATATTTCCTGCATTATGGCTCTGGACAGTCAATATTAATATTGCTGGAATTTACGATTGGATTTTAGAAAACCACTTTTCCTTCTGTTGTTTCACTTCTTTAGGGAGTAGTTACATGGATTGCAATATAGGAATATCAGGAAGATCTTCCTGAAAAACTGTAAATTTACAGAAAAAAAAGGTTGGAAACAACCTGAAGACAGGGATTAGGGTGAGCCCAAATCGTTTCCTATGAGAGGAACCCACCTCTTATCCTGTCCTGGATGTGAAAAATGATCCATGGAATCATGGAATGGTTTGGGTTGGATCATCTTGACATGGGCAGGGACACCTTCCACTATTCCAGGTTGCTCCAGTCCCCTTCCAGCCTGGCCTTGGATGCTTCCGGGGATATTGAATCCCCAGCCAGTACATGCTCACATGTTCTTCCACGGTCAAGAGGAAAACCAGAGCTCCTCTGAGGGATTCCTGCTTCCCCTTCCTCCTCTTTTCTCCCAGTTTTTGGAATTACAACTCCTGGGGTCAGGCTTGGCTTTGGGGACCACCTTGGGATTTGGGGACCACCTGAGGCTTTCCAAGCAGCTTCTTCCAGACCTTGTGGGACAAGAAGAGGGTTTATTGTCACTGTCATGTGGTATTTGCTGATCTGTCAGGCTGTCCCTCACCTTTGTCTGGTTGATGTCTTGTGGGAGGGAGGGAGCCTGACAGACATCAAATTTGATAGGGAAATTGATAAGCATCGATAGTGGAGATGGGAAGAGGCCTGGAGGGAGGTCTGAGGATGGATAAATATGCCGGGGAGATGGATTTGGACAGAGCCCATCCGTCTCAGATAAGGATCAATACATCTATACCTCTTTTACACCCATCGGTTGTTATCAATGGCCACCCGACTTATTTGATCTTTTCTGTTTTGCAGGGTGAAGGAAATGTTTTCCCTGGATCCACACACAGCAGGAGGGAAGGGAGAGCACCAGATATCCCAGAGATTGATGCTACAGAAGCCCTAAATTGCATCTTTACCCACTCTGCTCTGCTCCCCATCACTCCAAAAATAACCCTAAAATTCCACTGTCAGAGAGGTCCCCAAATCCTGGGACTGGGAGATGGGATCCATCTGTGCGGTTTTATCTGGGATTCTCAACCCTGGCAGCACCAACTCTTGTTTTTCCTGTAAATCCCACGTAATAAACCCCTGGGAACTGTGCAACAAATTGCTTAAGTTGCTGTTTTCTCTCCTGCCTCTCCCCCGCTCCCTATCCATGATCCTCCCCCCGGCTTTGGCTGTTTATTGCCAGCGGAATCGATTCGGGATGGTTTCCCCCCCTCCTTCTCTTCTCTCTGCCCCCATCTCCCACCCTCTCTCCTCGCTCCCATCACCTTTTCCCCCTCCCTCCCCACCTTCCCAGAGCTCCGGGGAGCCCGGTCAATCCATCACTGTGTCCCAGGCGTGTGACAGCCCCTCATAAATGCACCACAATGAGCCCAAATCAGCACCAGCCCAACCAATTTCGCAGAGCAGGAAACATCTGAGGAGCTGAATCCCAGCGTGCCGGAGATTGGAATTGGGAAATTGGTTCTACTCCTCTTCCGTGGTGCTTTTTAATATTTTTTTTTTTAAGCTTACCTATAGATTCTCTCCCTCTTTAGATACATATTTAAGGTAATTCTCTCCCACTTAAATCTCCAGTGCTTATTCCACACGGACAGCGTGGCCCAGTTGCTCTCTCCCTCTCTCCCTCTCTCTCTCTTCCCTCGATTAGGAGAGGGTTTTATTGGGAAACTTGCTTAGGCTGCAGGAATGTGCTGCCTTCAGCAGATTGAGGCTGCGAGCGGGGCTGTGCTCCAGCTCCCCCCGCCAGCCATCCTGGGAGTCCCTGCTCTCTCCTTTCGGGGGCTCAAAATCATGGAAAGCCACTTTTCCCTTGGGATTGGCCCGTGTGGGGTGTGAGTGCTCATTCCCACCCAGAGAGGGTAAAGAATGGGGTTAATGCACATCCTCATGGAGTTATGGATGTGTGACCTCACTCTGGGAGCACTCAGTAGTCAGAGGGCAGCGATTCCGTGGAGATTTTGTCATCCCAAAGAACATTTGTCCCACTCGGGTGAATGATGACCCGAGCCCCAAGGACCTGGCAATGGCATGGATGGATGTTCCCTTTTTCTTGGAGGCACTTAGGGGACATGAATCCCACATGGAATTTGAAGGGAGAGCTTTTCAGAGCTGGGATAATCTTCTGAGAGTGCCTGGAAGGAAGGGACTCCTGGTGTCACCTTCTGGTTGCTGCTGGAGGGTGATGCTGAGGTTTTGTGGTGACAAACTGGGAGGTGTTCCCTGTTCGTGGCATGGAGGGGGTGCAGATGGTTGGGTTGAGGCAGCAGAAATGTGGAAATGTAAAATCACAGGAAAACTCTGTCTCCAGTTTGGAAGGCTCAAGATTAACCTCCCCATTAGAGGGAGAACTGTCTGTGGGATCTTCCAGTGAAGGGACTGGAAACTGGGAGAGAAAAGAGTTGGAAAAAATGGAAAAATGAGGTGGAGCTTCAGGAAACACTCAATTAATGTTGGGATGTTGCGAGGGCTTCACAAGGGTTAAAAAACAGGGAAAAGAAAAACTGGATGGATGAAGCTGGGAAAAATCTGAAGGGCTGTGAAATACGAGACTGCCTCTGGCTCTGGAGTTGCAAACTGGACAGTTTGGAGAACAGGGATGGTATTTTGGGGAGATTTCATTAAGATCATCTTGTGTTTTAGAGATTGTGGTGGGAGATGAGCTCCCAGGCCAAGCTGGTCCAGCATTTCTTAGGGAATGATGTGAATGCCATGAAGTGTTTCTGAAGGGATCCACTAGGAAAGTTTTATATAGATATATATAAACTATTTACTAGGGACTGGAGTGACTGGAAAATGAGTGAATGGCTTCCCACTGCCAGAGGCCAGGGATAGATGGGATATTGGGAAGAAATTCTTCGCTGTGAGGGTGGTGAGGGGCTGGAATGGAATTCCCAGAGAAGCTGTGGTTGCCCCATTCCCTGGAAGTGTCCAGGGCCAGGCTGGACAGGGCTTGGGGCAACCTGGAATAGTGGAAGGTGTTCCAGCCTGTGGAACTGGATGATCTTTAAGATCCCTTCCAACCCAAACCCTTACAGGATTCGATGAGTTGCATCCAAAACAGGATGGAAAAGCCTCCATCCAGCTTTTCCCTCAGGTGCCTGGCACCAACTACAAATAAACCAAATAATTTTGCAAATCTTCCTGGGAAGCTGCTCCCAAACCAGTGGGGAAAAGGTCTTGGATCTCCTTAGATCCTGGCTGACACCGCCAAGAAGATTCCTGACCATGTACCTGCTTAGGTGTGACCTGGGTGGTTTTCCAGGGACATTCAGGTGTGACCTGGATGGTTTTCCAAGGACATTCATGTGTGACCTGGGTGGTTTTCCAAGCACATTCACATCTGACCTCAGTGGTTTTCCAAGGACATTCCGGTGTGACATGGGCGGTTTTCCAAAGACATTCAGGTGTGACCTGGGTGGTTTTCCAAGCACATTTACGTGTGATCTGGGTGGTTTTCCAAGGATATTTAGGTGTAACCTGGGTGGTTTTCCAAGCACATCACGACCCCAAATTCCAGAGCAGCCTCTCACCCAAACATTTGAATATTCTCCCTGCACCTCTTGCCACTTGAGCCATTACACTCAGAGCTTCCCTGAGTGCCCAAGGGCCTCTCCCTGGTGATCACTCATCCCGGGAAATTGTTACGAGGCAGATAATTAATTGTTGCGAGTCACTAAAAAAATGATCATTCTTTGCAGAAAATTACCCCGATGTTCTGCAGAAATGTTAATGCTCGCAGCCATAAAATGAATGGGGAGCTACAGCTCCAGCTGCCAGGAGAGCTGTGAGTTATAATCCCACCACTGGATGCGGAAAGCCTGAGCTTCCAGACGTTTCTGGAGAGAGGGAATGCATTTTCACTGTATAACAGTTTGATTTTATGATTATTTTTTCCTGCCCCAGAGTCCGCAGTTGAGTATTAATGACTGAAGCAGGGATAGGAACGTTTTGCTGATCCCAGCTTGGCGTGGAGTGAGGCTTCATATTTATTTCCATCTGGCTACTGGGATTTTACTCCAAACAGTTGGATAAAAGGACTTGGAAATTCATGGCAAGGCTGGTCAGGCTTTTAGGGCTGTATTCCATCGCCTCCTGGGAATAAAGAGCTGGGATTTAGGAGCAGCAGGGAGACAAAATGAAAATTAACAGGTTAATTGCTGGGAGTTAAAAAGTCTTAATTTGCTCTCCAACCAAAATGCAGTGGGAACAGCTGGAAAGGTGGTCTTGTCCCCATATCCCAATAAATCCAACCTAGCTAGGCTTAGGATCTCTAAAGTTTTGGCTTGGGAGTCAGGATAACTCCTGACAGTGCATCCAGCAGAGTTCCTGTGGCTCACAATGCAAACTCTGCTGACTCCAGAGCCCGGCTGAGGTGGGCAGGTGTAAAGAAGGACACAGAGTGGTTTTGGAAGGAATTTCTCCCATCCCTCTCCAAGATAAGACCTGACATTTTTATCGATTTCCATTTGTTCTGGAGCAGCATTTGCATCACTCACTCCACAAATGGAATGAGGAGATGACTCAGATCACAGCTGCTTTCCCAAATGTGGTTTAGGGGTTTTGTTGTTGTTCTTTAAGAAATGCTCATTTCCCAAAGGATCAGCTCTTGGCTTTCTTCTTCCATGCTTGAATTCCAGTGACTTCACCTCCAAGAAACGGGGTGGGTTTCCCGGCTGCAGGGAAATCAGTGAGACAAACACCTCCTCCCTCTCTTCCAAGCTTTTGTTTTCCCTGTTTGTCATGCAGCTGGGATGGAATCCATCTGTGGTCAGCAGGGTGGAAGAAAATTAACTTTCTCTTCCAGCAGGAGTCCAAGATCCAACAGATCCATGTCATATTCCAAGGAAAGTCCCTAATCAGGGTATGTTGTTGGATATATGGAATTTGCTGGATGGAGCACCGGGGGTGAGAAAAGTACAGGAAGCAGAAATGTTGGAGAATCCAGTTTGGGGCAAAGGGGATGGATACCGAGACAGGCAGCTGGAATCAGGGAGTGACGAGGCAGGAACTACAGGGAAATCCTGCAGGAATTCGGGTTGTTTCTGGCTGAGAGGAGAAATCCAGCCTTGGAATCCAATAAACAAAGCAGCCAGAGGGAGGGAAGGGTTTGGTGGGAAGGTTTAGAAGCTGACAGAGCAGGAAAGATTTGGGTTGGACATTAGGCAAACGTTCCCAAATGGAATGAGTGAAGGAATGTCTGGGAAGGAGAAGGATCTCCAAACACTGGGAGGGCTTGGGACCAGGTCAGGCAAAACCTTGGAGGGGCAACATGGATCCTTCTACTCCTATCCTGAGGAGAGGAAATGACTCCATGGACTCATGGAACGGTTTGGGTTGGGAGGGACCCTCAGAACCATCCAATTCCAAGGACAAGGACACTGTCTATTGCCCCAGGTTCCTCCAAGTCCTGTCCAACCTCTCCTGGAACACTTCCAGGGATGGGACAGCCACAGCTTCTCTGGGAATTCCATCCCAGCCCCTCACCACTCTCCCAGCCAGGAATTCTTCCCAATATCCCATCTGTCCCTGCCTTCTGGCAGTGGGAAGCCATTCCTGGTGTCCTGTCCCTCCATCCCTTGTCCCAAGTCCCTCTCCAGCTCTCCTGGAGCCCCTTCAGGCACTGGAAGGGCTCCGAGGTCTCCCTGGAGCCTTCTCTTCTTCAGTTTGAACACCCCCTGCTCTCCCAGCCTGGATCCAGGGCAGAGATATTCCAGCCCTCTCCATGACCCTTTAGTGACTATTCCATCCTCTTTTTCCAAAAAATCTGGATCAGATTTTTTTCCAGGCTGTTTTTCCCACATAACCAAAACCCCAGCTAGAGAACAGCCTTTCTGCAGTCACACCTTTGGTTTCTGCTGATCAAAGCCAGGCTCAGAGGGCTGATGGAGCTTCCTGACTCCAGGACTGATCCCTCCTCAGTGCTTCCAACTCTAATGAGCTGTCTGGGAAGAGGAAAGGGAGACAGGAAGGTGCTTTGCCATCCTGAGGTGACACAAACTTGTCACTGATGCCTCCTTTGATGGCCTCTCACCAGGGAATGTTCCACAGGGATGCTCAGCTTGTTTGGGATTTGTGTTTTTTATCCCTCATCATTATCAAGCTTTGATGAGTGACAGCAACCGGTGCCACCCTTTGGAAAGAGAAATCATGGAAAGCTGCTCTGGCAGAGGATTCATGCAGCAAGAAGCCCCCATGAGGTGGTCTTGTGATCCATCCAGCTTCATTCAGAGCAGGCAGGAATGCCCAAAAACCAGGGATATCATCCATGACATTCAATTAAAACAGATGTGCTAAAAAGGAGCTTCTCTGCTTGACCCATTTTCCCTGTCCAGATCTCTTCCCAGATGTGCCAGCATTCCATGCAAATGTTGTATCCCCCTCTACCTGCACAAATCCATGGGTATTTTCCAGCTCTGGATGCAGAGTTCCTGCTCCATCTCCAACCAAGAAGGATAGAGATAAATTTGGGAGTGGAGGTCGTGTCTTCCATGAAATCCAGGAGAGATGACACCACTCCCAAAAACCCAGAATATGCCACATGGAATTCCCCCTGGAGTACACCAGAAGCATTTGCTTATGGAGGTGATCAGATGTTAGACCAGGGACTTGGAGAAATTGTGGGATCTTCATCCCTGGAGGCAACCAGATCTCAGCTGGAAAATCACGGAATCATTGAGGTTGGAAAAGACTTCCAAGATCGTTGAGTCCCACCTGTGACCCAAACTTGTCACCCAGTCCAGAAGTGCCACATCCAGTCACTCCTCAGACACCTCCAGGAGTGGGGACTCATCCCCTCCCTGGGCAGCCCCATCCAATGCCTGATCACCCTTTCCATGAAGAAATTCCTCCCATGTCCAGCCTGAACCTTTCCTGGTGCAGTTTGAGGCTGTTTCATCTTATCCTGTTCCTTGTTCCATGGGAGAAGAGGCCAACACTGAGCATCCTATTCTAAGTCTAAAACTGAGTTTATCTTCAACGTTGAGGGGCTCTAAGCAGAGCTTTGGACAGGAGGTTGCCAGAGGTTCCTTCCAAATGTTTTTTGGATTCTACAATTTAGACAAAAAACTGTGGAAAATTCAAAGTTGGCTTTTAGCTGTGAGATTAATGAGGATTTTGAGTGCTGGTCCTTCTCTCTGATCTCTGGGGTTAAAATCCATTCCCAAAAATCCTTCCCAATGCCATGTGCGATTCTGTTCGTCAGTTTCCATTTCCATGGGATGCAATCCCATTTTAATAATTTTAAATTGCCCAAATAATCATTACCCTCTTAACTGCCTGCTTAATGAAGAAGCTGATCCCCAAGGGCTTATTGAGGCTTATCTATTCCTGGGTGACCTGGTGGGTATTGATTATTTGCTCGTTAGTCTTCATTAAGGATGGGTTTTAATCAACCATCGGAAGATAATCCAGAAGCCAGCAGAAGCTTTTCTTGGGAGACATTGCTCACCTCCAGATAGGACATCCCTAAAAAATTATGTTCATTTGCAGATCTTCTGGGGAGAAAGCTGGATCTTGGATTTGATTTCCTGAGATTTTTATGATCCCAACTTGTTTCTGGTTTGTGGTGTCCTCCAAAATGTGCCAAAATTAGGAAAACATCCTTAAAATTGGACCTAAATTGCAGAGGTTGCAGCCTCTCAGAAAATTCTGCTCACTTTCAGTGGGATCCCTAGGTTTTCCAGGCTGGATGTGACCAGAAGTCACTGATTTCCTGTGTCCGCAAGCTCTGCTCCAGCACTGAGGGAATACCAGTGCCCTTTATCCCAGGAATGTTGTGGATGTAGAAAAATCTCTGCCCCGTGGGAAAAAAGGAGCTGCTTTTCTGTCTTCCTTGGTCCCCAGATGGTGGGACAGGACCAGCCTCCCTGAATCCATGGGATGTGGAGACGGGGAAGATTCTGGATAGGATTTGGGATGGTGAACAAAACTCCTGCCTCTGTTTTCCCTCCCCAAGGCACCTCTTCCTCCTTTTCCCCCCGGGATTGCAGTGTGGGCTTGGTACAGGAATATCAGTGTGACATCTTTGTGGAATCTGGAACACTCTCCTGGGGCTGCCAGATATTTTATAGGATCTGGAGGGAATTCTTTCTGGATCAGAAACAGAAGGTCATGCTGGGGAATGAGACTTTGCCCAGGTGAGGCTGCCAGGGAGGACCTGGGCAAGTGTGGAGGTGTCTGAGGCCTCTCAAGAGAACCTTGCCAAGCTTGGTTTCCCACCTGGAAGAGCCAAAGATTTCTGGAATGTGGGTTTTCCATCCTTTCCTTCCCAGTGGGAAGCACTGCCTTGCCTTGCTGCACAGGGGGTGATTTTTAAGGCAGAATGACAAATGGGTGCGGGGGAAAGAAAGATTCCTCTTTTTCTTGGGGACCAAATTAATGGAAAATCAATCTGGCCTCAAAAATCCATTAACGGTGATAATGCACCGGTGACGTGGCAGGAAATCCAATAGTGGGAATTAAAGTGGGGCTCTCCCACTTTCCTGCAGCCATGGGAATTTGTGGGGATCGTGCTGGGGGCAGCAGATTCTGAAGAGTGCAGAAACCACTTCACCTCTTTCCAAGATGTCCTGGATTCCCACCCTGGCTTCCTGTGGCAGCTCCCTCCTTGCCTAGAGCAGTTGCTTGGAGGGTTGAAAATCCCCCAGGAATTTATTCCATGGGTCACTCAAGGGAGGATGTGATTAATTTTTAAGGAAAATCTCCTTCTGGATGCACCAGGATAGAGACAAACCCACCCTGACCTCAATTTGGGGCTCTTTGGAATTTTGATCCAAGATGTCAGAGTCCCAGAGTATCCCAGACACCCTCAGGAAAACAGGTCCTGGCCTGACCCTTCTTCTCTGCTTGGCTGCCTTCCACAGGGATTGGATACAACTTTGGGAAGGAAAAAACCTTGGATCAGGGCTGCCCCTCTGCAAAGAGGTGAAACCACACAGGGAAAAGTCAAAATCCATGCCAGGAATCTCTGGGATAAATACCACATAGTGCCAGTAATTCCCACCCCTCTGCCAGTTTTGAAACTGATCCAGTTTTGGATCAGTCTCACCAGGAGTCACTGAGCAGATCCCAGTGTGTCCCAGCACTGTCCTACAAATCCAAGGCTTGGGAAGGTGAGCTGGCCTCTGGAATCACTCTTGGGTGAGCATCAGCCCCCAAAACATCACATCCGCATCCCCGCTCACTCCATTGCTGATGGATCTTTCCTGTTCCACATGTAATGGAAGCTGCCTGGCAGGTCCATCCAGCCCCACGGAGGTTCCCCCTTTCCCCCTCCTTCCCCCAGCTCCGTCTGCTCCCCCACAGCCCTCAGATCCCGGGATTTATGAGCCAGCCTTGCATTATGAGGTGAGTGACTTATCGCTCTGTCAGGGCCGGCGTTTTAAGACAGAATTATATGGGAGAGGGAAAAGATTTTTACCAAATTAATGAAAAATCAATCCAGCCTCAAAAATCCATTAATGGTCATAATGCACTGGTTCCAGATAGAGAGATAGCGGAGAATCCAATAGTTCCTGTTAAATACCTCTCCTGGAATGGAGCGCCTGGGATATAACTCATTCATTAGGCTGCCGATGTTTACTTTTTAAAGTGACACCAATCCCTGTCCCTGCAGGATTCCATGAAGAATTTATAAGCCCACATTCCCCCAGTGCCCATCTCCGGGGCCAGCCTGGAGGAATTGATCCTCTGATCCCTTTTCTCCCCCTCCCTGGGACAATCCCTGCTGAGGCAGGGCTGGGATGGCTCTGTTCCTACAGCTGACGTTTTCCAGCCTCCCCTAAACCCCGGCTTTCACCCCAAACTGCTCTCCCAGGATCTAACCTGAGCTGGGGAGGTGTCTCCTCTCCACTTTCCAAGTCTTAGAGTAGAGCTTGGCTTAATCTCCTCTCTGCTCAGCCTGGGACTGATCCTGCTCCTTGCCCAGCCTCATCCAGCTGTGGGGAGTGGGGGTGGCTCCAGGGAACTGGGAATCAGTGCTGGTGCTTCCCCATTTCCTAGCTTTCTCGGGCTGAATTGGGATCATTTAGCCTGGAAAAGAGAAGCTTTGGGGTGACCAAATTGTGGCTTTTCAGTTCCTGAGGGGAATTTGGGGGAAGATAGGGCCAAACAATTCCCAAGAGCAAGGAGTGACAGGAAAAGGGGGGATGAGTTCAAGCTGAGAGTAGGTTTATTTTTTAAATATTGGGAAAAGGCTTTTTCCTGGGAGTGTGGAGAGGAGCTGGAACAACCATAAAAACCTCAAAACCACCAGTTCATGCCATTCCTCCCCCACTGACTTTTATCCATGCAGTGTTCCAGTCTTCTGGAGAGGCCTGATTGTGGGAATTATATCCCACTGAGGTGTACCCTGGTATCTTTAGGATGCTGAGCCCCAGAGATGGAAGAGAATGCGTGTTCATTCTGCAAAGTGCCTGATATTCCAAGGGGAAAGCTTGTCTAAGGCATTGCTCAGCCTGAGGGGGGTCGGATGGACCATTCCCACTGCCCAGCATGTCCTGGTCGTGCACTGGAGTGGATGGGAATTCTGCTTTTCCCAGGAAACTGAGCCAAAATCCAAGTGTTTGGCGAAGTGAAGTCAAAAAACAGAGACTGAATTCACAGCTTTAAAACAAAAATATTTCCCCTGAAGGGGGTCTCAGTTGTTGCTTACTAGGAGGATCCTTGGAGATCATTGGATCAAATTCATCCAGCTCCAGCATCCTGCACTGGATGTTCCTGTTCTTTATCAGGCCTGGGAAAATCTCCTCCTCATGGAAAAGTGCAGAACATTCAGTCTTGTCCAGGAGCCAGAGCTGAGCTGTACTTTTGGAGCTGCTCTGATCTCAACTCTCTTTGCTTTGCAGCTTTCACAATCCCTGGGATTCCTGCGTTGCCACAGATTCCTTCCTGGTTTACGCTGGGCTCAGGAAAGGTGGGATCAGGACCTGGCACACTGGGATGCAGTGCCTGGATAGAGTCAGGTCCACACATCGACCCTGCTAAATGTCATAATGCACCAGGCTTTTGTTTCCTTGGAATCTTTTAAAAAGCAATAAAAGGCCCCAGAATCCCAGGAGCACCAAACATCCAACAAAGTGACAGCCTGTCAAAGCTGCCTTCCCGAGAAACCCTGGGCCTAGCAAATTTTAAGCAGGAAAATTTATTCCCGTGTCGCTCATCTCTCCGAGTGAAAAATGGCCAGGGCTCCTCTTTTGCATGAGGGCTGGAAAACTCCACGGTGCTCAAACAAGCGGAGCGGCCTCCAACAGGACCATTCATCATCCGGAAAAGGCAGCGGCGACAACCCCAGCGCCAAAAAAAACGGGGAAAAAAATTAAGTTGTGGGTTTTATCCAAGCTTAAATGATCTCGGCCATTAATATGACACGACAGGCAGAGCACCACGCTTCCCTGGCTTCCCTGGTTTCCTTGGGATCTAACAGAGGTCTCCAGGACAGCGGCTCTATTACCTGGTCACTTTTGCTGCTGTGGTTTCCCACTTCCAGGGAGTTTTCCCCAGGAGATTTTGGTCCCAATGTTTGTGTTGAGCTTGTGGGGCTTTCTAGGAGGGCGGGATGAAGAGTTGGGAAGGAGATGAGGAAGCAGTTTCTGAGCAGAGCTTTCCACCCAGTTGGGAATAGATTTTTTTTCTGGAGATGGTTTGGAGTAGGAAGATTTCAGATTTGCTAAATTTTTTTTTTTTCCTCAAGTCACACTTCCAGCTTGATTTCTGTTGAACTGTCTGAGCTTTGGGATGTTCCCCCATCGCCAGAAGTGCTCAAGACCGGGTTGGACAGGGCTTGGAGAAGCCTGGAATAGTGGAAGTTGTCCCTGCTCATGGCAGGAGTTTGGAATGAGATGATCTTGAAGGTTCCTTCCAACCCAAACCATTCCAGGATTCTGTGACTGCTCTTCCCCTTGGAGGGCCCTCTCCTTGTAAAGCAATCAGCTCTCACAGACCCCTCTGCTTTCCTTGTTTGTATCCCATGGGATTAGTCCAAAGAGCCCTAGATCTTCTCTTCAAATATCCAGGGCTAAGATCCTTCTGTTTGTCTTGTTCTTTTCCCTCAAGATGCAGAATCCTGGAATTATTTAAGTTGGAAAACACCTCCAAGATCATCGGGTCCAACCTGGGACCAATCCCCACCTTGTCACCAGTCCAGAGCACTGAGTGCCATGTCCAGTCATTCCTTGGATACCTTCAGGAATGGGGACTCCAAATGTCCCAGGCAGCCTCTGACCACCTTTTCCATGAAGAAATTCCTCCTGATATCCAACCTGAACCTGCCCTAAATGATCCTGCATTTGGGAAGGTGAATACAAACATAGACTTTCCAGGAGATGACAATGACACCACCAGATGGTCCCAGCTGCAGCCTGAAGGTCTGACCTTCCTCCTGGGCACAGGTGGGATTCTCCCTCCTCCCGCCCTGCTGGGACTTTTCCAGGTCCTCACATGGGACCCATCACATGGAGCACATCCGTGACCACCTGCGGAACCATTCCATGTGTGGCAGGAGGATGTGGATCAGGATTTTATTTAGAAACACTGACTGATAAGGAGCTTAGATCCAGACCCCGTGGATCTTAATCCTCCGGGAGTTTCGAAAGCAGAAACGAAATCTAAACCAGAAGAGGAAACTTTCACTTTCTCCCCTCTCCGAGAGGTCTTGGAATGGGTGGGATTGGTCCCTTGCCAGCCCGAGGGAGTTGAGATGATGGGAATTTCTGGTCACTCTGTGCCACCCTCACCCAGCTGGTGTCATCACCCAGTCAGGGAGACTTGAGTGCACCTTTCTGGCCTCAAAATCTCTTCCCAATCTTTCCTCGTGGGATAAAATCAGCCCCTAGCTGTGCCTGAGGTTGCCCAAACCCTGGGTCCAGCCTTTGTGACCTATCCTGTGCCTGGTGACAGTGACCTGAGGGGCTGGTAGGAGATTTGTCACCTGCAGGGTTACGTGCAGTGGATCTGTGGTGACGTTTTGTCCCCAAGCTGGCTGAGCTGTCCCACATTTGCAGCTCCATGTGGTGACATCAGCCCTTCCACAACCCCACGTGAGTATAAGATGCTTTCAGGGGCTTGCAGGATGATGAAAATCCCAACAGGAGCCTGAGGATCAGTTTTCCCCACTGGGAAAGTTTCCTCTGCCTGGGTGCAGACACTTTCCCACCATTCCAAACATTCAACTTTCCCACAAGCCCAGGGGGATCCTGGAGAGGTACAAATGTTGCAGCCCAAGCCTTGATGTGCCACTCACAAGGGTGGAAGGAGAATCATGGAATGGTTTGGGTTGCAAGGGACCTTTAAGATCATGGAATTCCACCCCTCAACCATGAGCAGGGACACCTTCCACTATCCCAGGTTGATCCAAACTTCATCCAGCCTGGCCCGGAGCAATTCCAGGGATGGGGCAGCCACAGCTTCTCTGGGAATTCCATTCCAGGGCTTTGCCGCCCTCTGAGGGAAGAATTCCTTCCCAATATCCCATCTAACCTCACCCTGTTCCCGTTTAAAGCCATTCCCTGTGTCCTGTCTCTCCATCCCATGTCCCCAGTCCCTCTCCAGCTCTCCTGGAACCCCTTTAGGCACTGGAAGGGGCTCTGAGGTCTCCCTGGAGCCTTCCCTTCTCCAGGCTGGACATTCCCAGCTCTCCCAGCCTGACTCCAGAGCAGAAGGGCTCCATCCCTTGGAGCATCTCCAGGGCCTCCTCTGGAACTTTTCTGGCAACTCAACATTCTTCTGACACTGGAGCTCCCAGAGCTGGATGCTCCAGGTGGGATCATCAAGGCTTCAACACCTTCAGGGCAGATTTCCAAATCCCTCTCTCCCTTTTCCTAGGATTTTACAGATCAAACCCACAAAGGATTCTCTATAGTTCGAGGTCTTTTCTTTGTCTGTCCTGATCTTTTTGATCCCAAGGATTCCCTAATTGCTGGGAGGGGTGAACAAGGAACACTGGGAATGGCATCATGATGGGATTGATTTTATATTTCTCTATATTTCTCAGATCACACAACAAAAAAACTCCAAAACCCGGTCCAGCTTTTTTATTTTAAACCAAATCTCTACCCTGGGCTTAGCCAGGCCTGGTAACACCTCATAATTTTTCTTTAAATCATAAGTGGAGCATCTGACAAGACAAGAAAAAGAGGGAAAAAGTCAAAAGTATTCTCCTAAGGTGTTTGGGAAGCTGAAAAGTTCCTCATTACTCAGTCATGGTATCAAACAGACTTTTCCCCATCCATATAAAATAATTCCCTGGATCTAAATTTAAACAATTTTAGGCCATTTTCTGGGAAATCTTGGAAAAAAATTTAACTGGTGTCTTATGAAAGTCAAATTGAAAGTCAAATCGAGTCAGGTCGTTTTCTTTCTTTTTTTTTTTTTCCTTCTTCAAGGTGATTTTCCCCTTTGGATTTTATGGATCTTGGTGTTCTTCCTAAGGGAAGCAGGGAACAAAGTCCTTGGGAGCAGACAGAGCTCTTCCTTGACAGCTTTCATACTGAGCTTAAATCTAAGGAGGAAATTCAAACAGACATAGATAAATTTATAGACATGGGTATGGGTATATGTGCATGTGTGTGAACAAAACAGACTTAAGACAGGGCTTTGCTTTGCCTTTAAACATTAATATTGAAGCTGAGCTCCCTCTCCCATCCACCTCATTCCCAATTTAACCCGCTTTAGACATGGGGAAAACTGAGGCACAGCCATTCTGCCTGAATTCCTAGCAACCCTGATTGCTCAGCTCTTGGCTTGGCACCTTTTGGGGCTGGATCCTGGTCTCCTGGAGGATGAGCATCCTCCAGTGACAAGGAACAAACCTTGGGAATGTCACGAGGCAGAACCGCTCGATGACGCCGAGCCCATGCTGGGAAGTCCCTGTGGCTCCTGAGGTAATTTCTAAGCAATTCCTGACCACTCAAGCATTTAAATCCTTTGCAGACTCAATTAAAATGTTTTGGGGGAGTTGCTGGGTGTTTTGGGAGGTGTTTTTTTTTTTCCCCTAAAAGCCTTTTAAACACCACTAAAAAAGTCTTTCCTCATTTCTGCTGCGGGATTGGCGGAGTGAGGACAAGGAAAGCCTGGGGTCATTCCAGGAGTCATTAATCCTGCTGGACAGGAGCTTTGTTGGCAATATTTCCCTCTCCAGCTGGGTGAGATCCCACTGTTCCCGAGAGCCTGGAGGAGTCAGACCCAGCTTTGAGCCTGGGCTGGAGCAGCAAAGCTTAAAGTCATCCTGCAGCACTAAACTGGGCTTATCCTTATCTTGTGCTGTGAGGCACGAGGGGGTGGAGACAGAAATTTCTCCTTGCTGAAGGTTTTCTTCTCTTTTCATCCATGGCTGGTGCAGTCTGGGATAGTGGGAAGTGTCCCAGCCCATGGAAGGAGGTGGAATGAGATGGGCAGGAAGTCCTTTCCGAGCCGAACTATTCCACGATTCCAAGACTCTTCCCCTTGCTGGTTTAACTGGCTCCATAAAATGGAATCTTTCAGCTGCTCTGGTTTTCCTTCCAGGCTGTCACATCCATGAGGGAAATTCCCCAAGAATGGCAGAAGGCAGGAATGCTCTCAGAGCTGGCCAAACATCTCCTGGCTTGGAGAGGAAGACAAACTCTTCCCAAATCCCTGCCAATCCATCCTGGTGACCAGGCTGCTCCTTCATCCCCCTCCTGGGATCTGTCTTGGAGCACTTTCCAAGTGCTGGGAAGATGCTGTGAGTCCCCCTTTGCTTCCTCTTTCCCACCTGGGATTGTTCCTTGCTTTCCTGTCAGTTTTGGATCATCTTTAGGAAAAGCAAAGCTTGATCCTTCTCCTCTTTCCCCCCGTCATCCCAGTCCTTCCAGGAAGCTGTCCAGAGCAATTCTCATCCTTGTCAATACTGCCTTGGATGGCCGGGTCAATCCTGTCAGAATCCACCCCAGAATAATTTCCAGGGGTTTTGAGGGATAAAATCAATCAGTCTATGAATGACTCATTCCCAGCTGGCACAGGCCAGGCCTCCTGCATCCCATTGTGGGGTGACTTTTTGGGATAAATGAATTTTGCCTTTTCCTTACTCCACCTCAGTTCTCCCCCACCCCCTTTCCCTCCAAACATTCCTATTTCCCATCCCAAGCCCTGGAAGGTGCCTCTAAGGAGCCAGCTGGGCTCCATAAGCCCTTAAGCAGCTCGGGGCCATGCCCACGTCACCGAAGGCACAGCTGGGATGGCCGAGGTGAGCAGGACAGATTTTCGGGAGCTCATCTCCCACTGGGATGCTCCAAGGCGGGGACAGACGTTGGATTAGGGGTTATTATCCCTCTCCAACTATAGCAACGCCTAATCCAGGGATGATGCTTTTGACAGGTGGAGATGAGGGATGGATCCGTCCCTCCTGACATTAAGGAGCTTTCAGTGGCTCTGGTGCTGTCCAGACTTCCTGTTATCCACAGGGATTCCCAGATCTGCTCCAAGTGAGGTCCTTGCTGCTGCTGGACCCTCACCTGGGGATAAAAAAAAAAACCCAAAAGACTTTGGGACAGAGTTTGTCCCAGCAGGGACAAACGGGAGGGATCAAATCCAGGCCCTTTTTCCTGGGGAAGGTGGCTTTGGGACGCAGCAGCTCCAAGGATTTTTCCTTTAGTGCAGCACCTGACATGGCACTTTTGCATCTGTGTCCTAATGAAGCAGTGATTAATTAGCACTGGGATCCTCCTAAAAGAGCCAGCGCATCCCAAACCTGGCCCTGCCTCCCCTGGAGCGGGGCTGGGCTCTCTCCTCTCCCCCTTCCTTGTTTTTCCACTCTGCCTTCCCTCTCCCAGTAAATTAATCTCCATTGCTCCAAAGGTCTCTCTGGCACACGCCGCTGACCCAAGCTCAAATTGATTTTTTTCCCTCACCCCTCACCCCTCACTGTTTTCTGCCAGCAAAGCACAGCAAGGATTTTTTTTTCCCCACCTGGAATTATTTTGATTTTTTTTTTTTAGTTTTGGAGGGACTAAACTTTGACCCTTTAGAAGTGAAAAGGAATTATTTCCATGCGGGGAAATGGGGAAGGAGCCTGGAGGGTGGGGGCCCTTTTTTATGGCTGTTTAAGGGGTGAAATTATCGAGGCAGCTCCTGGGGATTCATTTTTCCTGGTTTTTCCCTGCTTGTCCTGATCCAGCTGTGAGTTAAGGCAACAGATTTCTCCTGTTTCCAAACAAATTAGTGGAAAACCATCCTGTCCTGTGGCTTGGAGGTGTTCTGGTGGCCCTTGTTTCCCCAATTTTTTTTGAAAACCTTCAAATTAGGAAGAAATTCCTTACTCAGAGGGTGTTGAAACACTGGACCAGGCTGCCCAGAGAAGCTGTGGCTGCCCCATCCCTGGAAGTGTTGAAGTCCAGGCTGGAGGGGGAGTTGGAGCAACCTGGGATAGTGGAAGTGTCCCTGCCCCTAGAAAGGAGTGGAATTCCATGATCTCGAAGGTCTCTTCCACCCCAAACCATTCCCTGATTCCATGACTTCACCATTCAATCCTCTTGATGACCAAAATGAAGCTCCTCTGGCAAATCCCTGCCTTTGAGGAGGTTTTGCAAACCTCTGGAAAGAGCTGGAAATGTTTCCTGCATGTTTCCCTCCAAAGGCTCCCATGTCTCTGTGACAAAGGAATTTAAATTTTTCCATAAAAGAGGAAATCTTCCTGCAGATGTGGAGCGGGATGGTGGGATGGGACCTGATCCATTTCCACTTCTGATTTTTCCTCTTTAGAGAGGAAAATCCACCAGCATGGGCAGGAAATATCTTCATGAAGGAGAAGGAAATACAATTATTATCCCTGTTCCATAAATTAGGGAGGAATTAAGAAAAAAGCAGGTCCATGGTGTGCCAGAGAATTCTCAGGATGTCCCTACAGCACCAGCTCCCATTGGGAACACAGTGACTGCCAAGGGAAAAGAAGTGGGAAGAGAGCTGGAGGAACAAGGAAAATCAAGGAATGACTCTGGTCCAGTGGTCTCCAATGTGGGGTTGAGAATTTTGCAACACTTTTCCAGGGAATTTTTCCTCCTGGGAAGTTGAAGGGAGATGGAGACATAAATCTGGGTGCTTGATCCAGCTTTTCCTGCCTGGGATAGGCACTGGGAGAGGGAGCATGCCTGGATTCCCAGGAATTCCCCATCTCTTGTCGGGGGAATCTTTCTATTCCCACTTTTGATTTTTTTCCTTTTTTTTCTTGTCTTGCCAAATGCTCCACTTATGAGTTCTTATCTCTTTCTCTTCCCACTCTGGAGTCTGGACACACTGCAGGAACACCTCTCATGGAGGAGCACGTGGGAGCTTTAATCCTGGATAAAACATTCCAGTGCCCCACTTGGCATGGCAGGGCCTCCTCCCTCCCTGCACAGCATTCCCAGCGTGCTGCTCCTGGATGTGAGGCAGGGTGTTCAGGAATGTGTTCCATGGGATGAAGCAGCGTTCTCAGCCTTGGCATGAAGCAGTGGATTAATCTTGGCCAAAATCCAGGAAAAATAGGACCCTATCAATCTTCTCATTCCAGGGATTGGACAAGAAGCCAGGGATGCTTTTGGGGGAGGCACTGAGGGCAGTGTTGAACTGCATCAAAATCCAAGGAATTTTGTCCAGGAAAGGGTCTTCCTGCTTTTCCTGAGTCCAAGTGGGTCTGAAAAAGAAGTGGGAATGTTTGAAAGCTTGGCCTGATCCCACCACGGGATTTGGGAGCAGCATCCTGGCAGGGACAGGACATTCAGCATCCTCCCAAGGGTCAGCCTGGTGTTGGATTTCAGCTCCAGGTGGGGAAGCTGCTCCCAAAATTCCTCCACGCAGCCAAGTCAGCAGCTCTGGAATTGGCTCCTCAGCAGGATCTGGGGGATGTCTCAAGGACAGCACTCCCGCAGAGGCCACACAGGGCTGGGGACACCAGGATGTCACACACAGTATGACTGTGGGATGGGTGGAGTGGAGGGAAGAGGGAAAGAGAGAATTGTAAGGAATTTTGTTTGGACTCATCCCTGAATTTGTAGAGGAGCGAATTTGGGATAGGTGGCCCAGGGAGAATGCCCCCTCTGGAAGTGTCCTGGGGACATTTTTTCATCAGGCTCCTGCTGAGAAGCACCTTGGGATTGATACATTCAGGACATCCTTTCCTACATCCCTAAAGCAGGAATTCTGGTTAGAATCCCTGATCCAAGTGGTCTCCCAGAGGGGACCTTCAGGAGGGAGACAGAAGGGGAACCATGGAATCAGCCATTCCCTAAATTGTGCTCCTTGCTTGGAGCTGGAAAATCCAGGTCCCCCTCCCGTGGTTCCTTACCATTGACGCTTCACATTCCAGCGTCTGGTGGTTTCAGAAAAGGATTGAAACATCCAGACAGGAAATATTTTGGGATTCATCTCCTGGACAAAACAGATCCAGGTTTTGTGGTGTTCTCAGGAGCTGCTCAGGTTTCTTCGGCTTTGCTGTGCCAAAACCCCTGGAATGGAGGGCAGGAAAAGGGAGAAGTGGTGGCTGGGGAGGAGAATTCCCAGCAGAGCTGCTGAGAAATACTGGGATGAAAATCCCTGTTTAATCCTGGCCTGCAAATGAGGGGCTGGAGCAGCTGGGAGAGGATTTAGGGAAGGATTGAGACCAGGAGCTTCCCATGGGATATGGTGGAGTTGGAGGAGTTTTGTCACCATCAGGTTTTTTGGGATGTGTCCATGTCACAGCTGAGGGGATCAGTGTGGGAAGTCTCCAGCTGTTGTGGAATGATCAAAAGTAGACACAGCCCTGCTTCCAGAGACTTTGGAAAATCTGGGAAATGGTGGAAATGGCAGCACGTCTTTCAGGTTAGAGCCAGGCCAGGCACTTTGGAATGATGCTGCAATCCTGGAGGAAAAATCTGTGTAGGCATCCCCTCCTTGGAACAGGAGCCCCAGCTGGGATGGCCACAGCTCCAAGGCTTCCAGAGCTTAGGAAAAGTCTGGGAAATGTCTTCATGGTGGAATGATTGGAGTTGTCCTATACAGGGCCAAGAGTTAGACTCAATGATCCTTATGGATCCCTTCCAAATCCAGATATTTTGATTCTCCTGGAGATCAGCAGGAATCAGGTCAGGAATTGGGGTGATGGAGAGATGGCAAACAGCAGCGAATTCTCCAAATGGAGAATCCCCGGGAAACCCGGCCTTTCCATCCCAGGAGAAAATGCCTATTGCTCCAATCCCAAGGATCCCCGCCTTTCCTGAGGTTTTCCATGAACTCAAGGCTTGCTTTTCCATCACTCATGAGGATGTTCCTGGGATGGATCTCTTGCATTTTTGGGAACAAGTGGAGGCATCACCCCCCAAAGTGTCTCCAATCCCAATCCACTGCCATTGACTCCAGGGATTTTGTGTCCGTTCTGCTGAGCTGCTTGGAATTCCAGGTGTGAGTTGCCAGCAGGATCACATGAACAAAGGGATAACTTTCCTCTGGACATCGCTTCCCCTGGGTTTAGGATGGAAAAACCCAGAGTGGATCCACAAAAATTTCCTCCCGCCCTGAGGAATTCAGGGCAAATTCCAGGCTGGATCAGGCCAGACTCATTTTCACTCATGAATTGGTTAAAAATCCATTAATAAGGGCACAAATATCTGTGGATTGACCTCAGCTGGGATTTTCTCTCATTCATCTTTATTTTTCCTGAAATTCTCTGTGTTTTCCATGAGAAAATGAAAAGGCCTCAATTCCCAAATTTTTCCTAAATGAAAACACTTCTTCTCAAATGAACACTTTTTATCACTTCTTACCACCAGAGGAAACCAGGTGGTTTTAAAAAAAGACACAGAAATAATATTATGGGATCATAATATTGGAATATCTGTTGAATTTGGGCTTTGAAAGTCCATCCAAACACCAGTTTTCCTGGGAATTTTGTTTAAATAGCAAATTACAATTCCCAGCTCTTTCTTATCCAACTTCTGGAAGGTTTTCACTTTTATTTTCATTTGCCTTTTCCTTTATTTCCCATTTTTTAAAATTGCATCTTTTCATTGGATATTCCTGAAGGAAATCCACCATGAATCCACCCAAATTTTACAACTGAGGGCCACCAGGTGTGTGGGGACAATCCAGCAAGAATTCCTCTAATGGATTCCCAAATGGGAGGTGAAAATCCTGATAAAACATTGATTATGATTCCCTTTCAGTGTACTTGGAATGTTTAACATCCAGGTAGGATTGTGGGGAAAGCATGGGATCATGAGCTCACTCCATAAATACAGGAATTGGGAATGTGGCTGGGACTTTTCCAGCTGTGGGTTTTGGGGATTGTGGGAACAGGAGCGGTGGTGCTCATACAGAGATGCTGGGGAGGATCATCCAGACTTTTTTCAGGTGAAATCCATTAAAATCTGCTCAGACCACAAAAATCCCTCCTGGTTATCACCAGTGAGACCCTCAGGGAAGGGCACAAGGGAAATATTCCATGGGGAGGGGTCAGATGAGGGATGAGATGAATGGGAATGATTTGGGAAGAGAGTAAGATTGTGGGATTTGTTTCCCAGACTGGAAGGAGATCTTCTCCTGCTGCTGGAGGCTCCGGAAATATGGAATTCATCCCTGCCTTATGCCCGAGCTGCAGGAAGGATTTCAGATTTCTGGGATTTGCTGCAGGACAGAGGCCCCTCCCTCCCCCCCCCCCCCCAGTCTCCAAAATCCTGGATTTTATCCCTCCAAAGCTGCTCCCAAAACAAAGCAGCTCCATGGACTAATAGGGATTTTTGGGAGTGTGCAGATCCCCAGGATTGTCCCTGACCATCCCCACCTTTCTGAGCTGGACCTCACAGGTCCTGCCCCTCCTGATCCGAGTCTTATACAGGGATTTTATGTTTCCAGGATTCCAAAGGATGAGGAAAGGGTTAAGAGGACTGGGAGCTGCTCAGGGATCCCGCTGTGGGGCTGGGAGTGGGGGTTGAGGACACTCCCGGAAATTCTGCCTCATCCACAGCCCATTTCCAGAGGCTTTTTCCAAGCTTTATTTACCTGTTCAATATCAGGGAGCAATTCCCGCTGCAGCCTTAACATTCCACACTCCAAAGTGCAAACTCCACAAAATCCCTGCTCCCTCTTCAAGGAGCACATTCCACAACCCCCTGCATCCCTCCGTGGGGCATCCATGCATCCCTGAAAACGCTCCATCCGGCACCAGCCAGCTGCAGGGACCATCTGCACATGGATTTGCATACACAGCACTTTTCCAGGGAATTTGTGTGCTCAGAGTCAGACCCAGCCCCACTCCTGCAGGAAAAGCTCATGCGTGGAAGTGAGGACTGAGCACACTCAGGGAATTGGAGGGGTTTTCCTCAAATTCTGCCTGGGTGGGAATTCCAAAGTGCTCATTCCAAGCCCATCCAGCTCTGAATGTATCCCTTGGAGGTTATCCAGGGAGATGTGGAAATGGGATCCCACTGCAGCGTCAGGCAGTGAGGGAAAAGCAAAGAACTACAAAGAAGGGGTGAGAAGATGAATCCTAGAGCTCTCTGGGATTCTTCAGAAGGATCTGGTGAGCTTCAGGGAAAAAAGGGGCTGGAAAACCACTGCCAGGATGAGGAGATGGCCCAGGGTGGAGTTTCCATGTCTCCAGCAATATGTCCATGATCCATAGGGACAGGCAAGGCTCAAAAGGGCTCACTCAGCCCTGGGTGCTTCATTGGGAACACCATTCCCAAACCCTGCAGGCAATCCAGGACTCCCTGAGCCACCAGTGGATCCCACTGTGGGACATCCCTGTCCCTCCTCATCCCTGGATTGCATCCGGTGGCATCCAGGGCGAAAAATCCCATCTCGTCCCACTGTCACCCCAATTCCCATCCCGAGGTGGGATCCTGGCTCCAGCTGCAATCCTTCACTGCAGCTCCATTCCCCAAACAGGTGCATTTTCCTGGAAATCAGGATAATGGCAGGGGTTTTCTTGGACAGGGATGTCCCCCCTGCCCCGCTGCCAGATGTGCTCCACAGCTGGTGGCTCCAGCTGCCGGTGGCTCCTCTCCTCGTGCCAGGCTGATGGATGGATTTTCCCAGCAGGAAATTGCTGGCAGCGGCTCAGCCGATCCATCAGCTACTCCTTGCTCCCCATTTTTCCCTTTCCCAGCTGAGCTTGGCATCCTTGTCCTTTCCTCAAGGCTCAGAAAGGCCTGGGAATGGGGATGGTGCAAGGAAAGGAGGAGCTGTTCCCAGGAAATTGGGACATCCTGGTGGGATTTGAGCTCCCCAAGGCTTGACATGGTTTCAGTGCTTCCAAACCTGCCAGAAATCATCTTTACATCCATATATTTATTCCCAGATTTTGGATGTGAAATTCTTCAGGGCAACACCCCCGTTGTGAGATGGGTTTTGCTTCCTTGGAAAACCGGATAAGAGGGGGGGGTTCCTGCTTTTCCCTCCATCCCTGAGGCTTGAAAGGGGGTGGTGGAGAGGGACAGTGGGGCTGGAGAAGGGATCCTGCTGGGAAGCTGCTCCCTGTTCCTTGGCAGAACTGAAGCCTCAGGATTAATGCTTGTCCTTGCATTTCCAACGGAATTCTGTCTACTCCGGAGGAGCTGGCTCGCCTGGTACTTTTCCTGCTGGAGCCGGAATGCCGGGACAGGGAAAATCCTTGCAAGGTGAGGGGGAAGGTGCTGGAGATCCTGCTTGGATTCCTCATGGCATGGGAGAGCAGCTCTGGAGGTTGGTGCAATGTGGGTGCTGACCTGGAATTGGAGGGGGAAAAGGGAAAATTCTTTCATTACAAGGGAAAATATGGAAAGGGTGGGATGAGGCTCTGAACAGCCAGATCTAGTGAAGGTATCCCTGATTATTGAAGGGAATTGGAGTGGATGACCTTAAAAGGCCCTCCCCAAAACCATCCTGAAGTCATGGAATGGGAATTGCACAAAATTCCAGCCCAGCTTTGAGCCATGACCCTCCTGTTCCCTCTGGATAAGGTTGAAGAGCCCATCTGGTATTCCCAGCTCCCAGAAGCGTCCTGGGAGACACCTCAGGAAGGGTCTCCCTGGAGAGGGGACTCCCAGGATCCTGCATCCACACAGAAATCTCTCTTTTCCACCCTCTCCCAGCGCTGGGATCAATCCATACCTCTGGATCTAATGAGCCACAGGAGCTGAATCCGTGTGGGCTTGGGCAGGGTAATGGATGGAAAAAGCCCGGTTGGCGAGAGGGAAAGTGGGAGAAAGGGAAGGAAAAATCAATGGGAAGATTGGGATGACATCATAGCACCATTATTATGTCATCAGCCCCACTCCAAGGATTTATCACTCTGGCTGTGATTTTCCTTGGAGCTTCCTGCCCTTATCATTCCAGAGCTTTCCCAAAGCTGCTCTTGGCTTTAAAAAAAAGGGAACAGGGGCATTCCAGACCTTGTGACATTCCTCTGGCCTCCCCACCCGCTGCAGGTGTTCCCAGAGGAATGTGGGAAACAATGCTGCTGGTTCTTCCCTCTTTTCCTTTTCACCTTTCATCCTTTGGGAATGAGCCTGGAAGCCTTCCTGAGCCTGACCTCTTTTCTCCAACCATGTTTTCATCCTTTTCCTTCCTTTCTGTGGAGAAAAACATGGAAAACAGAGCCCAAACCTCTCAAAACAGGCAGGTTCAGGGATTAAAACCCTTCTTGCCATCATCTATTCTACCTGTCCTGATATTGAGATAGAAATCCAGCTGGATGAGTTTCCCACTTTCCCAGTTTCTTTTCCCATTGTTTTCTGCTGAGTTTTGCTGGAAAAAACCATGAGGATGACACAACACCTGCAGTGTTTCCCTGTGGATAAGGAAGGGAAAATACTATTTTGGGATACCAAAACCACAGGAATATTCATGTTTGCCTCAGTCTGATTTAAAGGAAAGATTAAAAAAAAAAATTAAAAAATCAGGATAAAATCAACACATCCTAAAAAGGGTAATTAAGAAATCCAAGTCTCTGTAGGATCATTATCCGAGCAGCATTCCATGTGGATGGCAATTTTTAATGGCTGTTCCAGCAATTTAATATCCACTTTAATATATCCGTGTTTTCCAGCACACAGAGCCAGGGCAGGGAGGCAGACTTGGGCTCAGCAAGGATTAAATGATGGGATTGTATCCCATAAAAAGCTGTGGGAACAACTCCCATCCCTCAGCCTGGTGATAAAGGAAGATAAAAGATAAGGGGCAGCAGCAAAGCTGCCCCCATGTGCCTCAGTTTCCCATCCCTACGGAGCAAATCCAAAGGATTTAGGGGATCCAAGCCAATGAGGCACGGGAAAAGCCTAATTTTATGGCAGGGCTGACCTGAATCCAAGGAAAACCCACCCAAATCCTTTCATGCCACAAAACCCTCCCTATTTTCTCCAAGCTTTGAGTCACCTCCCCCCCAACCAGTTCCCACTGTGGGAAGAGACAGACACTGAATTCCCAGTTCTCCCAGTCCCACCTGCTGGTAACTTTTGAGCTTTGCCAGGTGGTGACTCCCTGGTTTTCCTCACATCCCACACGGTGGGAATAGCTCCGTTCTCCCAGTTTAAGCCTGGATTTGTTATTTGATCCCGAAAATTCAGCACTTCCAGGCTGCGGAGGTGTTGAGGCTGCAGGTGTTGATTTCCTGCAGGGCTGGGCTGCATCCAGATGTGCAGGGCTAGCTGGATTCAGTATCCAGCTGTGGCAGGCTCTGGACTCCCATGTGGAGCTCAGCATCCAGATGTTCTGGATTCACTTTCCAGCTGTGCCAGGCTCCTCAGTCCCACGCAAGACTCGGCACCAGCCCATGCACAGCTCCAGATCAGGCCCCCCATCATCCAGATGTGCCAGAGCCATACCCAGCTGTGCCAGGCTCCTCATCCCTGTGCAGGATCCATGCCCAGCTCAACATCCAGCTGTGCCACATCCAGCTGTGCAGGATTGTCCCGGGGCATTCTGGCTGTATGAGGCAACAGGTTTGGAATTGTTTTGGAAGTGTGTTTGTCGGACATTCCCACTAAAAAAGGACTCCTGGGAGAGGCAGAGACGATCCACAGCTGGTGACTGACAGGGATTCACTCCAGGGAAAGGGCAGGGAAAATCTGGGGAGAATGGGAATGTCTCATCCCTGAGATATCATCAGGCTGAGATCTTTCCTCAGGGAATTTTCTTTTAACAAAACAATTTCCAAAGAGCTTTTCCTTGTCTGGAAGAAAAGGATACCTGTGTGTTATGGCGGTTGCAGTTTGGTTTTCCTTCCAAAACTTGGGATACTCAGCTGAGCTGGTGGCTGGAGGTGACAATGCCACCACCCTGACCTGTCCCCGGGCTCCGGAAGTGGGAATTTCCCCAGGGCTTGGCAGCACAAGGTTATGGACTCCGTGATTTTTAATTAATGCCATTGACTCGGAGCGTGTTGGGAAAGGGGAGGGCCTGGAACGGGAAATTGTCCCTTGGAGGGACAAAGCCTGACAACCTTGTCATCCCCAATTAGCAGCTAATTACCTCCATGACGAACATCTTTATTAATCCAATTAATAGCGCGGGTGGCGTGACCTCGCAGAGCTGCTGACTCAGGGTGGGGCTTGCCAGGAGCGGGATGGGGGGAGGAAGGAGTGAATTCCTTCTTTCCCAACTTCCCTTCACTAATTAGTGGCTGATTCCCACTGATCTCCCAGCCCGATCCCAAATATTTCCTCTTTCATTCTTCCTGCCCACCCATCTGCTTCTTGTCTGTTTGTCCTTTTATCCATCCATCTTCCAACAGTTTTTTAGGAAAAATAACCCCATCTCCGAGTGTTAAACCATGGATCATGATGATCCAGGACACTGGGATGTCTCCAAGCTGGAATGTTGTGCTCATCCCTGCTGCCCTGCAAAGGTGTCAGTGTGCAAATCTTCCCTGAGTGGGAAAAAGCTTGGGATAGATGGAAAAATGGATGGATCAGTGGAAGGATGGAGGTGGGTGGATCTATGGATACATGGATCGACAGGAAGAGGGATGGATGGATGGATGGATGGATGGATGGATGGATGGATGGATGGATGGATGGATGGATGGATGGGCTGGTGGATAGGTAGATGAATGGATATATGGATAAATAAGCTGGATTGGTGGATAGATAACTGATAGAGGTGAATTAATGGATTGATGGATGAATGGATATTCACGGAGTTGGAGCAAATGGATTGATGATGCTGATGAGGATGGGACCAGGAATGCAATGGGAATAGCTGGACACTGAAGGGTCACTGGAAGGCCACGTGCAGGTCGGACAGGTGGGATGACAGTCCCTCATTCCTCCTGTGGGGCCTGTGCTTCCCAGTATGGATGGAGGCGCTTCCAGCACTTCCCACTGGGCTTTGTGGATCCTCATTCCCTGCAAAGGGAGCATCCAAACTGGGATGTCCCCTCTCAGGCAAGGCAAAATCCCATGGAGGCACCACTGAATGTTTCACATTCCAGGGCCACCAGCTGGTCTGGGAATTGCTGCAGGAATGGAGTTTTTTTCCAAGCTCTCTTGTGGAGTGACCTCTCCTCCATCTTCCCCCACAGATGGAGCCTCAATTAAATTCGGGAATCCATTTTTTAATAGGACTTTCACCTCAGCTCCCTGCCGGGCCATTAAAGCCATTACGGCAGAGTTAAGTAAGGAATCCTGGGAGCCTCTGGAGCTGTCATCCCATGTTTATGGCCCAGGCAATGTTTGCTTTATTAAAGATTCAGGAGCCATTTCCGAACGCCTCCGTTCTGTCCTTCCCATTATAGGCCAGACCCTGGCGAAAGGGTGACTGCAGGGAAACAGAGGATTGCTCCTGAGATGGGAAAAGAAATAGGATGGGGTTGCGGGGAGAGTCTAATCTCATGGCAGGAGCTGAGAAAAAGGGAAGAGGAGAGGCAGGAATTTCATCCCAAAGTGGTGCTACGATGAAGCTTTTCCAGCTGCTGCCGGGTTTGGTTTTCCCTGGTTTCCAGGAGTTCAGCAGGATCCAAAGGCAAATCCCTGCCTGGCCCAGCCACTCAGGTTGCCCAGAGAAATTGTGGAATCCTCATCTCTGGAAGTGTTCAAGGCCGGGTTGGATGAAGCTCTGGAATAGGGCAAGGTGTCCCTGTCCATGGAAGGGGTTGGAATGGGATGCATCCCAACCCAAACCATTCCCTGATTCTGTGATCCAGCCCTGCAGAGCGAGATGACACCATTTGGGATTTTTCCAAGCCATGACGGGGTCCCCACTGACTTCCAGGCCCCTTAAATTCCCTTCTTCCCACCACAATCCTCCATTTCCCCATTCCATGACCATCCTCCCTCCTCTTTTGGACTACAGAGCACAGACTCTTAAAAACCACCAATATCCTGCAAAAAACAGGGATCCAAGGAGATTCCCTTCTCCATCCCTGTCTTGCTGCCAGGCCAGCTCCACCTGGGCCAGGTCTAACCTGCTTCCATATGGGAAACACTTGTTCCCATCCAAGGGAATGGGAAGGGATGGGATGGGACGGGATGGGACGGGATGGGACGGGATGGGACGGGATGGGATGGGATGTTATTCCCAGGTTACCCTCAAGTTCCCATGTGTGAGAAGCTGGTCAAGCACTCCCCATGGATCTGGGGGGATAAGGGGTTTTCCTCATCCCAGCTTTTGTCCTCCATAGGAAGCATCTGAGGATGAGGGGCCTTGGGGACAGGGAGGTCCCTGCTGTCCCTCTCTCATCCCAACAGAGCAATTTCTGGAGCTGAGCACCCTCGGGTACACCTGAACCCCACCCACGTGACACCCAAGGGTGGCCAGAGGACGTGGAGCTACACCCGTGTGTGACAAGTAGGAACTGTGGTGGCTCAGGGTGACAAAGGGATGTGGCGAACAGGATCCAGCGTGTCCCAGCTCTGCCCTCTAGTGCAGCTCCCCCAGGTCCCATTGCCACTCCTGCACCTGCTGGTGTCACCCCTGCAGGTGCCATTGCCCCTCCTGCACCTGCTGGTGTCACCCCTGCAGGTGCCATCGCCCCTCCTGCACCTGCTGGTGTCACCCCTGCAGGTGCCATCGCCCCTCCTGCACCTGCTGGTGTCACCCCTGCAGGTGCCATTGCCACTCCTGCAGCTGCTGGTGTCACCCCTGCAGGTGCCATCGTGCCATCGCCCCTCCTGCACCTGCTGGTGTCACCCCTGCAGGTGCCATCGTGCCATCGCCCCTCCTGCACCTGCTGGTGTCACCCCTGCAGGTGCCATCACCACTCCTGCACCTGCTGGTGTCACCCCTGCAGATCCCATTGCCACTCCTGCACCTGCTGGTGTCACCCCTGCAGATCCCATTGCCACTCCTGCACCTGCTGGTGTCACCCCTGCAGGTGCCATTGCCACTCCTGCACCTGCTGGTGTCACCCCTGCAGGTCCCAGTCCGGCGGCCCTGGTGGCTCTGATGGCTTCACACCCCGCTGGTGAAGCCCCTCTTGGTGGCCTGATGAACTTCTTGGTGTTTTCTGCCACCTGAGGTGACACAGAAGGGATTTTGTACCTCCGAGGTGCTGGGGGGACAGGGCCAGGAGGGGACCTTGGGCCAAGAGGGGACCTCAGGCCAAGAGTTGACCTTGGAAATCTCAGAGAGCACCTTGGCAAAGCTTTTAGGATCAGCCCAGGGGAGCAATTCCCTCTCTGCAGCCCCACAGGGGGATGAGGGGTGAATGCTCCAACTTTTAGGAGCAGGGTGGTGCTCCCACTGCTTCCAGAAAAATTCCAGCCCTTCATGGGATGGGGTTTGCTACGAGTCCAGGGCGTAGCTGCACTACAAATGTTTGATTTCACTCCTTGCACTTTTCCCAGCAGGATTTTTCAGGATATAGGGACTAAACCCGCTATTTATGGCCTCTTTTTTGGGATGCACTGGACTCCAAAGCACCCCAGGACACCCGAGGCCAGCCTGGGGTGCCAGGGTGGGTGGGGGATGCCCGGCTGGGCAGATTAGGGGGGGCGGTGGGCAGTGGGTGCATTGCACAGGGCGCTGCTGCCCTCCAGTGGGCTAAGGCTGGAAAGAAGGCTGGAATTCCACACAGATGCTTGGGAAAGCAGGGGTGGGGCTGTGGATGTCCCTTCCCATGGGGTGGAGCAGGCGCCGGACCAGGGATCCCACAGAGAAATCTTGGAGTAGGGGAAATCCTGCTCTGCTCCATCCCACTTCTCCTGGACCAGGAGTAGTTGGAGGCAGCTCCAGCCCCCGATCCCTCTAAAAAATTATAAATTTATTAGATTTATTAGCAGTGAGAGCACCTGGCCTGGCTCCAGTGCCCCACCACCAACCCACATCAATCCTCTTTTGCTCTTTTCCCTCTGTTATCCCCAGGGAAAAGCAGGAGCATGGATCTGGAGCCAGTGACAGCTCCAGAGGAGCTGCTCTGTGTCACGATGCCAGTGGGATGTGAAGGGACAAGGACAGCACAGGGACCTTCTCTTGTCTTGTGTCATTAATGAAGGGGGGAATGAAATCCCCTTCCCACCAGGATGCAAGGGCTGGTCCATGGGCTGGGAGATTTTTGTTATGGAGTGTGAAGCTCCAAGAGGAGGAAAATCAGGAAATTTGGGTGAATCCCTGTGGTTTTGCTGGGCTCTCCAGGATGGGATTTCAAGGCTGTTTTCTGACTCAAAGGCCCTGGAAATCATCAGTGACTTAAAAAATCCCCAAAATCTCTTTCCATCTCCTTTCTGGTCATAAGAGCTGCATGAACTGCTCCCAGTCCAGGATATCCAAACATTCCTTGTTTGCTGATTCCCCTGGAGCTCCTCTCTGCATGGACAGAGAGACCTCAATTTCTTGGTAAATGTTAAGTTATTTTTGCCCTATTTTTTTGTGGTTTTGACCATGTTTTACCCAACAGGACCACTCTGCTTCCTGGTCAAGCTGGAGAAGACAAGCATGGACAGATCCAGCTCCATGGATTTCAGGAAAGAGGGAAGGAGCAGCAGGCTCTTGCTGATGGAGTACAGATTCCATCTGAGCACACGTCACCAGAGGGGGAGGCGATCCCAGCTCCGGAGTCACGAGTTTCCCACATCCACTGAACGTGGGTGGGAAAAGGATCTTCTGCAGCAGAATGACTTCACTGTGGGTGGCTTCCAAAACCTGGCACAGGAGGGCTGATGGAAGGGGAAACTCCTTCAATTCCAAAATTATGTCCCCCAAAATAAAGCTGGATGCTGTTTTAACCCTGGCTTGGTAGACAGGACAAAAAAAGCTCCCACCACATTCCATAAATAAATCGAATTTTGAAAGTTCTGGCCTTGTTTTTTTCTCATTTAAGGGGGTTTAAACCCACCTTTCTCCTGTGGGATGTGTGTTCCCATAATCCAGCCCCAAATCCATGGGTTTGGTCATCTTCCCAGGATGGTGGGGAGGTGGTGTCCAGGTCCCAAGGGAAAATAGGGGGTCCCACGCCAAGGATTTGCTGCTTTCTAGCCTAAATTCCAATAGATGAACTCTTCCCAAAAAAAGGGATCAGAAACACTTTATGGAACCAAAAAAGCAGTTTAAAACCTGCTGTGTAAAGCAAAAATTACTTTCTTGACCAATTCCCTTTTTTCTTTTGCAGGGAAAAGTCCCCAAGGGGTCCAACCTGAGCCCCACCCTCCACTTCCCACATAATTTCCATGAATTCATGTGACAAAGCCACCATCTCCCATTGCATCCCCCTGGAGATGGAGACCACGGCTCACCAAATTTAATTTGGATACTTGGGACTTTGGCTTTCCTTGGAGCAGCCCGTCCCGGATCCAAAGGATTTCTCCTAACCCCAACAGCTCCAGATTTGTGTAAAAATGACCCAAAATTGACTCTTTAGGAGGATCAGCCAGGGCTTGTTTCCCACCATGGGTGGTGCACCCGTAATTCCCAACAAAAGTGCTGCAAACTGGATTTGAATCAGTGCTTTTTAATCCATAAAAGGTGAGAATCCATGTACAAATTAAAAAAAAGAAACGAAACCAAAAAAAAAAACCCAAAACAAGCCAGACATAAAACCCTGGAATTAGGGAAATGATCCCAATCCCACAAAACACAACCCCTTTGCCAACGCTGGGGTTGGGCGATGCGGGCGGAAGGCGACGGCTTCTCCTAAATAAATCCCTCTCCAGCTCGGAGATGTCCATGGTGGCATCCCACGTTTTTAGGATGGTGGGAAGATGCTGCCGGGATGTTTTAAGGGCAAGGTGGCCTTTTCTGTGACCCCACCCCCTCCTTTCCTTCCCGCTCCCACACCAAGCAGCCGGGAAGATGACGTGGGAAGCCTGGCTGCTACAGATGGCCCCGTGCTGGAAGGCGGATCCGGAATCCGGTGTGGTGATGCCTCAGGCTATGGAGAGGCCTCTTGGCCAACAGCAGAGCTAAGAACCCCTCCTTGAGCTCAAAAAATCCCAGGATGGGTTGGCTTGGATGGGATCTTAAAGCCCATCCTGTTTCAGCCCCTATCATGGGATAACTTCCACCACCCCAGGTTGCTCCAACCTCGTCCAACCTGGATTTTTTTCCTGGAAGTTTTCCTTAAATAAAATCAGGGTTAAGAGCTTGGAAAATGGACAAGGAGCTACTAGAAGAAGTCACAATCCCAGGAGATACTGTGGCCACAAGATCCCACTGCTCCTTTAAACCACCCCTAAAAATTCCTTAAAAAGTACAAAAATACAATCCCATCTCTCCCAAGGGAATTTTCTACCTCACAAGATGATCCAAGCACTGAAGATCAGACAGCTCCTCAGCCTTCAGAGTCAAAAATAACACACTAGGCAAAAACAGGATGGAGGAAATTTTGCCAATTTGTTTTGTGGATTCAGAGTCTCCCAGTGTTTCCAGGACAATTACCAAGACGCCTGGATCCATCAGGCCAGCCCAGGAATGCTGACAGCAGTGTTAGGGAATTAGCAACATGTGCAAGATCCAACAGTAGCACAAATTTAGGAGTTTAATAATCTGGAGGAGATATCTTCCTGGAATTTTAATCTCCTCCCAGGAAAAATAAACCCCCCCACAAGGCTCTTAGCTATTAATCTCCTCACAGAATATTTAGGGCAATCCACATCTCCTGATTAAATAAGCCAGACATCAACTGCACGTTAAGTCCTTCCCTTTTCTTCCAAAGAATCCGGCTGGGCAGCTGGGCTGGATTTTCTGAGTCAAGCTGGGGGTTCATTCCCCCAAAAAAACCACCCCAAAAGCACTAAAAATGGTCAAACCATCCTACTTTGTTGGGATAGCCCCACCTGGGAGATGCTGCCTAGGTTGGACCCTGTGATGGGATCACCACAAGTCATTGATGCCCTTGCTGTCCCCTCTCCCAAAAAATGGGAGTCTGGAAGGATTCAGCTGAAGCATTCAGCTCCTCCAACAGCTCTGGGAGAGCAGCTCCATCTTGTACCTCGCAGAGAAAGCTCAGGAGATGCTACAGAAGGTGACACTTTTGCTTTAATGGCTGGGGCTGGCTTTGGCCAAGCAGAAGACACAAATCGGGCCCTCCTTTAGCACAGCTCCCCCCGACCCCCTTGAGAGCGAAAAAAAATAATCCCAAAATTAATAATAAACCCGAGTTTCCCCCAGATTGAAGGGATCGTTGGACACAGGAGCTGGGAGGTGGAGGTGCCTCGCTCACCTCTCGGCATGGATCCGACCAGCGGCACATTCCCGGGTCTGGGAGTCCTCATGGCCCAGCCAGGCTTGGGAAGCTTCCTGGGCAGCCAGTCCTGGAGCTCAGGGGACACCATGGAGCATGGTCAGTACATGGCCTCGTTGTCCCCCACGGCGGTGAAGGGGACACCGCTGTAGGTGCTCTTCTTGCTCCTCTTGCTCTTCTTGCTCCACACCAGCAGCGTGCTGGAGCTCTTGCTGTTCATCAGGCTCTTCCTGCTGTTCTCCTTGTTGCTCTTCAGCATCCCAGATCCCGAGGACATCACTGCTGCCTTCCTGTCCACCTGGTTGGGAAAGGTGGAGAGGGGAGTGAAGCCAGGGCAGCACACAGAGAGCTCCAATGAATCCTGTGGTTTTCCTGTGGGATGTGACTTACGGCTTTGGGACATTCTGTGCCCTGCAGGGTGATGACTCCAATGTCCACCCCCTCCTTCCCGGTGCTCTTCAGCAGCTGGACAACCTCGGCGTGCTTGGACCACTTGCAGTCCTTGCCATTCACGGAGATGATGTAGTCCCCCTCCTTCAGACCAGCTTCCTGCATGGAACGAAGGAAAATGTGCATGGACTGTCAGAGAATCTTGGAATGGTTTGGAAAGGACCTTCAAGATCATCCAGTCCCACCAGGGACACTTCCCACTATCCCAGGTTGCTTCTTGGACACTTCCAGGGATGGGACAGCTGCAGCTTCTCTGGGCAACCTCTGCCAGGGCCTCACCACCCTCACATCCAAGAATTTCTTCCCAATATCCATCTAACCCTGCCCTCTGGCAGTGGGAGGCATTCCCTTTCATCCTGGTACTCCATCCCTTGTGTCCCAAGTCCCTCTCCAGCTCTCCTGGACCTTTTTAGGCACTGGAAGGGGCTCCAAGCTCTCCCTGGACCCTTCCCATCTCCAGGCTGAAGAGAAGACACAACTCTGATCCAGATATGGACCATATCCAGTCCATACCCCAGTATTTGGGAAGATTTGAGTGTTCCAAAGAGGGATGTGATCCTGCTGCTAAGGAGAGTGTTGCTCCAGAGATGCTGGGATTTGGAGGGATGGGTTGGTGCTGAGGAAGCAGGGAGACTCTTAGGGCATCCCACCAGGATTCTCCAGCATCCTCTGATGGAAAACAAAGCTGCCCCTGTTTTTTGGACATGCCATCTTGCTCCAGCCACTGTGACATCCCAACACGAGGGACAAGGGAGCTGGATGGGCTTTCAGCAGTTAACAACTGAGCAAAATTCCATGTTTTCTCCTTAGCTATCTCCTAAAAATTAATCATTCCATGACGCCCACCTGCAAACCGTAGCCTGAGCTCCAGAAGGGATGAGTCTCCTCCTGAACTGTTTTAAGACCTAAAAACACCTGGAATCCCTCCAGGCAGCTCCCTTCTGGCATTCCCATGGGAATAGCAAGAAATTGGGATACTCACAGCAGCGCAGCCCCCAGGGATGACCCCGGCAATGAGGACGGGGGAGTCTCCTCGCAGGGTGAATCCAAAGCCGTTCTCTCCTCTCATCAGGTGGACCCTCCGAGCTGGATACCACTTGTTCTTGGCTGAGAACACGGACAGGGGGCCCTGGAATGAGGCAGAAACATGGAAAGCATCCTTTAGCTCCCTGGAACTGTGCAGCCTTGTAAAAAAAACCCAATTCCAGGGATGGGGAGGGGGAAGAGGAAGAAATCCTGTCTTTTACAGGGAAAACAGTCCCATCATCCAAGAAGAAATGATGGAGGCAGAGCCTGTCTGGATCTGGAGGATACCAGGAGCAGGGTGGTGGGACGGGTCACCTGTTCAGGGTCACTTTCCCCCAGTTCTTTCCCATTTTCCCCTCTTTTTCCTGCTTTTCCATTCCCACAGGAGCAGGACATTCCTGCTTGCCCTGGGGCTGAAATGCACAAGCTCTCCCTGGGGTACTCAGGGGATGATCCTACCACAGATCCCACCACTGTCCTGAATCCCAGTCCTGCTCCCCAGGACCCCAAAAACCTAAAGAGGGCATGGATAAAGCTCCAGTAGGATTTTCCTGGTACTTCCTGCCACCAAAACCCTTCTTCCCAAGGGTCTCTTGGGAAAAGCCCACCCAAAATTCCTGTGCCTGCTCCCCTGTCACAGAGGAGCTTTGTGACCCATTTAGGTGTCACAGACACAGATCCCAGCCCTCCTCCTGCTGCTCCTCCTTGCAAAACTGCTGGAGAGAGGGATAAGAGGCTGCAGGAAGAAGGAATCCAGGCAAGCAGAGCATGCAGGGGAGGAGGAGGAGACGGCTGCTCCCTCGGGATATTCCCGTTCCCGGAGCTGTACGTACCAGCCTGTGGAAGAGGTCGGTCACCTTCACCTGGGAGAAGTTGGGGGATTTGATTTCGGGTTTCTGGTGCGTTTTGGCTGATGGGAGGGAGAGAAAAGCACAGAGAGGGGGTGACCTCAGGTAGTTGGGGCAGCCGCTGCCGTCCCAAAGAGGGACAGCGTGACCCCGTAAGAGCCAGGACCTAAAATCCTGGAATAGTTTAGATTGGAACTCAGAGATCATCCAGGCCAATCCCCCTCCACAGCAGAATTCCCCATGGAGTCCTTCCACCCACAAACCCCCTCCCCACCCACAATCCCAAAAAACCCCCACTCACGATGGATGTCCGGAGCCTCTCCCGTCTCAAAGAAATCCTCCTCGTGGTCGATCTCGGAATATTTGCTCAGGGAGCGTTTGTGGGCGAAGGACAGGACCTCCTGCAGGATATCCATCTTCCTTAGGATCTTGCACAATCCATGGATCCTCATGGCCTCCTCGTGCTTCATGATGGCTTTTTTGAGGTGAGCTTTGCCTGTGAGGGAGCAGAGGGAGCTGAGCCCGATGGAGCGGCAGCTCCGGCGCCGCTCCCGCTCGGCTGCCCACGGATTTCAGGAGTGGTGCCACCACCCCGCTGTGACTCAGGGACAGCCCAGTCACGTTCCCAGCCCTAAATGGGGTCGGTCCCAGCCCGATGGAGGGGTGGGAAGGGACCTTGAAGGGTGACCTACTTCGCTCCCCTGACGGCAGAGCTGGCAGATGTTCCTGAAAAACCACCCCCGACGTCCCTCCTCACGCTTAACCTCAATCTCCTGAGCAAATTAACTTCTCTCCATCGCCTCGGATCCCTCGGGAATGGGAACACGAGAACAACCCAGCCCCGTCCTCCTTGGGATGGTGCAACACATCCCTGTTTTCTAGGCTAAGCCTTTTCCTTGTCTTGCAGGTCCTGCTCTCCATCCTCTGCTCTTTGCTCCTCTCCACTTGCCTTCAGCGTGTTCCCACCCTTGGGAAATGGAAGTGGTCGGGAAAGAGGAGCTGAAATTCCAGTGACCCACGGATATCAATGCAAAGCATCTCCTCCGTGGGAAACTGCAACCAAGGCAGCCGTATCCAAGGCTAAACTCCCAGAAAAGCTCTCTCCGTGTGTCTCATGGAAACACGTGTGCCTGTGGCATTTCACGTTCAGGACACACGGTGGCAACAGAATCCAGGGAGACGAGGCCTCCTCCAGACTCCTGGAATCCACAGCCAGAGGAACTTAACAACTGAGGGAATGTTTTGGGGTTGGATGGGAAACAGAGAGGAGATTCTCCCTACTTAGAATTTTTATCAAATCTATAAATTGTGAAAATATGGAGAATTAATAATAATAATAATAATAGTAATAATAATAATAATAGAATCATGAAATGGTTTGGGTTGGAAAAGACCTTAAAGCTCATCTCATTCAAACCCCCCTTCCCCAGGGAGGGACACCTTCCAACATCTCAGTTTGCTCCAAGCCCTGTGTGACCTGCTCTTGGACACCTCCAGGGATGGAAATCCACAACCTCTCCGAGGTTTTCCCTTCCTGCAAACCAATTTCAAGATGAGCTTGGTATCTGCACATCTTTTTTTTACCAGGAATGTTGAACAGAGCCCATTTTCCCCAGGAAAATCAGGCAGAGCTGGAAAAGCTGATGCAAACCACATCTGAGGGTGTTGGAGTGGTGTCACCAAAAATACTTGGATTTTGGGGTTTATACTCATTCTTGGTGGGGTCTGCCTCCTTCCACACATGTGCAAGGAGGGAAAAGAGCTCCTGGGGGAGGCAACATCCCAAATTCCAAGTGCTGAGTTTGCTCTTGGTGCAGCCTTGTTGAGGAGGGGCTGCCAAGACACGACTTCAGCTGAATAAGCAGCGTCTGTTCTTTCCCTGGAGCTGAAATCCCGCATGGGAAGAAGTTCTTGTCTCCCAAGAATTCGCAGCAGCTGAAAAAGCCACCCCCTGAGCATCTGCTGTGTCTTGTTTTCCAGCCAAATCAGCCCAAACCAAGGAGCTTCCAGGATCTCCGTGTCCCTATGGATTTCTCTGTAGTGTTGGGTGACGTTACCTGGCTTGGAACACCTGGAATTTTTCCTGTCAGAGCTGGACAGGTTGGGACAAGCACCATGAGTTGGTCCTCACACCCTCAAGGGGACTGTGATGCTTTTCTGCTTCCCAGGAGAAGAAATCTCCTGAGAAATTCCTCTTTGCATGGAGAGATTCCCCTAAAACCTCATCATTTGTGGGAATCAGGATGGGATCCAGAAATCTGTGCTCACCCAGCTTTCTCCTTTCCTCAGGATCCTGCAGCAGGACACGAAGTGACGGCCCCTCTGGCATGGTGACATGGAATTGCAGGAAAGCCTTCTCCTGCTCCAGCAGCTCAGCATCTGAGGGAGCTGTGGGAAGGAAATGGATGGGGATGGGATTAGGGAGAGGTCAGGGCCACCCAGGCCCTCGTGGCAGTGGGAACAAAGAAGCCACACCCACATTCAGGTGGCCCTGGCAGCACCTTCCTGTCATCCAACCACAGTCTGCAAGGAAGCAGAGATGGGCCCAGGGATGATCCCAGCAGGGAATGCACCAGGATCTGAAGTTAAAGGCAGGATTTGTCCTGAACACAGCTTTTTTTTCCTTTTCCTGCCTTCCTATGCTCCAGTGTGGAAGCAGGATTGGGAATAGAGAGCCCTGGGAGATCACTGACAGGGAAACGAATGAGACAACAAAATCAGGGAATCATGGAATGGTTTGGGTTGGATGGGACCTTCAAGACCATCCAATTCCAACCCCTTTCCACAGGGAGGGACACTTCCACTTGGCTGCAAGCCCCAGCTATCCTGGTCCAGGATAATTCCAGGGATGGGGCAGACACAGCTTCTCTGGGAATTCCAGTCCAGGGCCTTACCACCCTCACAGGGAAGAATTCCTTCCCAATATCCCAACTATTCCTGCCCTCTGACAGTGGGAAGCCATTCCCTGTGTCCTGGCACTCCATCCCTTGTCCAAAATCCCTCTCCATTTCTCCAGGAGCTCCTTGAAACACTTGAAGGTCTCCCTGGAGCCTTTTCTCTAGCCCACAGTGCAACCAAGGAGGTCGTTCCATGGAAAAACAGAGATGGATGAAGCTCTCCCAGGCTCTCCAAACCCCACACTAGGCTTTTTTAACCCTTTTTTCTAGCCCAAATTGCTCCTAATCCTCTTTGGCTCACTTAGGGCTGCACAGCAGCCTCTTTCCCTGGACCCAGAATATTCCAGGGAGTTTTGTTGCTCCAAACAGAGGATTTCAAAGCCTGGTGGGCATAGGGATGCAGAGGATTGTGAACTGGCGGCTCCAGGGCTGGCTCTCCCTGTGCCAGCTCCTGCCATGTCAGCATCCCTGAGGGATTAAAACTGCAGTGTAAGGAATTTATTCCCAGCTGGTTATGGAAGCAAAAGATTTGTTATTCTGACAAGGGAGAGGTGGGAGCAGGAACATGAGATCCCAACAGCAGGCAAAAAAATTCCCAAATTAGGCATCTCCTGCAGATTTCTGCTTCCCACGGTGCCTAAGGTCACCAAAAATTTTAGGGGGAAGGTTTGCCCTGCCCCTTGGTACCCCATGGAATCCCATCTCCATCATCATCCTCTCCTGTTTGGATCTCTAAGCCCTTCCAGCTATACATTATCCCCCCCTCTCCCATCTCCTTGCTCAACCCAGCTTCTGCAACGCCCACATGGCACAAGGAAGATTTTGGGCAGGCTCTGGAGCGGGGGAGGCTGTGAGGACAGTCTGGCAGCCACTGGTCGCAGCACTGGTTTTGGCAGCCAGCCTTCAAAAAGCTTCCCAGCCACCCACCAGGTGACACTAAAGGTCACCAGGAGCATCTGCTGCCCACCCCCGGATCCTCTGCTCCATCCCAAAATTGCTCCCAGGGTGTTGGAGGTGGCAAAGATGGAGATCAAGGGTCACATCTTGAAGTCCTGCTCCAAGTGACTCCATGGAACCATGTGTACCTTGCTGCCCCCACCCTGAGACTCCCAGGACATCCATCCATGAGGCTGGAAGTTAAATCCAAAGTATTTTTGGATTTATTTTTGATTTTTGAAGCCCTCGGCTGGCCCAAAGCAGGCAGGTGACCCTTTTTTCCCCACCCAGCCCCAAAGGGGACAGCAGGTGACATCCCTCCAGCAGCTTTTTCCTCCCCTTCTTAAGGATTTTTCCCTGTGGAAACCAGAAGTATGGAAAAATCTGCCTTGGGGATGAATTGCTGAGTCCACAAAGAAGATGAAGAGCTCAGAGCTTTCCAAAAACTTCGGGTGTTGTATTTATAACCTCTTTTTTTTTTGGGAATCCCTCCCCAAAACCCAGGAATCATGTGAAATTAGTACTTGGATGAGCAGGGAGCTCCCTCCAGGCCGGACACTCACCGGGGCAGTCACAGAGGGCAATGGCAGCGAAATAATGGGAGAGGGCTTTGAAATGCTCCGACTTGACTTGGACCATGGTGGTCCAGGAGAAGGGAACGTAATCCTTGACGTGGGGCTGGCTCATGGTCTGGTGCACCAGGGAATAAACATCTTCCACCTGGGAAGAGGGAAGGGAGAAGAGATGGGATGCAGGATGTCCCTCGGGAGATGGTGACAGCAGGGACCACAAAATCCCACCAAATCCTCTCCTTTCCAAAATCCTCACCCTTGCTGCCTCCTGAGCCAGCTGCAGGCGGGCCAGGAAGTCGTACTGGGCACGCAGCAAGGTCATCTTCTCAAAGACACACTCCTGGACCTGGGCCACCATCAGCCTCACCAGCATGGTCAGGGAGGCTGCGCTCATGTCCAGGCTGGGAGCGTTGGAGAAGTTTTCCTTCAAGTAGTTAAAGGCACCTGGAAGAGAGAGAAGCTCCTGGAAGTTACCAGGCTTGCGAGGAAGATAATCAAACTTTGGGATCAGGCAGGATTCCCTCCAAGAACAGGCTTCCCTCCAATACTCAAATATCTCACCATCAGTGGTGGGTAAGAAGATCTGAGGTCCCACCCTTGCCATCTAAACCATCCTTGTGTCCAATTCCTTCTCCAAAGCCCTGGGTGATCCCAGTTCTAGGCTCTGTTTTTTCTATAGGGAGATGGATCAGCCTCTCTCCTCTCCACAGCTGGGACATCCTTTTGGATGCCATCCTTTTGGGGGACATCCTTTTTGGCTGTTGGACCATCCCAACTCCTCTTTCCAACCCACACAACCAACGTGAAGCCACCTTGCACTCTGTTTGTGACCCCTTGGGAACACCTCTTCCTACGACTGCTCCCACCCCTTCCTGAGCTTCTGTGGATCATTCCCACCTTTCCCAAAAGCTTCTTGGGAAGAAGAGGAAGAGGAGAAGCCACTTACCAGCTGCCTTCTGGAAGGCATCGATGGCCTGGTTGAGGCCGGGCAGGGAGGCGCGGTCCTGCCGCGCTCCGATCTGGGTGTGCAGCGCTCCGAGGTTGAAGAGGACACTTCCCTTCTCGAAGGCCAGAGCCCTCTGGTGGGATGGGACCCCTGTCAAGGAGTCGTACCTGGAGAAGTGAAGAGCCAACAGCTGCCCATCCCCTGGTCATGGCTCCCAAAGTGTCCCTGTCATGGTCCACACAAAGTGTCCTCACTCATGGAAAGGGTTGGAACTGGATGATCTTGAAGGTCCTTTCCAACCTAAACCATTCCACGATTCTCATGGATGCAGGAGGAGCCTGAAGGGTTTTCAGCACTCAGGTGGGCTTGCAGGCACCATTCCCATCATAGTACATCCCATGGGATTTGTGTTCCCCCCTCCCTCCCCAAATTAACCCACTCCAGGCAACAGCAAATCCAGATCCTGGTGTCCACCAGCCCCGGCAGAGATTCCATCACAGAAATTTGGATCCTGACTCCCTCCCCACCCAGGTGGGATAGGGAAAGCTGCACCCACCAGTGGAAGAAGACGCCCAGGGTTTTGGTGGGAGGGAAGAACCGGCTGTCAAGGAAGTAGAGCTGGTTGTAATATTCCATCAGGAGCTCCAATCCGGCCTCGTTGCGGCTTGGGGTGCGCATGGCCTGCGGGAATGGGAGAGGAGACATGGATGGGAAAAGGGGGACAGCGGGACAGGACACAGGGAGTGGCTTCCCACTGCCAGAGGGCAGGGATAAATGAGATATTGGGAAGGAATTCTTCCCTGTGAAGGTGGTGAGGCCCTGGAGTGGAATTCCCAGAGAAGCTGTGGCTGTCCCCATCCCTGGAAGTGTCCAGGGCTGGGTTGGATGGGGCTTGGAGCAGCCTGGGACAGTGAAAGGTGTCCCTGCCCATGGAAGGGGATGGAATTGGATGATCTTTAAGAGCCTTTCCAACCCAAACTATTCCATGATTCTGAGTTTCATTCATGGGGAAAGTCTGGGTGCTGGGACACTCAAATGTGGAAGCAGCAGCCTCGAAGTTGTGCTGGAAAAACTCATGGAAAATCTGATTTTATAAGTCCTAGGGAACAAACAGGATTTTTTCCCCTCCTTTCCCAGACTGCTTTAAATTCCCTCTTCTCCAAAGCCTACCTGGAGAGAAAGAAGTTGTTCAGCCTTGCCAGGGGTGAATTAATAACCATAAATAATGATTGTACTATAAATTTTATTGCTGCTCATTTGTAGGTCAGCAGGGCATTGAGGATAGGGAAAAAGAACAATTCCTGAAAAATCTGTACTATTTTGGAACCTATAAACCAAGTCCAAGGTGCTCCAGCATGGGAATGCTGCACCCCGAAATACAAGGATAAATATGGAATTTGGAGAAAGGACGAGGGGATCCCCCCCAAAGGAAATGTGGCATCTCCAAGGAGTGATCCTGGACGAGACAAACTTGGGAAGCCAAGGGGCACCAACCTGTCGCAGCTCCATGAATTCCTTGATTTCCTTTTCAAACAGGACACCCTCCTCTCCATAGTGTTCACTGATGAAATCCTGGATTGGGAAACAGAAGAAAATCCTGATTTTTATTATTTAAAGGGAGATTTCTTTCATGTAAGAATTTTCCTCTTGTGCCCACAAGAAAACCTCCACTAAGTAATAATCTCCTCCCTTTCCTGCTCTCCAGCATCTCCAGACCTTCATCTCCCACTTTCCCATGTTTTAAGTCCAGTTCCTTTCCATGCATTTATTTTTTTGGTAGCTTTTCCAAATGGGAAAATGAATTTCAGGTGCTTCAGCACTGATCAACGAAACGCCAAAGCTCACCTTGAGCGGTACTAGCAAATCCAGCTCCTTGGTCTCCTTGAGTCCCAGAGGGATCATGGGAACACTGATGGATTCACTGGAAGAAGACAAGAACCTGTTTGGTGGTCGGATTAAAAGTCTTGGATGGATCCTGTGGGTTGGAGATTAAAAGGAAGCAGCTTCTTGCGCTGGGCTGGTGCTGCTCCTATTAAGAGACTCCATATGGAAAAATGCTCTTCCCAAAAAGATTTGGGAATGGCAGCATTGGAGGAGAAGTGCTAAAAAACACCCAAAACATCTTATTACAGCTCCTGATTTTCAGAGGAATCCTGGATGTTGGGTGGGCAAGGCAGGATCAAGCCCTCACCAACACAACAACCCTCTCTCATTATCCCCCCAAATTGCTGGTAACTCATTAATCAATCATTAATTGGGGAGGAAAACAGGCAAAGGAAGTTATGAAAACCAGGAGAGCAAGGCAGGGAATTAGCACCCACATTTTCCTTGGAACAAACAGCTCCAGGAGCTATAATTAGTGCAGAAAGCCATTACTGCTCATTCCCTAACAAGAATTCCACTGGAATCCAATGTCTGGAATAAACAAAGGGGGTTTTGTTTGGCCTGGGCAGGGTTTGGAGTTGTTGTCACTCCTGATTTCTTTTCAAACCAGGGCAAGCAAGTGGCAAATTGGGAAGACTGAGCATCCTTGAAAGGGAATGTGCCTGGAAAAACACGTGTATGGACACAGAAATGTGGAATTGTGGAATGGTTTGGGTTGGGTTGGAAGGGACTTTCAAGATGATTCATTCTCACCCACTGCCATGGGTAAGGACACCTTCCGCCAGCCCAGGTTGCTCCAAACTCCATCCAACCTGGCCTTGGACACTTCCAGGGATCAGGGAACCACAGCTTCTCTGGGAATTCCATTCCAGGGCCTCACCACCCTCACAGGAAAGATTTTCTTCCCAAAATCCCATCTATCCTTGCCCTCTGGCAGTGGGAAGCCATTCCCTGTCCTGTCCCTCCATCCCTTGTCCAAAGTCCCTCTCCAGCTCTCCTGGAGCCCCTTCAGACATTGGAAGGGGCTCTGAGGTCTTCCTGGATCCTTCCCTTCTCCAGGCTGGACATTCCCGGCTCTCCCAGCCTGGAGAAGGAAAGGATCACCTCGGAGCATCTCCGTGGCCTCCTCTGGACCTGCTTCTGCTGTTGGAGCCCAGAGCTGGATGCAGAATTCCAGGTGGGGTCTCACCTGAGCAGGGCAGAGGGGTAGAATCCCCATTTTTCTGCTACACATGCTGTGGGATGAGCCTGGGATGGGGGGGATTTCTGGGATGTGAGCACATGTGGATGAGGCATTTCCAGCTTTTCATACACTAACACTCCCAAATCCTTGTCCTCCGGGCTGCTCTCCATCCCTTCACCCCAGCCAGCCTGGATTTGTGCTTGGAATTGCCCCATCCCAGGAGCAGGATGTTGCACTTGGCTTTGTTGAACCTAATGAGGCTCATCTGGAGCTTATTCAGGTCCTTCCGGACCCCATCCCATCCCATCCCATCCCATCCCATCCCATCCCATCCCTCAGCCACATCACCCACACAACACCTCACACTGCCATCCAACACCTTCTGCCTCAGGAAGGGAAAAGGAGGAAAAGAATCCCAGCATCCCAGAATTGTTTAGGCTGGAAAAGACCTCCAAGATCATCGAGTCCAACCTGTGACTGATCCCACCCAGCCCAGAGCACTGACTGCCACACCCAGTCATTCCTTGAACATTTCCATGCATTGTGATTCCCATCACCAAAATGTCCTGTTGGGAAGAACTCTGGTGGGATTGTCAGGAAAAGGGGGTCAATACAAGGGAAGATGGTTCTTTCTTCCCTATTCCTCCTCCTTTGGGACATCAGTGTCCAAAGGATGCTGCATCTATCCCAAAACATCCCAGTATCCCCACGGAAAAGCTGATTTTTCTCCCCTTGCAGCTCTAGAAGGGAACCACTGACACTCCCAGGATGAAAATTTTCCAGGGATTCTGGCCCATACCCCAAACCTCCCCTATCTTCCAGCCACCACCTCGTTGTCCCTGACCATGGGAAGGTTTGGGTTGGAAGGGAACCTCTGAAGGTCATCCCAACCTTCGGCCATGGGACAGAGCAGGGTGGACAAGGCAAGAGCAGCTTTTCTCCTAGAAAAACTCCATAACAGAGGGAAAAATTAAATCCCAAGGGAACAGGCTGCTCTTCCCAGACCTACCTCTCATTCTGATACACATCCATGCTGCTGTTGAGCTCTTCCAGCTCTTCCTTCAGGAGCTGAAGGTTGGAGTTGACGTAGCTCAGCTCCAGAGCCACCGTTTCCTTCACCTTGTGGTTGCTGGTGGCCCTGCAAGAAACCAATGGATCAAATTTCCCACTTTTTATCCATGAATTTATTTTTTCCACTCCAGACTCAGTTACCCAGTGGTGCAATCCACGTGCATCGAGCCCAGCCTTTCCATAGGATTGTGCCTCTGGTTCTCCAGGTGATGCTGGAACGGTTTGGAGGGGATGGGACCTCTGAGGGTCATCCCATTCCACCTCCCGCCATGGGACACCTTCCACTGTCCCAGGTTGCTCCAAGCCTCATCCAACCTGGCACTGGACACTTCCAGGGATGGGGCAGCCACAGCTCCTCTGGAAATTCTGTTCCAGGGCTTCACCACCCTCACAGTGAAGGATTTCTTCCCAATATCTCATCCGTCCCTGCCCTCTGGCAGTGGGAAGGCATTCTCTGTGTCCTGTCCCTCCATCCCTTGTCCAAAGTCCCTCTCCAGCCCTCCTGGAGCCCCTTCAGGCACTGGAGAGAGCTTTGAGGTGTCTGTGGAGTCTTCTCTTCTCCAGGCTGGACATTCCCTACTCTCCCGGCCTTTCAGGATTAGGGAAGTCCGAACATCCAGGTAGAGGCTGAGCCCAGGGAAAACTCATTGCAGTGCAGCATCCAGGAATTCCTGCTCCAGATCCACCTTCCCCTTGCCCATTCCCACTTCACCTCCAGTGCAGCCTCAGCTTGGGCTTTGACCAGTCCAGGTGCTCCCCCATCCCAAATAAATGGATTTGAGGAGGAAAAACTCATTTTTGGGTGCAAAAATCATTGTGGAAAAGAAAGGATTTGTGAGCTCTTGCCCTGCCTTCCCTGCTCTTGGCAGGAGCTGTAAACACCAGGGATTGATTCCAGCTGTTCCCAGCAGGACAAGCTCCCAGGCTGATTATTCCCTGCTTATCTCCTCCAAAGGAAAGCAGGGAGAGATAACCCAGAGCTGAAAGGGGCTCTGGCTGCTGAACCATGCTGGGATCCAGGAAAAACAACACATGGACAAGCTCTGCTTGACCAGGAAACTGCTTCCCTCCAGCTTTTCCAAAGTATTGCTTTGACATGGATTTTTATGGATTAAATCCTCCTAGGTCCTGCCCTGCCCTGGGGCAACAGAAGGAGCTCCAGGGTTTTCCTTTGAAAATCTGGTGGTTCAGAGTCTCCTCCTGCCTCTCCTTTGCCAGGATTTTCCAAGACCGAGGAATTTTTTTATTCCAAACAAACCAAACCACGGCACATCCAAAGATCCCCATGGCTACTTCCAATGAAAAATCCTTCAGCATTCCTGCAATTCCCCAGGCACCATCACCCTATGTTTCCATATAAACCAGTATTTAATCCCTATAAACTTAGATTTAATTCCTGTTTATCCCCCACACATCCCAACACGTCTAGGACACCGTCAGTCCGATTTTCATCCCATATGGATTAAGGAGAGTATTCCCTCCTTGCTCCCAGCTGACAACAATTTTTTTTTGGGTCTCAGCAGGTCCCTGATTATTTTCCAGGTGTCTTAGCACAGTTACCAGGAAAAAGGTTTTCCTGGGGTACTTGCAAGTGCCACACACAGCAGAAAATCCTGGAGTGGGTTGGGTTGAAAAAGATCTTCAAAATCATGGAATTCCACCCCTTTACTATGGGCAGGGACACCTTCCATTATTCCAGGTTGCTCCAAGCCCTGTCCAACCTGGCCTTGGACACTTCCAGGGATGGGCAGCCACAAATCCTCTGGGAATTCCATTCCAGGGCCTCACCAACCTCACAGCCAAGATTTCCTTCTCAATAGCCCATCTAATCACACCCTATTCCAGTTTAAAACCAATCCCTGTGTCCCATCCTTCCATCCTTTGTCCAAAGTCCCTCTCAAGCTCTCCTGGAGCCCCTTCAGGCACTGGAAGGGGCTCTGAGGTCTCCCTGGATCCTTCCCTTCTCCAGGCTGGACATTCCCAGCTCTCCCAGCCTGGCTCCAGCCCTTAGAATATCTCCATGGCTTCCTCTGGAATTGTTCCAGCAGTTCCACATCCTCCTGCAGTTGGTCCCCAAAGCTGGATGCAGAATTCCAGGTGGGGTTTCTGCACCTGAGCAGGGCAGAGGGGCAGAATTCCCATTTTCCTGCTGCCCATGCTGTGGGATAAGCCCAGGACAGGGGGAATTTCTGGGATTTATTTTGTGATTTTTCTTTTGTTCCAAAAACCTGGACATTTTTATCTCCCCCATTCCTCCACTCCATCCCAGTTTTTGAACAGGAAGGAAAAGGTTTCCTCTGGCTCTTCCCATTTATTTACCCAGCAAACAAATCCACTGAGCAAATACCACATGGATTTCTTTTCTCCAACACCCCATTCCTGCCAACTTTTCCAGGAAAAAACATGGAAAGGCTGAACAGGAATATTTTTACCAAGCATTGAGGTAGTTTGTTTTTAAATTTAAAGGCAAAATCCCAGCAAATTCAGCTCCAAACAGCTCCAGGCTGGACAATCCACAGTTTTTACCACCAGCACCAGGATAAAGATCCAAAGGAATTTTATCCATGCACCACAAATCTTTAATTTTGAAGCAATAACCTTTAGACTTGCAACATAATCCCCCCCCTCCTCCTCATCCTTTAATTTCAAGCTTGATTATTCCTTTTTCCAAAGTTTCATAAGCTTGGAGCACCGGAATGCCGAGAAATCAACTTTATTACTCAGCTGGATTTGTGGGAGGGAGGGAGGAAGGGAGGCTGCTCCAAAGGACAGCCAGAGTGCTGAGCCAGCTGAAAAAGAGCCCCCTCAGTGCATTTCCCTGACAATTAAGATATGTTTTGCATCCCGTTTTTCCTCACTCCCACTTCCCACAGCTCCAATTCCAACCTAAACCAGGCTGGTTTCTGCTGAGCCAGCACATTTCCCTCTGCTGTTTGTTTGGTGGTTTATTTTTTTTTTTTACTATAACACAGGAGAGGCAGAAGTTGGGATTCCGTGGCTTTTTTTCCTTAATTAAACGAGGCACAGCAACGTGGATGAAGCAGTGAGATCCCATCCCCCAGGAAAACACCTTTTTTTAATGGATCAAACATTATCCCCTTCTTCCAGGTGCAACAGGAACACTCCATTGATGGCAAATCATTCCAGTTCCAATGTGGAAAGTTAATTTTATTTTATTAAATTTCATTTTATTTGGGATAAAAACAATTAACAAGTTAGTAAAATATTCCCAAAATATTGTACTTTAAGGCAGATTTATGGATCTTTTTATAATAAAGACCTGCCCAGCCTGGAATGTGCTCCAAATATTAAGGGAAAATGAAATAAACACAAAAGATGCTAAAAAAAGTTGTCCTTGGGATAAAATTCCTGTGGATGTGGCACTTGGAGACAAGTGGTGGCCTTGGCAGTGCTGGGGGAATGGTCAGACTCAGTCCTGAAGGGATTTTCTGACCTATTTATGATCCTAAAGCTGGATTTCATGGAATGGTTTGCAGTGGATCTTCAGAAAACCTCCAGTTCCATCCCCTGCAGGGACTTTTCCCTATCCCAGATTTGTCCAAGCCCCATCCAATCTGGCCTGGACACTTCCAAGGGCAGGCAGCCACAGCTTCTCTGGGAATTCCATTCCAGGGCCTCACCACCCTCACAGGGAAGAATTTCTTCCCAAATCCCATCTATCCTTGCCCTCTGGCTGTGGGAAGCCATTCCCTGTGTCCTGTTGCTCCATCCCTTGTCCCAAGTCCCTCTCCAGCTCTCCTGGAGCCCCTTCAGGCACTGGAAGGGGCTCTGAGGTCTCCCTGGAGCCTTCTCATCTCCAGGCTGAACATTCCCATTCCCAGTTCCCATCCTGGTTCCTGAGTAGAGAGGCTCCAGCCCTTGGATCATCTGGAGTCACTCCAACAGCTCCATATCCTTTGGATCCACTCACTGGCTTTTCAGACCAGAGCTCTGCATTCCAAACCCAACCTAAGCCACAAATTCATTCCCATTATCCCATCTGCTCCCATCCTGATTTTCAAATCTTCCAGCAGCTGAATCTTGCATATCAAGACTCTATTCCTGTCTCCAACCAAATTCCAGAGCCAGAGGGATGCCCAGGGGATGAGGACTCACCGGAAGAGGTTTTCTGCTCCCGCTCTCATCCTCATTTCCTTGTTGATCTGTTGGTTGATCCGGGCCCGGCGATGCTGGAGTTTGCTGCGCTGGGTCTGGGCAAAGGGGTCACAGCCCTGCTGAGAGACAAGGGCAGGTTCTCATCCCAAATCCACGTTTTGGGATTCAAAAAATCCCATCAATTCTGTAAATTGCGCACTTTCAGAGCCCAGTCATGGAATGCTTTGGGCTGGAAGGGAGTTTAAAGATCATGGAATTCCATCCCTTACCATGGGCAGGGACACCTTTCTCTATCCCAGGTTGCTCCAACCTGGCCTTGGACACTTCCAGGGATGGGGCAGCCACAGCTTCTCTGGGAATTCCATTCCAGTGCCACACCACCCTCACAATAAAGAATTCCTTCCCAACATCCCATCTAATCTGACCCTATTCCAGTTTAAAGCCATTCCCTGTGTCCTGTCTTTCCATCCCTTATCCCAACTCCCTCTCCAGCTCTCCTGGAGCCCTTTTAGGCACTCAAAGGAGCTCTGAGGTCTCCCTGGATCCTTCCCTTCTCCAGGCTGGACATTCCCAGCTCTCCCAGCCTGACTCCAGAGCAGAGGTGTTCCATCCCTTGGAACATCTCTGTGGCCTCCTCTGGATCTTCTCCAGCAGTTCCACATCCTCCTGCTGTTGGACCCCAGAGCTGGATGCAGAATTCCAGGTGGGGTTTCTGCACCTGAGCAGGGCAGAGGGGCAGAATTCCTATTTTCCTGCTTCCCATCCTGTGGGATAAGCCCAGGACACTGGGAATTTCTGGGATGTGAGCACATGTGGCCAGGTAACACTGAGTTTCTCATCCCCCAGACCTTCCCCTGCCCCTGGAATAACCATTTTATTCCCTAATCCTATGCATTGCCAGCAGGGATTTCTTTCCCTGAGCTCTTTCCAAACCCATCCCTGAACAGGAATTCCACATCCCCTTCCCAGGCTCTGGACATGAGCCAAGATCCAGGGGGGCTGGAGATGGGCTCAATACGACCCCAAAGCTCAGGAAGAAACGAGATCCCAAGGCCACCTCCAGGATATGGAGCACAGGGAGTCAAGAGTTCACAGGGATGCAGGAGTGAGGGGCTTACGGCACTAAATTGATTCCATCCTTTCCGTGGCTGGCTCGGAATTTCTGCAGAGGGGAAAAACACACTGAATTCCTGACTTCAGGAAATAGCAGCCACCGAATTTCCCTCTGGCTCACAGGGTTATTATGGGACGCCTTACGGAACGGGGCATCCCCAAATCCAGGGCCATAAAAGCTCTGCCCAAGTAGGAATGATTCCCATTGAAGATTCAGAGGGATGAGCCTCTGGAAGATCCCTGGATAAAAAAATCCCTGGTTGGGAAGGCACAAGCTTGGGAAGTTTAAGAGCATGGAAAGGTCTGAGCCTGCAAATTATGGGAAGATCCCCAAATCATGGAATGGTCTGGGTTAAAAGAGACCTTAAGGATCATCTCATTCCAACCCCTGCCCTGGCGCCGTTTTCCCAGAGAAGCTGTGGATGACTCAGGAAGTGTTCCAAGCCAGGCAAGGTTGGATGGGGCTTGGAGCAACCTGGGATAGTGAGAGGTGTCCTTGCCCATGGAATGAGACGATCTTTAATGCCCCTTCCAACATAAACCATTCCATAATTCCATGAAATGCTTGATCACCTCTCTGATGGGACCTGGCAAGGAGGAAATGGAAAATTTTGCTTTTCCATGGACTTCAGCTTCCTTAAAATTAATTCCTCATATTTGAAGTCCACCGAGTGCTGCTTCCTTTGGAAAAGGGTCTGGGATTAACAGTGGGATTTTCATTTAAGGGAAAGATTGGAGCTCCTAATTGGTCCCTTGGAGACTGAGGAATCAGAGTGACTCCAGCTGGTCCATAAATCTGTGGGATTAATGCTTTACAGCGATCCATGAATTTTATGAAAGGAACCAGCTGGAAGCATAAGATCCCAATTATCCTAAAAAAGCAGTGGCATTTGAGGAAAACACCCCAGTAGCTGCATAAATATTAGGTCTGAAATACTCAGGAGCAAAGAGAGCAAAGTTTGATCCTGAATTGTCACTTCTGGATTTGTCCTGAGGAGAATCCACCCATCCTGTTGGCTCCCTAGGGAAAAACCAATCTAGGAATCAGAGGAAAAATGGGAAAGGATCAGGAAATCAAGCCAAGAAGTAAAGTGAAGGTGCTCATTAAAATTTCAAGGTTTAATTTCAAATTTCAAGATGAGATCTCTGAGAGCTTGACAGACCCAGAGACAAACATATGCAAATATACCCAAATATATGCAAATGAGACAGTTCCAGATTCCCTCTCTGTGCCTCCAGAGCCACAGAAATCCAGAAATCACAGAAAGCTCTAGAGGTGAGAAGTTTCTCTTCTCCAACTCCCTCTCTTCCTGCAAGTTCCAGCACCCTGGAGTCCTTTCCACCTCTGGCAAAAATTTGTTTGGAAGCAGCCAGAGGATTTTAAGGGAATTTTTGTGGAGAAAAGGAGCAAAAACCACCTGGAGACACAGGGAAGAGGCCCAGGAAGTGCAGGTGGAATGATGGAAAAGGCACAAGTAGGAGGATTATCCAAACCCAAAATAAAGTTCGTTGTCTGGAGGGAAAGCAGGAAGGTAATGAAGGAAAGAAAGGAGTGGGATGCAGAAGACACTGGGATGGCTCCCCAAGATATTCCAAGAGGGTTAAAACCTCTTCCCTGCAGGAGCCATGAAAGGATTTAGCAAATTGATTTGACTTCTCCTGCTGGGAAGCACTAAAGCTGTTTGCAGAGCTGAGGGGCCTTTTCCTGGCTTCTCCATCAGATTTAATGGGATGAGTTCTCAATCCCTATCCAGGCTCCTAAGCCAGCAGCAAAAAAGTGCTGGAAAACTAGAAGCCCTTGATATAAATCCAAAGCCTTGTGAGGTTAAGTCAGGAATTCAAGGATTTCTCATGATATCCGCAGATTTTGTTTTCATCTACATTTATGAGGCTGGAAAAGTGCATGAATATGAGCTTGCTGCACATCTTCCCTCAAGTTGGAGGCTCTGCCTTGATCCCAAAAAATCACCCCTGGCTTGCATGGATCAATAGAAACATCATTCCATGAGGAACAACCAAGCCCCATCTGCAGGAGCTCCTGAAGGAGGAATGTTGTAATTCCCCAAATCTTGGAGCAAGAAGGAAATTTGGCTCCAGGAAAGCATAAAAGGCCATCTTTAAATCCAAAGATAAATGAGGAAGATAAGGAGTCAAGCAAAGAGCCTTCCACCTTCCAACAGTTCAAAGGATCCCAAAGCTTCTCCTGTCAGAGTTCCAATTGAAAACTAAAAACCACAGAATGAGTTTCCAGGGATTTAAACATGACTTACGTAAAGGGGGAAAAAAAATCCCACCAAAATCCCACTGTTGGGTTCCAAAAGGGATTTTCCTTACTGAATTCACCGTTCAAGCTTTCAAGGTCACCCCTATAAGGTCAGAAGAAAGAGAGGCTCTTTCATCCAGGCTTTGGGGGGCACCTGGGGACTCCTGGAAAAGGGAATTTGGGTGGTTTAAGAAGCCGCTCTAGAGATAATCAGACTTTTCCTTCCTGGTTTAAAGGTTTTAAAGGAAGAACAAGCACAGATCTCCTCCATAAACTGTGGAGAAGCCATGGAACAGCAGCTCTTGTTTGTACACAGGGAATAATGGAACAGAAATACATGAAAACGAGTGAGGTGTGGCCAGCCCTGACATTTACTACCTGTGACAAAGCAGGATTAAGGTCAGGAACTGGACTCTGTGATCCCAACGAGTTGATTCCAACCCATTTCTGATGATTTTATTGCAATAAGGCTCTTTAAGGCCCAGAAAAATCAGGGGAAATCCCTCTGCCTTCCACCCTCTCACGGAAGTGACAACAGAACAAAAAATCCTCACCAAGGCTCTCCACATGAGGGAAAAAAAGTTTCCATAAGACCCTTTCCAGAGGGAATCAAGCTCCCCTCTGAGGGAGGGCAAAGATTCTCCAGCCTTATCTTTGCAGGGAATGTTTGGAATGACTCAAGGGCTTTTGTCACTTCCAGCCACCTCTCCCAGTTCCAGAGGGCCCATCCAGGGTGGCAATTAGGAGTCCTTAGGGAATGTTTACTCAGGGTGGACTTTGAACTTCCCACCCCCAGGAGATGAAGCCTTGGGTGACTCCTGGGTGACAGCCACACCCTGAGAGTGATTTGTGACCTCAGTGACAAAGACAAGGCACCTGGGACAAACTGAATCACCTGGAGGAAGATGTAGAAGCCAGTGATACCATGACAGAGGGATTGTTTCTGCTCCTTTGTAGCTGGAAGCAGCAGAGAAGGAGGAAACTGAAGGATATTAAGTGAAATGTGGGAAGGGAAAAGGGGATCCTTGGAAGTGCTGTTAAAGTTTCAAGGAAGACAGAAATGGAGATGCAGACCCAGTTCCTGAAGAACTGGCACAGATCAGGAATGTGCTGGTAAAATCCAGGCACAGATCTCTCCAGAGAAATGAGGAAGGGGTTGGTAACTGGGAGTTATAGCCCCAGCAGGAATTGCAGGAAAAGCTCCTGGAGATACTGGGAGAACCTGACTGGATCCAGAAGCTGCTCCACAGCTCAGCTGCCCAAGACTGGACCAAGCTGGGCCATGTCCAAGACCAGTTTTGGCCACAAAGGAGTCACCCCCAGGATTCCTCCCAATTAGGGAAGCTGGGGAATGCCCAGAGAGAAACTGAGGAAGTTTAATTTGAGCAGAGACTCCAGACATCCATAATGTGGGAAGAAGAGTCATCAGCTGGTGCTGAGCTCAGCTCCACAGCCAGCTCCACCTCCAGGGAGACACCTTCCCGCTCCCAAGGACAGGGAATGAAGGAAAACAGGACTCCAGCCAGTCTGGATCACTACTGTGAGTGTGCACAAACACACTGAGACCCTTTCCTGCCAGGAAAAGGGATATCGAAGGGATGATGGAACCATGGAAAGGTTTGGGTTGGAAGAGACCTTCAAAATCATGGAATTCCACCCCCTGCCATGGTAGGGACACCTTCCACTATCCCAGGCTTCTCCAAGCCCCATCCAACCTGCCCTTGGACACTTCCAGGGATGGGGCAACCACAGTTTCTCTGGGAATTCCATTCCAGTGCCACACCACCTTCACAAGGAAGAATTCCTTCCCAGTATCCCATCTAATCTCACTCTATTCCAGTTTAAAGCCATTCCCTGTGTCCTGTCTCTCCATCCCATGTTCCAAGTTCCTCTCCAGCTCTCTTGGAACCCCTCTATGCACTGGAAGGGGCTCTGCGGTCTCCCTGGATCCTTCTCCAGCTGGACATTCCCAGCTGCCCCAGCCTGGCTCCAGCCCTTGGAGCCCTCCCTGATCTCCTCTGGACCTGCTCCAGCAGCTCCAGGTCCTTCTGCTGTTGGAGCCCAAAGCTGGACCACAATCCATGATCCCAACCCCATGCACTGGGCCCATGGTCTGTGGCTCCAACCTCAACCCCATCAATTTCTCCCACTAAACACCTACATCCCACTCCAAAAAAATAAAAAATAAATCAGGGTTTTATTTCCATGCCCTCTCAGCAGCACCGGCACTTCCTTACACAGAGTTTTTCCTCCAAACAGGAAGTTCCCAAGGGCACAGATGATTCCAGGCTGGAATAGGATAACTCTCAGCACCTGTTTTAATTCCAGAACCACGCTGGTCTTTAAAGCATTTTCACAGAGCCACAGCTGTCAGCTGGAATTTTTATTCCTCTTTGGAATCCACAAGTTTTTGAGTCAGGCCAGCACGGGAGAAGCAGCCAAGTGACCCTGCTTTAGCCACATTATCCCGTGGGACAGAGAGGAAAACAAAAGCCAGGGAAGCACTCCACACATAAAAACAGGCTTGGAAATTCTCCTTTTTTTCCCCCCAGGGTTATCCAGAATTTCCTTCCTTTTTTTCCAGCCAGAAACATTTAAGAAATTAATATGAGCTGTTATAAGACAAGCAGGAAGTGACAACAAGTGGGTTTTTACTCCCTGAAAATCTATTTAGATAGGAAATTCCCTGTCATGGAATTAATCTCATGGAGCACCCTGGCTCCGAGCTGGGTTTCTGTGGGAGACAGGAGCAGCTAAAACCTCTAAAACCTTTTATTGAGAATATGGTTACATCACAGAGCCTTTGAACAAATGAGGGGAGGATTAAGGTTTTAAATTTCCCAAGTGGCCTCGCTGGTGGTTCATGCAGTCAGCAAGAGGAAGAGAAAAATAAACCCAGGGGTGGGAATAAAAATCTGGGGGATTGGGGGTTTTTAAACAGCACAAACTGCAGTAAAAAATTGAATTTTAGGAGGGTGAAAGTGCTCTGAGGAGGTGGGGGAGGCACAGAGTCAGGGCAAGGTGCCAGCAGGAAACAGGTGGATTAAGTCTTCACTCCTAGGACAGAAAACTTGGCAAAAAAAAAAGGATTAAAAATCACTTTTTCAGCAGCATTCAGGACCCCCTGCAAGGCAGAAAATATGAATCCATGCTCCTGGATGTTATCAGGGTGATAAAAACAGCAGGAAAAGGTTGTGTTGATAATTTCTTTTAAATAACAATAACAAAAAGAAAGCAATAGAGCTCATCAGGTGTTCTGCTGCTTTAATTAAAAAATAATCATATTATGACAGAGGCTGCTGATGCCCTGCCCAGTTCTCCCTCCAAAGCTTGGCAGCATTTTCCATGTTTTCCTTTGTGCTCCAGACCCAAAAAGAACAAATGGGGAAAAAGTCCCAAATCCCACCTGTTAACCTTCCCCCACGAGCATCACCTGCTCCTTAGACAAGGCCCCGAGTTAAACCCCGACCTGGTTTAAGGTTGCAACCTCTTGAGCTGCAGCCCAGGCTCAAGTGACTCCAGATCAGATTGATCCAGGGGGAAAAAAAAAAAAAAAAATCCCTTCCAGAGCTTGGCTGAATTTGGCTTTCTTGGTCATTTGGGATTTTTTTTTTAGGGGTGTTTTAGGTTTGGGACTTTTTGCAAGAAGAGCTCAGATTATGGAGTGAACTCGCTGCTGGTTTATCCTGCTGGATCTCAGAGGGCAAAACTAATGGGAAAAATGCTTAAATAGACCCAAAAATGAATGCTTTCCATGTTTTCTTGCTCCCTGACCCCAAGAAATCAGGGGCTGGTGGAAGCCTGAGGGCAATTCCCACTGATTCCATCCCAAAAGTTGGTAATTAAACAACAACACCAGAAGAGCAATCAGCCCCATTTCTCCCACGCATCCCAAACTTCCCTGGGAGCACCTGCCTGGATCAGCTTCCCACGGGCAAGAAGGAGGAAAAAAACCCAAAATCTCGCAGAATGAGGTGAAAAGCAGGCACTAGGAAGCTTGGGGATGGAGCCAGCAGAAAAGATGGGATTCAGGGACAGAGCTTTAGGGATGAGGAGCTGGGAGGGAGCTGCTTAGGGCTGTTTATGGGGCAGCAACAACATTTCCACCCCTGGCAGGGTTGGATATCCCTGTGCCCCCATCCACGGGCACAGTCATCCCTATGGATGGGACAGGGATATGGGGCCATCCTCACCTTCCGTGTGCTGCCGCTCTTCGGGCCGTGCAGGAGGACAAGGCCACCGTCCCTGTCCCCATCCGGGCTCTCCTCCTCGGGGGGCATCATCTCCAGGGATGCAACATCCACAGGCTGGGAATGGGGGGCTGGAGCTGGGGCGCTCCTGCTTGAGCTCACAGGGGGGTCTGGGGGCTCGGTGACCCCTCCTTTAGCCCCACCGGGCTCCAGATCCCAGGCCTGTCCTAACTGGGGGCTTAAACCCCTCCTAAGCCCTGCTCTATTCTGTTGCAAGGGCCCCTGCACTCAACATCTGGCCAGATGTGAGCCCACAGCTTCCCTCCTAGCAGAAATAACTTGGGGAAAAGAGAGGACACAAACCCCTTTTGTAAAGCTACCCCAGGTAGGGGGATGTTAAATCCCACCAGACCCTAAATGGGGGATGTTTAAACTCCCCCAAAACCCGCTTGGAAGAGCTGCTCTGGATAAGGGAAAGAGGGAGTTTAACCCCCCCCAAACTCCCCTAAATAGGGGGGTGTTTAAACCCCTACAAATTCCCCCTGTAAGAGTTACTCTAAATGGGATAGGGGAGGTTTAAACAGAGAGACCCTGAGTAGGGAGGGAGCCAAACCCTTTTAAAATCCCTTTACAGGGCTACCTCAAATGGGGGCGAACCCCCCCAAACTCCCTTTTAGAGCTATCCTAAATAGAGGGGGAAGTTTAAACCCTCCCAAAACCCCTTTTCAGAACTACCCTAAACACACGGAGTTCAAACCCACCTTGTACAGCGACCCCAGACGGGGCGAGGGGTTAAACACCGCCCCCCCACTCCCCCACAGCGTAAACGACCCCAAAATCCCCCTCCCAAAGGTACTCCAGCCAAGAGGACCGCCCCAAAACCTCCTTCCAGAGCCAAACCTCGCCGAACTACAACTCCACAGCCCTGCCCCGCCCCGGGACCCTCCGGCCGTGCCCCCGCTCACCCCCGGTGCCCCCTCAGGCCCCGCCAGCCCCGCAGCGATCGCGGCAGCTCCGCCGAGCGCGGGGCATAAGCAGGGCGAAGGGGCGGGTCTTAGCCGCCAGACAACCAGTGACAGAGCCGCACAGCTTTGATGGACAGAAGAGCTGCCTAATAGAAGCGCGGAATTGGGAGAGGCGGTGGGGGGGAGGAGTGGAGGGGCCGTTGCCCGTGGCAACGGTGGGAATTAGAACGCGGGTGACGTCACGGGAGGCGGGGTTCTAGGCCCCGCCCACAGGCACGGCTGGAGTCGGGCCGCCCCTCACGGCTCCGCAGCTGGGTGGGTTCCGATCCCAGGTCGGACACATCTGGAGGATCCCAGCTAAAACGAGGGGCAACTTCCGCATCCCGACCACAATCTGGACCAGCCTCGACTCCAGCCAGGCGACCGCCCCCATTTGCAGCCACGTCTGGGCCTGTCCCCACTCGCTGCCTCACATCTGGGTGCTTGTATGTTCCTACCCCGGCCACATCTGGATGTCCTCACCTACCACAAGGAGCCCCCGCGCCCATCCCAACCACATCTGGACTGCTCAACTTCAGTCCTCTGCCACCCCCATGGCCACATCCCTCCCTCATTCTGCCCCTCCAACCCCTGCACCCTCCTCCCCCTGGCTTCCCCCCTCCTCTCCTCAACATCTGGGCTGCTGTGCCCTTGCCCTGTTGGTAGCTGGTCCTGTATAAACCATAGTTTAATATGAAATATAACGAAAAAATGATGAAGAAATAAAATCAAATCCACCTTTTTCCTTTTTGCAGGCAAATCCTGCCCCGTGTTCCTGCTCTGAAACTTTGTCACTGACCAGAGGAAGGTCCCTGAGTCTTTATGAGGGCCACAATGAGATTAGTGAGTGATAAATCCCATTTATATCAATGGGACACAGGGAATTCTATGTGGATCCAGCTGCTTATTGGGTGGAAAATGTTAGCACAGGATACATTAAATATTTTATAGGGTGCGGATTGATTTTATAACTGCATTTATTAAGCCCGTTACACCTTTCCCAGTTATTTTTTTCTCATCATGACTTAAAGGGCTGTGTGATCCCAGTGAAGGGCTTCTCTCCCTCCAGGATTTTCCAATCCAAAAGGAACAGCTGTAGAAGAAAAGTAGAATTACTGGTTAATCTGGACTATTTCATGGATACATCCCCCAACAGCTGCTGTGTTGTCACCAAACAGTGCAGGGATCCCATTCCACTCTGGTTTTCCCTAAGGATGAGCCAAGCCCGCTTTGTGTTCCAATTTTCCCAAGCCAGAGCTCCCATTCCAATTCCAATTCAATTCCCCATTGCAAAGAGCATCTACGAAGGGAAAAATCCATAAAAATACACAAAAACTCAGCTTAAATTTTAATGGATTTATCCCAGGTTGTGCTTGGGTGGGATTGAGGAGCAAACTGGAGCTGCTCCAGGCTAGGACATGTTTTTCGAAGCTCACATCCCTGCAAAACCCATTGTGGACATGGAAAACTTAGGAGAAAGCTGAGTAAATCTTATGGAATCCAGGGAAAACAGGAGAAATTCCAACCCAAGCTGTCCTTGGAAAGAGGCGGACAAGGGCAAACAAGCCCCGGCTTGAAGTTGTCCTTCCCTGCTCCCTTCCCCGGGGCTGGCTCCCATCCCTGGACAACCTCTACTCATCCAGCCAGAAAGGTGGCTTGGATGTGTTTTTCCTGGGATGGCGCAACAGGGATCAAAGAGGCTTTCCCAGATCCAGCCCTTCCTCCGGGGGTTTCCTCTCCCGGCCGCGAACCGGGCGGGACCTTCCCAGGGGAATGTGGGGTCCCCCCTCCTCATCCTGGCTGGGGATTCTGTGTGGAGCAGTGCCCTTTATTGACCCAAATCCCTGAGTTTTCCTGGAATTATGGGATTGGTTTGGGTTGGAATGGGATTGGAAGGTCATCCAGTACAGAGGGCAGGGAGACCTTCCACTAGAACAGGCTGATCCAAGGCCTTGGACATTTCCAGGCATGGGGCAGCCACAGTTTCTCTGGGAATTCCATTTAAGCACCTCACCAGCCTCACATCCAAGAATTCCTTCCCAATATCCCATCTAATCTCACCCTATTCCAGTTTTCCAGTTTAAAGCCATTCCCTGTGTCCTGTCACTCCATCCCATGTCCCAAGTCCCTCTCCAGCTCTCCTGGAGCCCCTTTAGGCACTGGAAGGTGCTCTGAGCTCTCCCTGGATCCTTCTTTTCTCCCCTAATTTGGGGAAATCTTTTGCCCATTATCCCAATTCCTCATCCCACTCCCAGGTGTGCTGCTCACACCTGATTTGGGATGGATGAGGACACTGGGAGGCTCAGCTGGGATGAGGTTCTTGATGACATCAGGGGCAGGTGGGAAACAATGGACTCATCCCATGAAAAGGTCTGGATAGGAGTGGGATGGGTTTCAGGATGAGGGTTCTGGGCAGTAGGAGCCAGTGGGATCTGGGCTTTGTGCCCAGACTCCTCTACATCCAATCATGGGGCTCTGAGGAATGAGAAGCAGCTGAGAAAAGTTGGATTTGGGGATTAATTTGATGATGTAATTGAAGAGGAAACCTCTCTTGCCAAGCAGGTTTTTCCTGATTATTTTTAAATCCATATTTTTTCCCCCATTTTCCACCTGAGTGGTCCAAAGTATTTCCCTGCTTCCCAAGTCTCCTTGCTGAGGAGTTGCTGGTTGAGGGACTGTCCCAAAATTCAGCTTTTGGGCTAAAACTTCATTTCCCAGGGTGCATCTTGGGCTGGGAGCCTCCAATCAGGCTGAGGGAGACTTTAAAGGAGTTTCCTGGGAGAGGGGGGACTTCCCTTAGGGAAGCAGGTGGGTGAGGAGTGAGGTCTTCTCCAGGCTGGCTGGGATTGGGAACGTTCTCCTGCACCAACTGAGCTTCATCCCAACTGCAGCTGCAAGTGCTCTTGGCACAGCAAAGCCTGGTAAAATATGGAGTTTTCCCAAGTGTTTTCTACTCCCAGAATTTTTTTTCAGGATATTTCAGGCTGGTTTTTACTTACCTCTTTGAGAAATCTTGGTGTTTTTTTTTTCTCAATGTGGAGGTTTTTCATGGATGGGGACCAGGAATATGACCTGCATTCCTTGCATCCTCTTGAGTTTCTAGGGAAAACAGGGATTTGGGAGAGTCTGGCTGCTCCATGAGAAGAGGAGAGGTGGTGGTGGGGACTCAATATCACAATTTACCCTATTTCTCTGCTGTGCTTAATTATTATTAATTGTGGTGGTGGAAGCTGTGAATTCCTGAACTGTCTTAGGGAATTTCCTCTTTTTTTCCTTTTATTGCCTTTTATTTTGCCACCCCCAGCAGAAGTTCAGGGACTGAGCTTAAGTTTTTTCAATATGGGTTCTCATTAAAGCTGAGCTTGACCCTGTGGGCTCCAAACTTTGGGATTGAGCTGTTGGGGTTTCCTTGGAGGGCAGAACTGGGGTGGCACCAACCCTCTGCTGTTTCTGTCTCATTCCAGTGACCATTTTTGGATTCTGTGCCTTAGCACTCCCAAGAAATTGTGGATGACAGAGCCATGGGGGTGTCAAAAGCCAGTGAGGTGAAGAACAGCAGCAGGTGGGTACCATGGAGCATGGCAGGGTATTTTGGGGGCGCTCCAGCTTTGTTATCCCACTGGTTTTCCTGGGAATTTCACGCTCAAGCAGAGAAATTCCTCTAGAATTTCTTTTGGGAAGTGATTTTTGGTGCTGCTGGGCATAAGGGTTAGGAAGTATGGCATCATGCCAAGGTTTGTGGTTACCACCAAGGGGTTGATTTCAGTGGGATCAATTCTTCTTTATCCCAGGAAGCGAAAGAATGAGTTGGAAAAGAGGCAGGACAAGCCAAAGGTGCTCCCAGTGCAGAAGGAGCTGGAATGCACGGAGAAGGTACCACACCCCACTCTGTGCTTTGGGGTGACCCTTGTAATTATCCCAAAAAATCTGTGGGATTCAAACCCATGGCATGAACTTCCTTTTCCTTGATCTTGCTCTGTCCTGGTGCGAAGCCTTCCACCGTAAAAGGGAAGAAGAAAGAAAAATCAAAAGCCAAGGAAAAGCCACTGCAGGAGAACGTCATCAGCAGGTCAGTCCTTGGAATGGACTTTTCCACCTGGATTATCCCAGAGTTGTGCATGGGAATGCCACGTCCAGCTCTGCTTTCCTTGTGTTGCTTTGGTTATCAAAAGGAGTTTTTAATAGGGAAAAATAAAGGGCAGGGAGTGATGGGAAAAGGGGAATAAACTTAAGCTAAAGGATGGAAGGTTTGGATTGGATATCAGGAAGGACTTCTTCCCTGGGAGGGTGGTGAGCCCCTGGCAGGTGTTTCCCAAAGAAGCCATGCCTGCCTCGTCCCTGGAAGTGTCCACAGCTAGGTTGGACAGAGCGTGGAAAAACCTGGAATAGCGGATAGTGTCCCTGCCCATGGAAGCAGCTTGGAACAGCATGATCCCTTCCAACCCAAACCATGATCCTAAAATATGTGTGTGTCCCTTCTCTGTCCCCTTTGTGGCCAAGAAGCTCCCTGAAGCAGGAGGCTGCAGATGGGAAAGGCCTTGGCCCGAGCCTCTGGAATGGGATCCAAGCCGAGGAGGGAACTGCGCCCAGCTCGGTACGTGGTGGTGGTCGCTGTCCTAAAGGACTGGGGAGTATTCCCGTGGTTTGTTCCCAAGGGAATTGGGAGGGTTCTGTCTTGTGGTTTGGTGCAAGCCCCTGGAAGGAACTTTTGAGCATCTGGAATTAAATTAAGTAATAAATTTCCTGGGTTTGGGGTTGAATACGTCACATTTTGGTGACACCAGTGGGGAGCACTGGGTTACTCTCACTTCCTAAGCAGGAGGTTGGGATTGGGAATCCCTTCCTCAGGAATTTGGTTTTCAATGCTTTCCTTGTTTATGCCCCGCCCCCCCCCCCCCCCCCCCCCCCTCCCCCCCAGAAGTGTCCAAGGCCAGGTTGAATGGGGCTTGGAGCAACCTGGGATAGTGGGAGGTGGGGGTGAAATTAGGTGATCCCTAAGATCCTTTCCAACCCAGACCATTCCATGATCCTTTCCTAGTGCTGGAGAACGCAAATCCCAGGAAATGCCCACTATATTTTGCTTTTCCTGTGTTAATTTGTCCTCTTGGTGTGTAAACCCAGCAGAGATGCTTTTCCTTTTTCCCTCTTTCCATCCCTCTCACAAACAGAATCCCAAATGTCCCCAAACTCTCCTGGATGGATCAAATTCAAGGAGCAGCCTTGAAACCCCCTAAGGGTGCCTGTGGTCCTGGCATTCCCAGTACAACCATCAGGCATTTGCAGGCAGGAATGACTTTGGAAGGTCGTGGCTCTTCCTGAATTTCCCAACAAGGTTTCTGAAGGATTGTGAATCCAGGAGCAGGCATGTTCCCAGGGAATGAAAGTTTATGTGGACCTAACCAACCTGTAATTAACTCAGGGTTTTATTTTCCCCTTAATGAGTTCGCCCAGCAGCTTTCAGGAGAAATCCCTGTGTGGTTTTGGCTTCCCTTGAAAGCCTTGGGAGGAGAAACTTGGGGAAGTTGGGATTTAGAGTGAGAACCTCAGTGCTTGGCAAGCCCTGGAGGAGGCTGGGATGAGTTTTGGGATGCCTTGTGTGGTCAGGAGCAGGAGAAGATGGTTCCAGCTTGGAAAACAAGTGTAAAACCAGTGGGATGGGATTTCTGGTGGCCTCCAAGGGACAGAATTTAGGGCTCTGTGTCCTCTACAAGCTCAGTTTCTTTTGGGTTCTCATTTATACATTGATGTTTTTTTCCTGTCACCAGGATTTCTGGTGCCCTCCATGGGTCACATTTTTGGGCCCTATGTCCCCTCTGAGCTTTTTTAGCTTTTTAAAATTTTCTTATAGGTCCCCATTTTCCCTATATTTTGAAATTTTTTACTTTTCTCCAGGATTTCTCTTGGTGTCCATGGGTCAGATTTTTAGGGATCTCTTTGTGTCTATTCTGAGCTTATTTTCTTTGAGCTCCTATCCCCATTTTCCATATATTTTGATTTTTTTTTTCCTTTCTTTAGGATTTTTAGTGGCCTCCAGGAGTTAGAATTTAAGGATCTGTTTGTGTCCCCTCTGAGCTCGTTTTCTTTTAGCTCCTATCCCCATTTTCTGTATTTTTTTTCTTTTTCCTTGCTTTCTGCTCATCCTTATTGTATTTCCCACCCCGTTGCTTTGCTCCCCACCTCTCTTTCCCTCTTGCCATCTGCTGCAAGGGTGATTTCATCTTCCAAGCACCTGGAATTTGATCCATCTTTATTTTGGAGCCCTCCCATCCCTTCTGTTCCCTGGATTGCTCTCCCAGCAGTGCTTCCAATGAGCAGGTGGTTGAGGAGGGCTGGGAGTTTTCCTATATTTATCCATAAAATTCTTTTATTGTGCTGTTGGAAGGAAACCAGGGATTTCCTAACCACATAAAACCTCAAAACTTGGAAAAACCTGGTATTTTGTGTTCCTGGATTCCGGCCAAGGGAGCTGAGGGAGGGAAAAGTGCTGGTTTGGGGGGTGATGCTGCTTTGGGGTACCCGTGCCAAGGAACCTTTCCCAAATCCTTGATATTTTCCAGGAGGAGACCAAAGCAACCTTCCCTCAATGGCCAGCAGTGGGGCTGGAAGGTTCTTCCAGGTGAGTTGGGTCATTTTTTGGATTTTTTTTCTTCCAGGGAACTGGAATTTTGTCCTTTTTCTTCTCTTCCCTGTGGAGCTGCACAATCCTGGTTTTCCCTCCTGGATCGCTGGTGCTTTCCTGGAGCAGCTTCTCCACATCCTGGTGTTTTCAATGACTTTAGAGCTTTCCAAAACCAATCCCAAGTGGAATTTGAGGCTCAATCCTGAGATTTGAGGGTGGAGAGGGAAGTTCCAGCCCCATCCACCCTCCCCAGTCAGCAGGGTGTGATCGCTCAGGTGCACATTCCTACATAAATTTGGGGAAGTCCTGATGGGAACAACCACCCTCCCAAATCCTGGGAAAAGGCTGTTCTTTCCCTCTAGATCCTGGCACAGATAGGAAGCAGAATTCCTAAAGCTGGTTAATCCTCTCTGCCTCTTAAAAATTCCCAGTGAGAGGCCTCTAATAAAACCTTTGGAGGAAGGAGCTGATCCCAAAAGGTGCTGGAATTTTGCCTTCCTACTCATGGATCTGCTCCCTGCCAACGGGATTGGAGGGGCTGAGGGTGTTTTGAGGGATGATTTTCCCTAAGGAGTTTAGTGGGATTGTGCAACAGTGAGGAGAAAAGCATCTGGCTCCTATTTTTTTTTTTGGTTTTTTTTTGGGGAACATGTTTCCATCCCAAGCCAACTCAAAAGTTTTCCTTGCTTTGATGTCCCCCAGCCTGGGAATTAATTATCTGCCTAGATTAATTTATTGGAAAGGGGCCAAATTTCACTCTTTCTGTTGCAGAAATGTCGGTGTAGTTTGGCTAAAAGCAGGAATTGTGGCTCTTCTCTATTTGGAAGTCCAGGAAGAGCAATCATTGTCCTGCTTGGGAGGAGGAAACTGGATTTCCAACTCTTTTTTTGGGAAGGGTCAGGGCAGCTGGCTGTGCTTCCTAAGTTCCTGCTGGAGGATCCAGGAGCTGAAAAAAGCAGGGAATGGATCTGATCCGTGGCTTGAGCTTAGCTCCAGGCTTAGCTAGGATGGACCAGAGGATTTGTTTGGGAGGTGGCAATGACCCAGAAGGGAAAGCCCCAGGTTTCCCTGTGGGAAAGGGACACCATTACCTCAGAATTAAACTCATGGAATTCTTAGGGCTGGAAAAAATATCCAAGATCACCACTAAACCATGTCCCAAAACACCCCATCCACAGGTTTTTGGAACACTTCCAGGGATGGTGATCCCACCTGGACAGCCTCTTCCAGTGCTTGACCACCCTTTCAATGAGGAATTTTTTCTTAATACTCACCTAAATCCACCCTTTGGAGTTTTAGGCTCAGCCTAGGAGACATAAGCTTGGTTTAGGCTGTGCTGCTGTTTCCTCATTCTTATTTTGCTTGGTTTTTCTGGAATATGAACACCTTGAAGACTCACAACCCCCTGCCTGGCTCGAAGAAACCTTGGGAGAAATTATAGGGGCGGGTTGGTGCTTTATAAGGATTGCAAATCCCACAGAATTCCCAAAGATTCACCTGAGCTCTCTGCTGAGCAGGGAAATACTCCTGGATTCCTCACCCATATGGATGGTGGAGATCATGGATCCAGACACTCCTTGTCCTGTTATATTGATGAGGCTCCTTCCCTGCCCATTCCCCACTGGAATCCCCCCCACAGTCCCAGGAATTGTCCCATCTGACTCCTTTTCCAGTGTGTCCATGCTTGGCCTGATCCCTTCCTTTGTGCTATTGGTGCTGCCAAACATTTTCTCCTGAGGTTTCTCTGGGAATATTTCCTTAGGACCTCCTCTGTTTTGTCTGGAGGCCTTGTGGTTCTGTTCCTTTGAGCTTCCTCATCCCTTAAATTCCAGCTTGGGATATCTCCATCCGTGGTGCTGCCATGGTTGGAGGGAAATGAGGGAGCAATTCCCTAATTTGGGATGGAAGAGGGGAATGCTGGTGGTGAGAATTGGCTGTGATGTCGTTGTAGGTCCCAGGACAAATCCCAGACAACAGGACCTGCAGTGGGAGAGCAGCACTTGGAGACCCAGAATGGAATTGGGGTAGGAAAACTGGGGGGAATGTCACCCCCTGGACCTAATCCTGCATCTCCACCATTCACTTAGGATTTGGGATAACCTCTCTCCTTTCCCAAGATCTCTTCCCTTTATTCCTGCTTCCCACAGGTCCCAAGTGAAGGTGTTGCTGGTGGGGTTGCATCCCCCTCTGGAGATCCTTTGGAGAGGGATGTGGGGCTCACAGATGTGAGGGAGAGTGAGGAGAAGGAGCTGGATCCCCCAATCCCACAGCAGGAAGAGGATTCCCAAGCCCCAGAAAGAAAAAGAGGGAAGAAACAGGAGAAAAACAATCAGGAAAAGGGATTGAAGAGAAAAGGAGGGAAGAAACATGAGGAAAATGAGCAGGAAACGAGACTGAAGAGAAAAAGAGGGAGGAAGGATAAATTTGAGGATATGATGGATGGCATTGAGGAGGAGGAGGAGGGGGATAAAGGCAGGAATTGGGAAGGGGGACAGGGAAGAGCCAAAAAACAGAGAAGCAACAGCAGCCAGGGATGGGAGGATGGGAAAAAAAAGTGGGAGAAGGGGAAAGCAAAGAAGCACAGCAGGGAGAAAGTGGAGGGGGTGGAAAAAGTGGGGAAGAGGAAAATGAAGGAAAAATTGCTGGAAGAGGAGCAAGAGATGGAGAAAGATGAGGAGGGAGAGAAAGAAGTAGGAGGTGAGGAGGAGGAGAGGATGGGAAAGGGAAGTGGAAATGGAAGAAGAATTGTGAAGGAGGAGGAGGTGGATGGGAAAGGGGAGGAAGGATTGGGAGAGGCTAGGAGTGCAGGGATGTGGCAGGAGGTGAAGGAGGACAAGGATGAAGGGAAGGGAGGTATTCCAGTGAAAATGAGGGAAAAAAAGAACAAGAAGAAGCCAGAGGGGGAAACAAAAGAGATGGAGAAGAAGAGTGAAGAGGAGGAAACCCCAGGGAAAACTGGGAAAAGGAAATCTAAGGAAGGAGAAGAAAAGAAAGAGGAAGAAAAGAACAATAAAAAGACAAAAAAACAGAAGGAAGAAGAAAAAGAGGCGGAAAACAAATGGAAATGGTAAATTCCGGCATGCCTTTGGCAGGTCTAACCCTGGGACTGGGATTTTAAATTTTTTTTGTGGGGCATAACAATGAAAATTCCTATTTTTTGTCTATTTTCCTATATTCCCTTGAGCCTTTAACTCGCCAGTCTTGGAAATGGGTGAGAGATCAGGGAAGGTCGGGAATGCACAGCAGGATTTGTATCCTAATTATCTTTATTTTAAAATTTATTTGTAATATTTATTTCTCCTCCAATGATTTTCCTGGTGCCCATCGTGGGAAGAGAGAAGCTCATGATTATTGGAAGGAAATAATAATAATAATAATAATAATAATAATAATAATAATAATGTTAAGTCCAAGACAGCAGCACCTCTATCAGGGAGCTGTAGAGGGTCTGAATTCCTTCCCCACTTCCTTCTCCAGCAGATTTGGGATGATCCAGGCAGGTATTTTATAGGAAGGGATGTGGAATATGGCTGCTGGATTATTTTTTGGAACTGCGACTTCAGCCACTTGGTGTCACTCTCTCCCAGATCTCCCCAAGATCTGGGACAGAGCAGGAGGATTTTTGGGATGCTTTTTGGGAGCCTGTGGCAAACCCTGATTTGGGAGGAGCCGTAATCCCCGACAGGGATATCCCTGGATACCTGGAGCTTTGAGGTGGCCCTTGAAGGACCCAGGGTGATGTGAAAAATAAGTTTTTATATATTTTTTCCTAATCATTCCAGCCTTGTTTGGAATGGCTGAATTCCGGCATGGAGGCGGGTGCGTAGGAATTCAATCCCAAAAAATTATCCACAGCTACATTTCCCATGAGGAAATTCCCATGTGTCACTGTCCTTGGCCTCTGGATGGGCTCGGGGGGGCTGTGCAAGGTGAGTGTGGGGGATGCTCCGCAGGAATTTGGGATCCCAGAATTTTGGGAAGAGAGATGATCACAAAATGATCCTGATGCTGCCTTTCTCCAATGTTCTCTGCCGAAATTCCTGGAGTTTGTTGATTTTCCTCGACTATGTCATTGCCTGGTTTTATGGCAAAATGCACCTTTGGATACCGTGGATTTATTCCACTCTGCTTCCCATGGGGAGGAAAAAATATCACAAATAACTTTTGGGGCATTGCTGAGCCAGAAACAGGAATTTTGCTTTCTCTGTGTGGAATCTTGCTGTGTTTTCCCACAAATCCTTGACTTTTCTTTTCCTGGAGATGCTGGGATTAAGGGACCAGTGCCAGCCTGGCTGTGGGACAGAGATCCCTGCCTGTCCCCTGCTGTCACCAGTGCTCTTCCTCTGACCCTAACCTGTGCTTTTACTCCTCTTTTTAGAGTCCTGCTCCTGAATTTCCAGTTGGATTTTTTGACATTTTTAAAATTTTTTTTTTAATTTTAAAATTTAATTTTACTGTAATTTTTTTTGCTGTTTTTCAAATCCTCACAGTCAAAACTTGTAGTGGCTTTAAAATCCCATTTGCTCCAGCAGGGGGAAAGATTCCTTTCGATCTTATTTGCATTAAAATCAAAGTTATAAATATTTATCAGTCATAGGTTTCCCAGAGAAGCCTTGGCTGTGCCATCCCTGGAAGTATTCCTCGGATTGGATGGGGTTTGAAGCAGCCTGGATTAGTGGAAGGTGTCCCTGCCCATGGAAAAGAGTTGGAATGAGGTGGCTTTTAGGATCTCTTCTGAGGTGGCTTTTAGGATCTCTTCACTCCCCCCATGAGTTCCTCCACAGATTCCATTCCAGCTTTCCTTGTTTTAAAGAACGGTGAAACTGAGGCAGCAGCAGAGAAAATGGGATTTCCCCCTGGAATTTTTATCAGCTGTCACTACTCTGAGCATTCTCCATTGGGAGGAGGTGCCAGATGCCAGATTTGGGAAATTCTCATGGACTCCTGTGCGTCTGTTCCAGGTGGGAAGAGGAGAAGAAGGAAGATGGAGTCAAATGGATGCAGCTGGAGCACCGAGGGCCGTACTTTGTGCCCCCCTACGAGCCCCTGCCCAAGGATGTGCAGTTTTATTACGATGGTACAGCTGTGATGGGACCTGGGGCTTGGGGTGGTGTCCTCTCCTTCGGGAAGATGAATATCCCATTGGAAAAGCCATGGGTTCAAGCTGGAGGATCTCACATTTGGTTGGGATTATGGAGTTTTTGGGGAGCTAATCCTAATTGCTGTTTTTTCTCATTAAGATGCATTTTGGGTTTGAGCTTTGTCAGCTTATCCATGTTTTCCAACGAGCTGGAAAAATGGGATTTTACTGATCCATGGCCTCAGGGACTGACACATTCAAGGATCTGGTTGGGCTGCTCCAAGCTCCTGATGTCCCCAGGGTCACCTGACCTCACCTTAGAGCAACTCAGGGTGTCACTGGCAGGACAGATCCAAGCTTTTGCTGCCTCCGTGTTTTCCTGACATTCACACTGGGTTTCCTGCCATTCCCTGCTCTCAGTAATCCCTGAACTCATTTCTGATGGACCAAAGGGAGGGGGAAGTAAGGACATTGAGGGTCAGCCCAGGGATGGTGGAGATGGAAAGGGATCACATTCCCTTGGTGTTCCTCAGTTCCCTGGGGCTTCCCATACTTTTTTTGCAGTAGGAAAAAGGCCACTTTGGGAAAAAAAAGAGGTGCCTGGCAGCACCACAGGGCACTGCTGGGACATCCATGGGGCTCTCAGGGATTTTGGCTCCGTGAGGAGGAGCCTTGACAGGGTTTGGACCTTCTCTGTGATCTTTGAGGTGTCGTGGATCAGAGCTGGTGGCTTTGGAATTTGGGATCTTTGATGTTGACTTTTTTTTCCTAAAAAATGTCACCGTTCCTGGATGGAAAAGTGTTTGTGGACAGGCAACAACCCCAAGTAGGAAGGCCTATGGATGACCTGATGTTTGGGGTTGTCATGGGGCTGCTCCAGGGCTCCATTCCCTTCAGTCCAAAAATCCCAAAAAACAGTGGTTCTAGTAGGGATCGGCCAATCCCTGGACATCTCCAGAGGACTTTTTCCTAAGAAAAAAGTTATTTCCAAGTAATTCCTAGGATGAACCAAGACATTCCTTGGTTTTGTTGTGTTTCTCCAGCCAAAGAGCTCAGGAGGGGATGGTGGGTTTGCCTCCAAGAAATTATTCAAGATCCTTAGAAAATCTAAGAAATAATCCAAGATTCTGCCCAGAGAAGCTGTGGCTGCCCCATCCCTGGAAGTGTTCCAGGTTGGGCAGGGCTTGGAGCAACCTGATCTAGTGGAAAGTTAATCCCTGCCTCTCTTTTCCCAGGAAAACCCTTGAAGCTGAGCCTGGCCACGGAGGAGATCGCCACGTTTTATGCCAAAATGTTGGATCACGAGTACACCACCAAGGAGATCTTCCAGAACAACTTCTTCCATGACTGGAGGAAGGTACCTTCCCTGGGAGGGCTCCTTGATATCCACCAAACCCATCAGCCCCAGGCTGTGGTGTGGGATGGTGGGAATGGGGGTATTTGTTCCTTATTTATAATTATTTATAATTGTGACGTTCTAAATCCTGATTTATTTCCATGGGGTTTTTTTGTGGATTTGGGCTGGGATTTGCTTTCTGTGCTCTGTCTGAGTTTTAGTGATGAGTACAGGTGGTGGATCTTGCAAGCAGCTCCAAAACCAGTTTGGGACACCAAAGGAATGACTTCTGATCCCAAAACAACCCCAGACTCTTTCTAGGGAATGTTTACACCTCCCAAATATATTTGGTGCGGTCCCTGCAGTTGTGTTTGGGGACTTTTCTCCATATTAGGTTCTTCCACCCCAGAACTGGCTGTCTTTTTTCAAAAAATGGGTCTCTATTCCCTTTTCCAAGGACAGGCACAAGCAGCAGCTCCATGTGGAAATAGTTTTCCCTCCTGGCTTTTCCCAGCCCCTCTCATCTCTTTCCCAGGAAATGACCTCAGAGGAGCAAGAGATAATCAAGGACCTGGACAAATGTGACTTTGGAGAGATCCACAAATATTTTGTGGACAAAAATGAGGCCAGGAAAGCGCTTCCCAAGGAGGAGAAGCAGGTGAGGACTGATTCCTACGACACCTTTTGGGAATTTTGGCTCTTTGTTGTTGTCTTTCCTGGTGCTGTGCCCTGAGCTTGGACTTCTTTAATCCAGCTCTGTCTCTGTGGCCATGGCCCCCCTCTTCCTGAATTTTATCAGCAGATCTGCACATTCCATGGCTTTGCAGGGTACCAGTCATCCTTGGGTCCTGTTTTGGAGTCCTTCCCTGTCCAGAGGACTGTGGACTTTGCCAAGGGAATGATGGCACTTAGGCTTCTTGGTTGGAATGTCAAAGATCCTTTCCAATCCAAACCATTCTGATTTTTTTGGTGGTGTCCTGGTTTCAGAAGCTGAAGGAGGAGGCAGATAAGATCCAGGAGGAATATGGATACTGCATCCTGGATGGGCACCGGGAGAAGATTGGCAACTTCAAAACTGAACCTCCAGGGCTCTTCCGTGGCCGTGGGGAGCACCCCAAAATGGGGATGCTGAAGAAGAGGATCATGCCAGAAGATGTCATCATCAACTGCAGCAAGTGGGTTGTCCTTGGAAGTGCTGAGCTCCTGGGGCTTCCCTTGGGACTGGGGGGAGCTGGGCACTTCCTCTGCCCAGAGTTGAGGTCTTTCCATCTTTTAAAATCCCTGTTTTCCACATCATGAGAGTGTTTTTCCTTCTGAGTTTTGTGAGCTGGAGTGGTCATAGCCACCCATTTGAAGACCTTGATTCAAAACATCTCCCACTAGTCCAGCAAGTTTTCCTGTTGTTCCCAGCATCCAAACAATAAACTCCTGATTTTTGGAAGGGTCTGGAGCAGCTGAGGGAGCTGGAGGGGCTCAGCCTGGAGAAAAGGAGGCTCAGGGGGGGACCTTCTAAAATTGCCTGACAGGAAGCTGGGGCTACATAGGGCTTGGCTTCTTCTCCCAGAAAAAAAAAAAAAAGAAATTATAGTAGAAGAGGAAGTGTTCTCAATTTGTGCCAGAGGAGGTTTAGGTTGGGTATTAGGGAAAGCATCTCCATAGAAAGGGTTGTCAGGCACTGGAAGGGCTGCCCAGGGCAATGGTGGAGTCACCAGCCCTGCAAGGATGTGAAAGCTGTGTAGATGTGGCACTTGGGGACATGGTTTGGTGCTCCTGGCAGTGCCGGTTCATGGTTGGACTTAGTCTTGGAGGGGTTTTCCAACTTTAATGATTCCATGTTGTGGAGTAATTTTAGGTGGTTTCCATGTTTTCTCAATCTTTGGCTCACTGGAAACTTCATTCTTCATGGTCTGAGGGCTCTAATCCTGCTCTTCCCACAGGGATTCCAAGATTCCCGAGCCCCCAGAAGGCCACAAGTGGAAGGAGGTGCGCTTTGACAACACAGTCACCTGGCTGGCCTCGTGGACAGAGAACATCCAGAACACCTTGAAGTACATCATGCTGAATCCCAGCTCCAAGCTGAAGGTTGGAATAATGCCCTTGGTCATGTGAAAAAAATCTGGGAAAGCCAGGATGTGGAGTATCAAAACATTTTTTTCCCTAGCCCTTCTCTTAAAAGTGGATAAACAAAATGAGGGAAAGGACAGATGATTGCAAAGCATCAAACTTATTCCAAGGAATGGGTTGCTCCTGGTAGTGATCCTGGAGTGATCCTGGTGTCACTTTGCTCATGTGTGTTCAGGGAAGGCTGTTGGAAGCCAGACGGGGGTTGAAAGGATCCACGGGGGCTAAGAAGATCCACAGAGACCAGGCTTGGGTTAATTTACACCAGGAAGTGGAGGGTAGGAAGAGATGGGATTGAACTCTGTGGGAAGAGAAGGGGGATTTAAGGTTATTTCCAAGGGCTCAGGGAAAGTGGGAATGCTGCCCAGGTGGACACAACTGAGCAAGTGCTCTGTCAGTCCACATTGGAGTCCAAGGAGCCACCTTTGGGCATGGTTTGACTGCTTGGTCTTTGCCATGCTCTGGCTGGTGAAGAACACCCTGACTTGGCCAGGATCCAGATCCAGCACGGCCAGCAGAGGGCACAGAAACCCTGGATGAGCTGTTTCTTTTCCAGTTTATTCCCTTCATGGTTTTTTTCCCAAGAAAACAGTGGGGTTTGAGCAGGATTCAGATGCTGGAGGTGTTTCTAGAGCAGGGCTGGACTGGTAGGGGTGGAATAAAGGTGGCGTGCAGAATGGAAAATATCCTGGTTTCCCATTGCAGGGGGAGAAGGATTGGCAGAAATATGAGGTAGCTCGGCGCCTAAAGGATGTTGTCCAAACAATCCGGGCTCAGTACAGAAAAGACTGGAAATCCAAGGAGATAAAGAAGAGGCAAAGAGCAGTGGCCCTCTACTTCATTGATAAGGTATCCACAGCCTCACCCCAGGTCCCCCATCCACATGGAAGTTGGGAATTCACTTCCCTGATCCACCCCACCATGTAGTTTTGGTGTTTGCTGGTTCTGCCACTCAGGGTTGGCTCCACACGAGGAATCGGGGGATGATTATGGAATCCTGGGATGGTTTGGTTGGATGGGACCTTCAAGATCATCTCATTCCACCCCCCCCCGTTGTGGGCAAGGTCACCTTCCACTTGACCAGGTGGCTCCAAGCCCCATCCAGCCTGGATTCGAATAGTTCCAGAGGTGTGGAAAATGAAAATTGTCCCTAGTTGAAGGTGTCTCTTCCCATGGCAGGGGGTTGGAATTTGATGATCCTGAAGGTCCCTTCCAAATCATTCCATGAATCTATAGATGGAGATGATCTGGTCTCCTCTAGTCCTGATCCACTTGAACAGCCTGGCAGAGGGGAATTGAGGTGGAATGGCATGGGATGGATGACTCCTTATTTTCTTTCCAGCTGGCCCTGCGAGCTGGGAATGAGAAGGAGGAAGGGGAGACTGCGGACACGGTCGGCTGCTGCTCCCTGCGTGTGGAGCACATCCAGCTGCACCCCCAGCTGGATGGGCAGGAGCATGTGGTGGAATTTGACTTCCTTGGGAAAGACTCCATCCGTTACTACAACAAAGTGTCTGTGGAGAAGCCGGTGAGTGGGGCAGGAATAGAGGAAGTGCTTGGTTGTCTGGGATCCCTCAGTGTTTATCAGTCCCAAATTTCCATCCAAAACCTGTTACCAAGATATACTTCAACCCTGGAGAAGGTTGTTCTACTTCATGAGGGAGAAGTCCCACCTCTTGCTGGAATACCCTCAGATGGCTCATGCACTTCAGGACTTGAAACATCTCCTTTTATATTAAATAATTTTCCTTTACCCATGGGAAAGAAGATTTTAGTGGTGTTTGTGGAAAAACTGGAATGTTTGAGATGGGAAAGATGGGGGGGAACACCCAGTGACACCTTGAAGAGTGAGAAGGTCGGTGGGATGTGCCAACACGAGGGTGAATCAGAGTCCTTCTGGAGGAGGAGACAGATGAGGGAGATGTCTGGGAACAATTCATTCCTTGGCCATGACCAGGGCTGTTGTTTCCCCCTCTTCAGGTGTTCAAGAACCTGCAGCTGTTCATGAAGAACAAGGACCCCAGCGATGACCTCTTTGACCACCTCAATGTGAGTTGTCACCTCAGAGCTTTTCAAACAGTTCTGGTGGCCCTGAAGGAGGAGAAGCCAAGCCATGACACCCTTGGCCACCTTTGGTGGTCATCCTTTCACCTTATTTTACCTCTCTACTCTCTGGGGACGCTGCTGTCACGATTTGAACACCTTGTGAGGTTTTCTAGCCTCTTTTTTCCAATGGAGTATCTCTGCTTCCCTGTGTCCCTGCTGAGGAGCTGGATTCCTGCTCCTTCCCTCCTCCAACTCACCCACTTGGGCTTTTTTTTTAGCCTGGGAAGGTCTGCCCACATTTTGGGGGATTACTGGAGGTACCAGACCTCAGCTTTTTGATGCTTTTGCACCTCATTAGGTCTCCACCGAAGTGGGAGAGGTTGCTGGAGGGATGTGCTGCCTTCCCTCCTGGAAAAACCTCCTCCCTCATGTTCCTCAGGATGGGATATGCGATTGATGAAGCAGCTCCATGTTCTCTGTAGAACAGGGATGTGATATTGGATGTGAGGTCAGGAATGATTGTTTGGAAAAGACCTCTAAGATAGTCAAATCCAGGCATTAACCCAGCACTGCCAGGTCCAACAGTAAACCACGTCCCTAGCTGCCAACGTGGGTCCTCTTGGACATAGGTGGGCAGAAATTTTTGACTTCCAGAGAGACTTTTTTGTGGATTTAGGTGGAATTTTAGGCCAGTTTTTGGGTAGCTGATGACCTGACCCCACAAGTAGCTCTACAAGCTGCAGGATTTAAATTTTTGTTAATGCCTGATTTTGGCTGCCTAGACAGAAGATGGTCTAAAAAGAGATTTGTCCCAGCTTTTGCTTGTTCTGTTACTTCGTGGAATCATGGAATGGTTTGGGTAGGAAGGGACCCTAAAGACTGTCAAGTTCCAAATCTCTCCTGTGGGCAGGGACCTCCCACTATCCCAGGTTGCTCCAAGCTCCATCCAACAATTCCAGGGATGGAGCAGCCACAGCTTCTGTGGGAATTCCATTTCAGAGCCTCACCAGCCTCAAAGGGAAGAATTCCTTCCCAGTATCCCATCAAATCCTTTGTCATTTTGAAGCCATTCCTCCTTGCCCTACCAGTAGAATTCCTAGTGTGAGTTTCCCTGCACTTTTCCCTGTTTTTCCCTCCTCCAGACAACCTTCTTGAACAAACACCTCCAGGACCTCATGGATGGTTTGACGGCCAAAGTCTTCAGGACCTACAACGCTTCCATCACCCTGCAGGAGCAGCTCAAGGCCCTCACCAACCGTGAGTTCCAGTGGCTGTGGTGTCACCAGAGCATGGTTGGGACCAAAGGGCTCAGGAATGTCCATCCATTGCCTTGGGATCCCTAAAACTGCCCATGTCCCACCTGGGCAGGTGATGCTCCACATAGTGGGGCGGGAGTGACATGTGGGGGGGAGCAGCGAGTCGGGGGTGTTGGTACGTGAGAAATGTTGAACTTGGGGATACTCTGACTAACTGATGGCCAGGATGGGAATGTTTTTCCCTCTTTTCCTTGTGTTGCTGGTTGGTTGCACTATTTCTGCCTCCTTGGGTACGTGAGGGATGAGTCACAGCACCAGATTGTGATGCTCAATTGTCCTTCCCCAATCCCCACAACCATTATTGCTCTCCCTGGAGAGAGAATGTGACAGCAATTTGTTTGCCTTTCCTTCTGCTGTATTCCCTGCTTTTCTCAGCTCCTGGAATGGAGTCAGAGTGATGTTGTCATTTCTTTCCAGCTGAAGACAACGTTGCAGGAAAGCTCCTGTCCTACAACCGAGCCAACAGGGCTGTGGCCATCCTCTGCAACCATCAGAGGTCTATACCAAAAACCTTTGCCAGGTCCATGCAAGTCCTCCAGGAAAAGGTGAGACAGACCCAGCTGAGAGATCCAGACCTAATCTGGCCTCTGAATTTTATTTTTGGGCTGGGGTGATGTCTGGAGGAATCACCTTGTTCAAGAACATCAGGGAATGTCCTGGGAGTAGTGGATTGCAACCCAGGGTGGAGAGGGATGAGGTGACCTCAAATGCTGGGGGAAGCAACCTGGCACAGAATTTGGGTGAGTTTTTATGAGTTTGGGGCATTTTTCATCACTCTGTCTTCAAACCAAGCTTGGGGGTCTTTTGTGATGGCAGCTCTGGCCCAGCTGGATCAAGATCAGGGAAATTAGTTTTCCTGTCTTTTTGCAGGAGGAGCAGCTTGAAAATACCTTAAATTGCCACTTTTAACTGTCCTCAGTTTTTGCTCACACCCCACTGAAGGGCTGGGACTTTTCTAAGGGCTCTGGTGCTGTCACAAGTCTCTCAGTCTGAGGCAGGTGCAGAAGATGACCAGATTTAGGAGCTTCAAGTGTTTGTGGCATCTGGGCTGGGATGATATTTTAGAAGATGGTAAAAAATGCTAGAGCCCAGAAAATGCTACAGGGACAAATTGGGAAGTAGGGTGGGTAAGAAATTGAGGGATGATGTGTGAAGGAAAAGAGGGAGGAAGCTGAAACCTTGAGGGAGGTTGGAAGTGTTGTCTGACTTTTTCACCTTCACAGATCGACGCCAAGAAGAAACAAGTGGAGGAAGCCCAGGAAGAAGTGAAAAAAGCTGAAGATGAGTTTAAGGACACAAAAGATGCCAAAGCAGAAGTGTGAGTGGCTTTTCCTTGGAATCCTCTCTGGCAGAGGGATCCAGAGGGCTGATGTGTCCCAACACCCTATCAGAACAGAAATGCCCATGTTTGGGATTGGGTCCTTCTAGTTCCATGGAAGTTTGGAAGATGGTTAAGATCTTGGGGATGGTTCCCTTCAGGGACACTTCCCACTCTCCCAGGTTGCTCCAAGCTCTGTCCAACGTGGCCTTGGATGCTTCCAAGGATGGAGCAGCCCCAGCTTCTCTGGGCATCCCATTCCAGGGTGCTGGATTTTGTTTGCCCACCTTTGGTGGTGGAAATTACTTTTTTTTTTTTTTTTTTTTAGTGTTAATTTTTAATATTAAGAAAGCATCCCACCAGATCCAAACCCTTGAGAAATAGGTTAGTGCTGAATGGCACCTTTGACTCTGCCATTCCAGAGAATTTCTGGGCTTTGGGACAATCTGTGTTGTTCCTTCTCTGCCCTCAGCTACGTGGAGAAGAAGAAGAAGCTGTTAAAGAGGCTGGAGGAGCAGTTGGCCAAGATGAACATCCAGGCCACGGACAAGGAGGAGAACAAGCAAATAGCTCTGGGCACATCCAAGCTGAATTACCTGGATCCCAGGATTACTGTGGCTTGGTAAGTCTTGGGTGTGAAATCATGGAATGGTTTGGGTTGGAAAGGACCTTAAAATCTGTGGTGTTCAATGGGCAGAGACACCTCCCACTGTTCCAGGTTGCTCCAAGCCCCATCCCACCTGGCCTTGGAGACTTCCAGGGATGCAGTGGAGAGGACACTGCTGGGTAACTGGTCCCCACTGGTGTCTTGTGGTCTGCACAGGTGCAAGAAGTTCGGGATTCCCATCGAGAGGATCTACAACAAGACCCAGAGGGAGAAGTTTGCCTGGGCCATTGACATGACTGGCGAGGACTTTGAATTCTGAGCCGGTGCCTTCCACGTTAAATCCCAAATCCTGCTCATTTGGTGCTGTTGGGAAGCTTTTTTTTTTTTTTTTTTTTATTTGCTGCTGCTGGTGGCTGAGGGTTATCTGAGTTTGGTGCCTTTTTTTTTTTGGATGGAAAAGCAAGCACCTGGATTTCCAGTTGAAGCAGGTATTGCTGATTGGGATTTTGGACTTTGGGAACTCTTAATTCCTCTTCAGAGTTGCCAGGTACTTGGCCTTCCTCTGGAGTCCTGGAAGGAGATTAAAAAAGAGCCTTAATTGTGCTGATCAACAAAATCAGGTCTAATGCTGTCTCCTTGGTGTGGTGGAGCTGTGCTGCCCTTTCCAGACTGAGTGGGATGGATGGGGAAACAGGAGGTGATGACAGCAAGAAAACAGGAACTGCAATATATAACCCAGGATTGGGTTAGGGATGCCCTGGGGGCAAAGGAAAAATCTCAAGGTTTTACATTTCCAGGGACTTTGTGCTCTTTTACCTCCAGGAGAGGAGAAAGTTGTGCAATTGCAGGGATATTAAATGAAAAAACATGGGAGGGAATTTGTGTCGTGTCAGGAGAAGGTAGAAGGGAAGATGTTGGATTTAAAAGCAGTTTCACATTGCAGGGGGTTAAAATTCACCTTGGCCATGAACAAAGTGCATTTTAAGCACCCCCATGTGGGTAAAGTTTTGTCTGGGAGAACGCATCTCACCTGAGGCCACGTTAATTTCCTGATTTTCTTCACTTGGCTCTGGCTCAGCTCCTGTATCCAGAGCAGGAACTGAACTGTCCAGACAGTGGCTTAGGAAATGGGGAATTTCCTAGGAAACAGGATAATGCTTGGCCAGGCTCTGTGGAGTGTATGGTGGGGAGTGGGACCAATATTCCTGGAGCTGCTCCTGTGTTGGGATGATGCCTTTGGCATTATCCTTCCCACTCCAGCTGGGAATGGAGCAGGTAGGGATCAACAACATAAACTGGTTGTGTTTGCTGCTTAATGGGCTGCTTTCCACATCCCCAAAAAAGGCAGTATCAGCACATTCCTGGCAGCATTCCCACGTCCCAGTGAATCCCAGGTGTGAACAAACTCTTGCATTGGCAGCAAAACCTTCTTGCGCCTCAGGGCTGATATCCAGGGCTCTGTATTCCAAAGCTCCTGGTGCTTCCCATGTGTTTATTTCCACTCATTCTTGTGTTGAAATTGTTGCTGTTTTGGTTGGAAATTGAGGTCTTGGAATGCATTCTCATTAAAACCAGGAGTGATTTTTTTTTTTCTGAGTATCTGTGACTTGAGGCTTTTTGCAACTCATTCCATGTGTGGTTCTGGGTGTTTCATCCCTGGAAGTGTCCAAAGCCAGGTTGGATGTGGCTTGGAGCAACCTTGGATAGATGTCCCTTTCAATCCAAACCATTCTGGAATTCTATAAAATAAAGGAGTAATTCCAGAAAGGCTGAGCTGTTGCTGTCCCAAATGGTCCTGTCCATCCTCACCCTGTTTTTCCTGGAGTCCTGCAAGTGTTTCTGGCAATATTCCATAGACCTTTCCCATGCCCAGGAGTTTTTCCTACTGCTCAGAACCATGTGGAGCAGGATCATGCTCCTATCCCAGAGGGGACGATCCCTCTCCCACTCCAATAATTTGGAGTTATTTGGTGGTTCCAGGCAATGCTGATGTGCTCAGATGACCCCTCCTCACTTTGGCCCTTCCAGATGTGGTTTCAGCCCTGTTTTTCCAATGTTTTTCTGAAGTCTCCATCCCTTGAACTGCTCTGGAAATGGCACTTGAGGGTATGGTTTAGTGGTGAGCATGGTGGTTGGAGTTGATGATCCTAAAGGTCTCCTCCAACTTTCTGTGATGTTGTAGGCAGAGGAAAACCTGAGTTTGTTTGGTGATCTAAGGTCGTGACAGCATTTGGTGAAACTCAAAGTCAAAATTTAGCATTTTTCTGTTGTGATAACTTCCTATTTTTATTTAAAAAAGGGAAGTTGTGGTTTGTGACAAAACCAGAAATGACACCTTCCCGTGTGATTTCTGGTTGCCCAATTTGCTTTTTGTAAAAGCCTTCTTTTTCACTGTGGGTGGGAGGAGACCCCACCCAACATCTACCAGCTCAGTCTGGTACTGGAGCTTAGGGCTGTTGTAGGTACGTAATGGAGCTTTAATAAATAAAAAGAAAAAAAAAAAAAAACAACAACCAAAAAAACCCCAAAAAAACCAACAAAAAACCCCTGAACAAATGAAAAAAAGTCCCCATAAACCATATGAGGGTTGGGAAGTTTGTACCCTTCCTGCAGCTTGGGGATGTCCTACACTGATGGCTCTGGGCAGTGTTGATAGAGGAGCTGTTGGAAAAGATAAATTTAGGGGTGGGAAGAGGTGGTGAGAAATTCCTCTTGTTTTGCTTTGGTATCTGCTGTCCCTGCCCAGACTATTCCCAGAAATCTGGAGGGCTCAAGTTCAATGGTCTCCTCAAAGGAGAGTCAACTCTGGCTGGGTTGTTCTGTGTTTTCTCAAACTTAGTTTCAGTGTTTCTGTGCAGGGAGATTCCTCCACCATCTCTCACTGTTTTGGAAATGAATCACTGCCCTGGCAAAGCTTTTCCTTCCCTGTGTCTGGTTGGAGTTTCCCTTGATGCATTTTGGAAGCAGCTTCTTGTCCTTTGTGCAGAGCCAGATTATCCTTGGTCATCAGCTCCATAATTGTCCCTGTTCAAGGCAGCAACTCCATCCCCCCTCAGCTGTCCTGTTCCGTGGGATCACTTAGCCCCAAATTCTGGGACTTGGAATTTAAAGAATCATGAAAGGGTTTGGGTTGGAAGAGACCTTTAAGATCATGGAATTCAATTCTCTGCCATGGGCAGGGACACCTTCCACTATCCCACATTGCTCCAAATCCCATCCAGTCTGGCCTTGGACACTGCCAGGGATGGGGCAGCCATAGCTTCTCCGGGAAACCTGTGCCAGGGCCTCACCACCCTCACAGGGAAGAATTCCTTCCCAATATCCCATCTATCCCTGCCCTCTGGCAGTGGGAAGCCATTCCCTGTGTCCTGTCACTCCATCCCTTGTCCAAAGTCCCTCTCCAGCTCTCCTGGAGCCCCCTCAGGCACTGGAAGGGGCTCTGAGGTCTCCCTGGAGCCTCCTCTTCTCCAGGCTGGACATTCCCAGCTCTCCCATTCTGGCTCCAGAGCAGAGGGGCTCCAGCCCTTGGAACATCTCTGTGGCCTCCTCTGGATTTGCTCCACGTCCTTGTGCCGATGATCCCAAAATTGGATTCAGTGCTTCAGCTCTGGTGCCCCCAATCTGAGGATGGGTCTACAAGCAATTCCTCTTCCCACAGAAGCTGTTTGAGCAGCTGGAAGCTCCAGTGGGATCCATCCCTGCTCATTGCTTCTGCATCAGCATCCTGGAGATTCGGGATCATAAATCCATTGGCCAGAGCTGTGCACATCACGAACCTTCCCACGTCTCTGTCAGAGGGATGAGTCAGAATCTTGCTCCGTGTCCAACTGATTATTGGTCCTCAGGGATGAAAAAGCCTCATCAGCCTCCTGTTTTCCAGAGCCACATTCCATAGCTTCAGGTTGGCCGAGCTCCCCCCCTCCCCTGGCCCATCAGATGATCTAAATCATGGGATTGTTTAGGTTGGAAAAGCCCTTTAAGTTCATCAAGTGCAGCCGTTAATTGCTGTGTTCACCACAAGACAATGTCCCCAGGTGCCACATTTCCACGTCTTTTACATCCCTCCAGGAATGGTGACTCAGACACTTTGGGGAAGGGAGCTCATCAGCTCTGCTTGGCTGCTCTCTCATCTGCCTAATGATGGGGCCTTCAGACTTGAGGAGAGGTGGGATTTCGGCTGATTTATCTTAATTGGTGCTGAGAGGGAAGGGGAGGTGATGGAGCAGTTGCTGCTCTGCTGCTGCTTCTCCCTTGCATCCAGTCCCTGGAGTGATGGGATGAAGGGAAAACCACCCACCTACAGCCTGCCAGACTCATAAAAGGTGGGAAACCCCAGTGGGGTTTTGAGGAAGAAAAAGGTGAAGGATTTCCAGAGGGTTTTTCCTCCCTGCCCTTCTCCCCGTGAGGTCTGGTGTTGCAAAAATGAGGAGGAAAAAAAGAGGGAAATAGAGAAGAGAAACTTTGAAGGGAATGTTTTGTCAGTTTGAGAGGAAAGGGAAGGACATTTGAGGCTGTGGCTGCTGTGATTCAGACGCTGTCTCTGAGCTCAGTGAATGGAGACGTTTCCTTTTCCAACCTTTTTTAGTGGGAGACGAGAGTGTGGCTGTGGTTTGGCATAAATAAAACATGTGCTGAAAGAACTCCCTGGATTTCTGTCCCTTCACACTCAGCCAGGCTCAGATGGATGGAAAATAAAATTGCAGAGCCATTATCCTAGGCCACGTGTTTGGAAGCACTGATGCCAAGGAAAGTGGATGCAAGGAAAGCAGCCTGGGAGAAATCGGATCCCTGGGATAAACGGAAGGACTGGGTAACGAAGGGCAGAGGAAAGGCTTCCAAGGAAGGATGAAACTCCAGGATCTCAGGTTTTTACCCGTTGAAAGAGCTGACACTGGCTGTGTGCTCAGGATGGCTGCACATCCTGGGTCTCCCACTAGGAATGAGTGGATAACATCCAGCCTGGCTCTTCTGATCCCTATTTTTGGCCAGTGGACACCTCTGATACTCAAAACAAAATAAAGAATCAGGAAAAGCTCAGCTGAGTTGTCCCAAGCCCTGAGACTGGCTTCTCCAGACTTTATTCCTGAGCCATTGCAGGCTGGGGCAGGAGAAAACCCAATAAATTACTTTGTTAATATTCTTAATCTAAGATAGGATTAAGCTACAATTATGATTTGATTGGCTTGGCTCAGGAATAAGCTTTGGGATAAAGGCTCTCCCCGCTGCAGGGCTGCTCCTGAATTCCATCTGCTGCTGTGGGCCTGGAAAGAAGAGGGATCATGGAATCATGGATTGGTTTGTGTTGGATAGGATCCTGGAATTCCATTCCCCTGCCATGAAGGGGCTTGCTCCAAGCCCCCATCCAACCTGGACTTCGATACTTCCAGGGATGGGGCAGCCATGGCTTCTCTGGGAATTCCGTTCCAGGGCCTCACCACCTTCACAGGGAAGAATTCTTTTCCAATATCCCATCCGACCCTGCCCTGTGGGAGTGGGAAGCCATTCCCCCTGTCCTAGTGTAAAAAGTGCCTCTTCCAAGTGACGTGATGTGTTTCCAGACTGTAGGAACTTCCAGAGGTTCCCTGGGATTGCCCTGTGTTGCAGGAGGCAGACAGCTGATTAATTGCCAAAAATTCCTGAGTTTCCAGGTGGGTGGGTGGCATCCAGGCTGCCCTTCCTCTTGGAAATAGGGCAGACAGGTTTTCCTGGCAGGATGGGACAACAAGGAAGTCTCCAATCCCTTCCTAGGGTCACTCAGAGTCGAGTGAGCTCATTCTGTGGACTCTCTTCCATCTCTTTCTCAAGGTTTTGTTGGGATTTTCTACTTCTGAAGGCTGGATTTGCCAAAGTGTAGGAGAATGGGGTGGCAATCAACTCAACCAGGCTTAACTGGGGCTCCTGTTCCAGTCTGGGCTGTCCCCCAGGCAGAAACAGATTCTGACTTTCCCACAGATCATTCCTGGTGCCAGAAGCAGCACTTCAGTTGGAGGGAGCATCTGGAAGGCTTAAACCTCCACTTCCACCCCTCTCCTGAGCATCCCTGGGTCCAATACTGGATTTCTGACAAAAAGGGGCATGGAATGAAATATCCCCAAACCAAATTCTGCTGCTGCTGGGGCTGGGAGATGAAGGTGGTGAGGGGAGATAAACTGGACCCAGAAGGTCTGGCTGCTCTTCCAAGCCCAGGAACTCAGCACAATCCCTTTTTTAAAAATTTGGCTTCTCTTCCTTTGCCTGTGGGACACTCCACTGGATTGGAGTATCCCACAGGCAAAGGCTGCAGCCATAATTTCATTCCATTTTTTCTCCAGCCACTTGAGCAGGCTTTGGAGTGTGGCCCTTTCAGCCAAAACCTGGCTGAACTGAGGCTGCATAACCCCTGACTCCCTTTTGTGATTACAAAAAAAGGCTATATGTATTTTTTATTTATTTTATTTGTTTGATTTTCCTCTATGTCCTCACATTTGGCAGAGCTCCTCCAAGGGGCTGTGCTGGGTCATCCTCACAGGGCCCTCCTGTGTGCTGGGAAAAATAAAATAACAGCACAAAAATGACAAAAGCAGGAGATGATAAAATTCCAGAAATAGAACAGAGAATCGTTCAAGCCAGGTCTTCCTGTTTGAGTCCAAGACGAGGTTCTCGTTATCCCTTTAGTTTGGTGTTTTCTATGGATACTCCTCTGTCCCGCTCAGGTGAGACCCACCTGGAGAACTGTGTCCAGATCTGGGATCAGAAGGATGTGGAGCTGCTGGAGCAAGGCCAAGGGAGGCCACGGAAATACTCCAAGGGCTGGAGCCAGGCTGGGAGAGCTGGGAATGTCAAGCCTGGAGAAGGGAAGCCTCCAGGGAGACCTTGCAGTGCCTGAAGGGAGAACTGGAGAGGGACTTGGGACAAGGAATGGAGGGACAGGACACCAGGAATAGCTTCCCACTGCCAGAGGGCAGGGCTAGATGGGATTTTGGGAAGGAATTCTTGGCTGTGAGGGTGGTGAGGGGCTGGAATGGAATTCCCAGAGAAGCTGTGGCTGCCCCATCCCTGGAAGTGTCCAAGGCCAGGTTGGACAGGGTTGGGAGCAACCTGGGATAGTGGAAGGTCTCCCTGCCCATGGCAGGGGTGAAACTGGATGATCTTTAAAGCCCTTTCCACACAAACCATTCCCTCTGGATTGAGGCTTCTTAGATTTGCTTGGACTGAGTTTGTCTTGACCTGCCTGCAGCTTTTTTTTTTTTTTTTTTTTTTTTTTTTTTTTTTTTTTTTTTTAATCTTGGCTGAGTGGGAAGAGCAATTTTCCTAATTGACCAAGTGGTTCTGGCTAATTAGCTCTGCTTTTGTTTAGCTTTGTGTGGAGCAGCTGTAGATTTGTATAAATAGCAGCACCAAGCCATAGTTCAGCACAGGATGAAGGATTTGTGCCTCAGATTCAAGGACACAGAATGGGGAAATTTGGCTTGGAGGTCTGGAGGAGAGGAAATGTGGGATGGGAGAGAAGGGCAGGTATGGAATGATTGGATGGGATGAGGCCCTGGCACAGGTTTCCCAGAGAAGCTGTGGCTGCCCCATCCCTGGAAGTGTCCAAGGCCAGGCTGGATGATGATCTGAGTAACCTGGGACAGTGGCAGGTGTCCCTGTCCATGGCAGGGGGCTGGATTGAGATGATCTTCAACAACATAAACCATTCCATGACTCTATGAGTTGTCTTCAAAACAAGAATTAACATTCATGGAAAAGCCTCCATCCAGATTTTCCCCTGTTGTTCTGCACAGGATTAGTCTTTATTTTCCTGGAGTAGGCAGCACTTGGATGATCCTTGAGATGCATTTCCACCTCAGGATCTTCTATGGAGTCACAGGAGAGAAATCCACACAGGCACAGTGGGAACAAGCCCTTCCCAAGGCTCCAGGATTCATCCCAACTGGACAATCAAAACTGGGGTCCTGGTCCTCACAGAATGGTTTCTCCTAGCTGGATGCAGCACCACAGAAATCCAGGAATCCCCACCCTGGGCTATTTAGGAAGTCAATAGAGAGGGATATATTAAGAGCTGGGCTGGAGGTTGGTTTTCCTTCTCATTCTTGCTGTCACAGGTTCCAGAAACTTGGCCTACAGACTTGAAGTGCCCTTGGAAGCTTCTTGTCCCATTCTGATTCCTCAGAATCATGGAATGGTTTGGATTGGAAAAGCTCATCTTGTTCCATCCTCTGTGGGTGGGGACACCTTCCACTCTCCCAGGTTGCTCCAAGCCCTATCCAACCTAGCCTTGGACACTTCCAGGGATTCCAGTTTACGTGGACAACCTGTGCCAAGGCCTCACCATCCTCACAGGGAAGAATTTTTCCCCAATACCTCATATAATCATTCCCTCTACATCTACCATTAAAAAAAAACAATTCCAAGATGTTTATTGTTTATTCTCTTTTTATGGAGAGCTGACTCATAGGGGGGCTGGTGGCTGGGAACAGGTTGTTCATGGAACTACACAGGGAATAAAACAAATGGAAGTGAGTAGGAGGAAGATGCAATCCAGATCAGCACAGCTCCAGCTCTCTGCGTGTCTCAGCCAGATGGAAATTTCAGGAGGTTTATGGCAAAAAAGTCTTGAAAAATAATGGATTTACAGCTCCAGTGGTATTGTTCCTGTGTCCTGTCTGGAGAAGGTCTGGGATTTTGGATTTGAGATTTTCAGGGATGGTCCGACTTGGTCAGATCAAAGCCATGCTGAGGAACACATTAACAATTAAAAAGTGTGGACAGCTGTTCAACAGCCCTTGGAATTGTGCGTGGGTTTTCCATGTATTATTGGTATAGATTCCATGACAGCTCTTCTGCAGTGATTCCAGCCCCAGGGAAGCTTGAAGGGCTGTTGGAGCCCCCCCATTAATCCCCAGCTGTAATCCTTTTTGTGACCTAATCCAGATCCAGCTGGGATTTGGGCAATACGGGAGCTTCAGAGAATCCATAAAATCAGGTAATATCCATAACCAGGGATTTGGGATGGCCCTGGGGCACCATTTTCCTGCCCTGCTTGGAAGAGAGAAAACCAGAGGGCAAATTCTCAGGATTTCAACACCTTGGTGTATCCCAGCCCTGGGCTGCCCACGCTTGGTTCCTGATCCTGAGTGTCTCTTCCCCATGGAAATAGACATGGAGAGTGTCCAGGAATGGGGAGAAGTGTGGGGGATTGGGCAGGAGCAGCCACAAGGATCAAGTCCTTCCATGATTTGGCGTGCAAAGGACTTAAGCCTTTGTGGGATGAACTCCAAGCTCCTCTTGGTTTCCCTGGAATCTGAGCACCTGTGAGGGTCTGAGGTGAGGCCAGGTCTGTGTCGGGGGCATGGTGGTGGCAGCTCACCTTGGTATCCTGATTTTGACAAGGTCACAACCAGGCAGGATGCAAAGAATGAGCCTTGCAGGATCAGCACAGAGAAATCCCTGTGGAGAAGGGATGGAAAAAAAGAGGGAGGGAAAAATCACTTTTCACTGTCATTGGGTTGAGGAAGGGAAGAGCTGGAGCTCTCACTCTTCCAGGAGGTGCTCAACACACACAGTTCCTCTTCTCCCAGGGCCACCTGTCCTTCAAAGTGCTGTCAATCCTGGCAAAAAGTGGTGCCATATTTGGCCTCTTCCTCCCTTAAAAACTCCATAAAAAATGAAGGATGGGGAGCAAGACTCTGCAATTGCTTCAGTGGGTTTTATTTTGGGCTGGAATATCCCTGGAGCTGAGAATCAATTCCATCCTGCGACCTCTGATGCGCTAGGACTGGGTGGGGAATGGCAAAACAGAGGGATAGATGGAATTATCTGGGAATCTCCTGAGGTGCCACCTGAGAAGGGATGAGGCAGGTGTGTCACCCTCTGACCACAGGGGAGCTGAATGGGTAAACACTTCAGGACATTTAACAGGAAAAGGTCCCATGATGTTTCTGTCCTTCCTCATCACTGTGTTTCCTATGTGGATACTTTTCCGAGGCCATTTTTGAGAAGAACCCGGTATAAGGCTCCCAAAAAACAAGCAGATCCCTCTTCCTTGACTTCCAGTCTCTGTTCTACATCCAGGAGGATTCAACAGCCAGAACATTCCAGAGGTCAGGCAAACAAAGCCACATTTCCATGGCTCTCACACAGTCATGTAGTGCAGTGTTCCAGAGCCAAGAGTAAAATCCAGGATCAAGTTATCATCCTGAAGGATGTGATTCAAATGCCTGCAAGGGCCTGATCTCCAAGGACGAACCTAAGCTAGGGAAATAAACAGTTGCTAGGAACATCCCTGGTCTGGAACATCATCCACAGCATTTAATTAGTTGGTTTAATGGTTGGCACATTCCCTGGCAATGCTCTAGGATGGATCAATCATCATTACTCCATGGAATACCTGGAATAAAACAGAGGAGGTGGCACAAAGGACGGATTATTCCCAAGAGACTGATATCCACCTCTTGGACTTTGTGCTGGAGATGGTCCTGGCAAAGTTGAATTTATTGCCACAGCTGTAGCCTGTGGATAGTGGGATACCTTTTTCCCAGATCTTTGCCCTGACCCAGCCAAGCCTTCCATGCTCCAGTCATGCTGCTTCCATGTGTTGGCCATCCAGGGTGACACCACCATCCTGAGGAAATGCCAGCCATGGCAGCGCCACACCTCACACCTGCATCACACATCCCCAGGTCCAGGATGGTAACTTCCCAAAAATCTGGTTCAGTGGGCCACTGGCAACCCCCAAAATGGGAATTGACCCATGGTGCACTTTTGTCCATCATCCCACCTGTCCCTCAAACCTCTCCTGCCAGTGGAGCTGTGGTGGACCACTTCCCATGGCCTTGGAGATCCTCTTCTGGCTGTCAGTGAGGAGCAGATTTTAATCTGGACTTTGTGAGTTCTCTCTGGATCTGTGTCAGGCACGAGATTATTTGTGTCATCAGTCCTTGGAACTGAGGGAATAAACGTTGTTAAGCATGGAATGGTTTGGGTTAAAAGGGACTTCAAGGACCCTCTTGGTTCAACCCCCTGCCATGGGCAGGGATAATTTCCATTATCCCAGGTTGCTCCAAGCCCTGTCCAACCTGGCTTTGAACACTTCCAGGGCTGGAGAGTCCACAATCCCAATCATACTGAAGAGTAACACAATTATTTTCCCATTTTTTTCATCAAAAAACCAGCCAGAACTGGTGAAAACAAAAGGACGGAGCTTTTCCAGGGTGCTCCCACTGCTGCAGGACGCTGAGCCTTGCCTTCCCAGGCTGACTTCCAGACTCCCCCAGAGAGTCACCCCTGATGCCACGATGAATCAGGCTGGCCAATCCTTATTCCCTGGAACAGGTCCTGCCCTTTGGTCACTGCCTTGTGACACCTGGCAGCACGGACACACCTCCTCCCTCCGGCATTCCTGCGGCACGCAGTCCCCGAGCCTGGCACGATTTCATCTCTTGGGCAAGAGATGTGGTTTATCCTCTCCACACCCAGATGTAGATCCATGGGAGAGGATTGGCCAGTGCTCCTGGGGTTATCAGGGCTGACTTCCCCATCCTGTTGATCCAGTTTTACGTCAGCAGAGCCAGCGGTGTGAGAAACCTCCGAAATATCTGTGAATCGAGCAAAAAAAGCTCTCTGCAAGATTTCCCCCAGCTTTCGTTTCCTCGGAAAGGAAGTTGTGGTGGGTTTTGGTGTCTCTGAACTTCCTCTGGCCGTACCTTCACTGTGGTCAGTGATTGATCCCACTGGATGCTCTGAATGTCTTGGATGAGCATCTCCTCTGTTTCAGGGAATTTTGCTCATCTCACTTGGCTCCTGACAAGAAAATCGTGTTGACCCCCAATCATTGTAACCCTTGCCTCATCCATCTTTCTTCCATGTGTTTTTGGACCCTCTGGCTCTTCTGCTTTTCCATCTCCTAAACCCCAGGCTGTGTCAGTCTCTGCTCTCTTTCCCTGCAGGGTGGAGAGGGAAGGGATAATCAGACACCTGATGGCTCAAGTGGCTTCACTCCAAGGGGCTCCTCCTGCTTCACCCTCTCTGCTCCTTGGTGGCTTGGTGATTCATGGAGGTGTCAGCTGATGTCCAGCACTAAACATCCTGGTAGCTCTTTTCTTGGAAGCACAAGTGGGACAGGCAGTCAGATGGAAGCCCCAGAAGGGATGAAGTTATCAGCTCCAGCCCCACCCCTTTCACGCTGAGAAATTGTAAAGGCCGGGAGCGTTTTTGTCTGACTGGTATTAAACAGGACTTTGAATTGGATGCTCCGTGGAAAAGGGGACAAAGATATTTTTAACCCTTGCTGGAAGTGTTCAAAGCCAGATTGGATGGACACACTGCAAGGTGTCCCTGTCTCTGGCATGGGGTTGGAATGAGATGGTGTTTCAGGTCCATTCCAACCCAAACCATTTGATGATTTTATGATTTAAGACTTTGTAGGTAACCAAGTGATGCATTTCCTGTCCCCATGAATATCCAGCTTGGTTTACCCTGCCTGTAGATGTTGGGAGTTCTCCAAGTCTAACCCTGGAAATGGACTTGGCATAATCCACCCAGACAATTCCATTAATTTATACCACTTGTTCCCATTTTCCTCGGAGTAAAGGAAATAACCTGGCCACAGATGTGATGATCAGAATGAAACCCCCACCCAGACATCAACAGCAATGCCGGCCTGACCAGAGATGAATTAAAGGATTAATCCCAATAAATGGTGTGAATTCCCAGAGTGCTTTCACTGCTCCCTGGAATCGCCAGCCCAGCCTGAAGGCAATGCCGAGGTGAGAAAACAACCCACGAGCATTCCTGGCCTCTCATCTAATCCATGATCCCTGCCCACTCTTTCCAAATCATTGGCTTCCTCATCACCCCGTCCAAAGGCAGGGAAGATTTATATCCTGTCCCCAGGTGAGGGTGTTTTTCCTGGGCTGCGGAGACGACCGGGAGAAGATGAAGTTCTCCCTCCTTGCGGTGCTGGCTTTGGTCCTATTTGCAGCTCAAGGTGAGGTTTGCTCCTAGATAAAGTTTCTATCCAGGGAGAGAAATCATGGAGGAGAGCTCCTCAGCTCTTGGAATGGTGCAGGTGAAGGATACAATGCTCGTTTGGGGTTTTTATATCTGGAATCTCAGTCTGGGTGTTTGAAAAGTTTAATTTTTGGTTGGAAATTTCCCTGTCTTGCTGGATTTTTATGGAAACAAGACAGAAAAAAGGAGGCAGTTCCCACTGGTCTGCCTTTGAGAGACTTTCCAGGGTGCTTCCCTGTCAGGGTGGTGCAAGGCTGTGGTTATTCCTAAATTTTGGTGAAGGCAGCACAATGCTCTGTGTTCCCAGTCCACAAGGGCCACACCTCCAACATCTGGCCCTGTGCAGCTGTATCTACCCATCTCCAAGGGCCCACAGCTTGCTGACTTCAGAGATTTTGGGACAAAGTCAGGGAATTAGGGAGAAGTTGGGATGTGGGCTGAATGGGTTAATGGTGGCGGATATTTGCATAGTAATTGTGTTATAGATGGTGCGTTTTATTTCATGGAGAGATGGTAAATTAAATCAGAGCCTTCTTTAGGGAATATGATCCTATATCCTGTACAGAGCAGAGAGAATAAACCTTTTCCTAATTTTGGAGAGCAGTACAGGCTTTGCCAGCGCTTGGAATTGTGCCACACGTCTGGTGCAGAAAAAGAATTCCTTGGAATAGGTTTTTCTGGCTCATTGTGGCCTAAGAATACCTTTCTGCTATTTAGCTTTGTTCATTCACCAGAACAGTGATCCTGACAGATTTCCAAGTGTTAACAAGGCCCGGGAGACAGGGAGGTTGTCCTCAGTGCCAAAATGAAGCCTGGCCTAATCCACATTGGATTATCCAGGCAGTAAAAATTAAGCATTCACTGCATGTGTTTTAGGGTTGAATTCTCACAGCAAAGAGTAGAAAATCACCTTCTCCTCATCTTCTCTGTCCTTTAATCAAGGTTCTGGATTTCTTTTTGGGGGCATTGATGTCCCACCCAAAGACAAAGGCGTGGGAGCCTGGCTTTTCTAAGCCGTGGAGGTCCCAATTAACCCTCTTCATCTGCCAGTGCTTTCTGCCTAATTAGGCTGCAGTTTAATAGTCCCCAGCACGCAGAAAAAGTGACCCCAGGCCTTGGGACATCCTTGAAAACTCCTCCAGGAATCCCTGCCCTTCCCTGCTCCAAGCATCTCACCAAACTTGGTGGCCTCAGCCTATCAAATTGAAGGAGGGGAAATTTAGGTTGGATATATGGAAAAAATTCTCTCCTGTGAGGGTGGTGAGGCCCTGGAACAGGATTCCCAGAGAAGCTGTGGCTGCCCCATCCCTGGAAGTGTCCAAGGCCAGGTTGGATGGCATTGGAAGAGTGGATTGGGTCTTTCAGCTCCACAGCTTTTATCAGACCTGCACCTTGTGTATTTGGGATTCCATGAAAAGGAGGGGATGATTTTTGCTGCTGGCATTTCACAGAACCCCAGAATCATTTAGGTTGGAAAAGATCTCCAAGATCCTCAAGTCCAACCTTTGATCACCACCACAGCTCTGAGCGCCATGTCCAGGTATTCCTTGGACACCTCCAGGGATGGGGGCTCCACCACCTTCCTGGGCAGCCCCTTCCAATGCCTGGCCACCCTTTCCATGAAGAAATTCTTCCTGATGTCCAGCCTAATGGAGTTGGAGGCCTTTTCCTCCTTTCCTGTCCCTTGTTCCCTGGGAGCAGAGCCTGATCCCACCTGGCTGCACCCTCCTGTCAGGGAGTTGTGGAGATCCAGGAGGTCCCTCTGGAGCCTCCTTTTTTCCAGGCTGAGCCCCTTTCCCAGCTCCCTCAGCTGCTCCTGGTGCTCCAGACCCTTCCCCAGCTTCCCTGGACACACTCCAGCCCCTCAAAGTCTTTCTTGCCATGAGGGGACAAAACTGGACACAGGATTTGAGGTGTGGCCTCAGCAGTGCCCAGCACAGAAGGACAATCCCTGCCCTGCTCCTCCTGGCCTCATCGCAAGCCAGGATGGTTCCATCTCCCTCTTCCCTTGTTTTGTGTCTCTTCCTGCAGCAAATGCCCTGTACTGCTACACCTGCAACTGGGAGCAAAGCAACTGGAGCTGCCTGAAGGCTGAGAAGTGCTCGGACAAGGACGAGTACTGTGTCACCAACGTGGCCTCCGTGGGAGTCGGTAGGTGCTGCCTCTGGATCCCCTCCTGGGCACTCAGGAACGGGATGTGAGGTCTGGGCTGGATTTGTGATGGGCTGAGGAGTTGTTGGGAAGCACAAGTTGGAGGTGGAGCCCTTCCTAACCCAGCCTGGCGGTGCTGAGGGTTTGGAATTCTCCTCCCCATCACACTGAGATTTTCCTGTTCAGCTGTTTTATTCCTGCACTGAAAATCAGGGGACATTGAGAGAAGAAGAAGGATCCTTCAGAGGAAGAATAAATAAATTTGAACCCTGATTCCTTGTTCCCTGGGAGCAGAGCCTGACGCCAACCTGGCTGCATCCTCTTTTTGGGGAGTTGTGGAGAGTGAAAAGGTCCTCCCTGAGCCTCCTTTTCTCCAGGCTGAGCCCCCCCAGTTCCCTCAGCTACTCCTGGTGCTCCAGACCCTTCCCCAGCTCCATTCCCTTCTTTGGACATGCTCCAGCTCCTCAATTTCTTTGTTGCTGTGAGGGCCCAAAAATTGATACCAGGATTTGAGGTGTGGCCTCACCAGTGATAAGAAAGGGGAAAAATCACTTCCCTGGTCCTGCTGGTCACACTGTTTCTGATCCAAGTCAGATATAGAGGGAAACAACATTATCTTCCTCAAGCAGAGAAGCCTGGAAATGTGATTTAAATCCAGGAATGAACACTGTCATTGTACACCTAAAAATGTCCTGATATGAGGATCCATGCTGGCAAGTGCTGGATGCCCAGTATGGATATGGAATTCCTTGTGTAGGAGGTCACCAACAATTCCTGGGCTGTGGTGGGACCAGGATGGGTCTCATGCTGATCTCTGGGGCTGTGGGGGACTGTGGGACTCATCAATCCAACTCCATCCTGCACAAGGATCATTCCCCCTACCCTGTTGCTAATCCTGCTCTCTCCCTTCTCTGGGCCAGGCTTTTTGTCCCTTTGGAAGAGGATCACCAAGAAGTGCTCCAGCACCTGCCCACACCACAACTTCCTCCTGGGCCTGGCCACCTACACCTCCTACTGCTGCCAGAGCTTCCTGTGCAACCTCAGTGCGTGCCCAGGGCCCCGGCTGGCTCGCCCATGAGGTGCCAGGGAGTCCCATTCCGTGTCCTTCGTCACCTGCCCGGTGCTGCTGGGAGAAAATGGACCCTGAAGGACTGAAGAGCTTGGCCAGATTCCCCCAGGAGGGTGTGGACATCAAACATGAGGAATAGATAAAGTATTGTGGTCATTGTCTTGTCCTGTGGTGCCTCCCAACCTTCTTGTTTTCTTCTCATCCCTGAGCTCTGCGGCTCCACAGAGCTCTGAGTGCCACATCCAGGAGTTCCTGGGACACCTCCAGGGATGGGGACTCCACAACCTCCCTGGGCAGCCCCTTCCAATGCCTGACCACCCCTTCTGTGAAAAAATTCTTCCTGATGTCCAACCTGAACCTTCCCTGGAGCAACTTGAGGCCTTTTCCTCTCATCCTGTCCCTTGTTCCTTGGGAGCAGAGCCTGACCCATCCCTGGCTGTCCCCTCCTGTCAGGGAGTTTTGGAGAGTCAGAAGGTCCCCCTGAGCCTCCTTTTTTCCAGGCTGAGCCCCTTTCCCAGCTCCTTCAGCTGCTCCTGCTGCTCCAGGTCCTCCCCCAGCTCCATTCCCTTCTCTGGACACGCTCCAGCCCTCAATATCTGTCCTGTCATGCTCTGTCCTGCAGCTTTGGGAGGGAGATGCTCCTTCTGCATCTCCAGAGGGGTTTCTCCTGGAATTTTATCCTATTTTGGGCGCAGTTGGAGCCACAGAGTAGAAACTTCTGGGCAAAAAGAACTCCTCTTATGTGCACCTCTGTCCCCACCTCCATTTCCAGCATCCTTGGGAATCCCTTCCTTCACATTTCTTTGCTGTTGTTGGAGCCACATGGCCTCACCAAGGGCCAGCAGCTCCCTGGATTCACAATTCCTACTGCCTGGAATTGTGTCTTCCAGCAATCCATTAATCCACCTTTCCCTCAGACATCTTCCAAAGCAACAGCAGGGTAATCATGGAATATCCTGAGCTGGAAGGGATCCACAAAGGGATCATCAAAGCCCAGCTCCTGGTCCTGCACAGGACAAACCCAACAATCCCACCCTGTGCCTGAGAGCTTTTTCCAAGCACTTCTGGAACTCTGTCAGCCTTGGTGCTGGCACCACTTCCCTGGGGAGTTCCAGTGCTCAAAGCCCCTCGGGATGAAGAACCTTTTCCTAAAATCCAGCCCAACCTTCCCTGACACATCTCCAGTTGTTCCCTCAGGTCACGGGCAGCAGAGAGAAGAAATTGGTGCCTCCTCCTTTGCTTGCCCTCATGAAAAGCATTTGCAGCATTTGGGTTGAGCTGCTGAGGAAACTTGGAGAGGTTTACAAGGAAAAGAGATTCCAGAGAGGCCAAATATTTGATAGAGATGTTTCCAGAGGCTGCAGAGAAACGAGGGTAAAAAGGGGCTGGAAAAATAAACGACGACAAGACAACAGAGGTTTTTCTTTGTCAGATCTGCTCTGGGCACCTCTTCTTTCTCCTAAACAGCACTTTTTGGAGGAATTTCGCACTGGAAAAATCATGGGGATGCTTTAGCTCGAGTCAAAGCTCCCAAATCTGCAAAACATTCCTCAGCCAAGGGATGACACTCTGTGCTGTGCTTCCAACCCAAGCCTGGTAAACAACTGGGACAAAAGGGGCTTTGAGCTGTGCTGAGCAGGGCTGCCTCAGGCTGGAGCTTGGGGCTGCTCAGGTTGGAGGATTTCTTTCCAAATCCTTTACAACAGGGAATTTTCAGGAGTGTGTCTCTCTTTTATTAATCAATTTGTGCTTTCCTTCATCCCCTCCCACTGTGTGCAGAAACCTTTTCCCCTTATTTACAGCACGATCTCTTCCCAACCCTCTTCAGGAATTTTTATTTCCCACCCTAAAGCAATTCAAGCCTCCTCCTTACCCTCAACCCAAAGCTCTTAATTTACTCATCACGAAATATTTCCTCACAAAACCAAACCAAAACAAAACAATGACAAAAAGGGATTTGTGTTGTTCTTCTCCTGCGTGCCAGAATTTTTCCACTCTCTGAAAGCACTGAGGAATCCCAGTTGGACAGACTAATAATTAATATTTCATTGGGTTGGATTTATTCTTCCTGCAGTCGTGGAGACAGAGGCTCCCCCAGCCTGCAGAGAAATGCAGTCGGGAATTTTTTTTTGCTGCTTTAAAGCAAAACTGACTGGGTTTTTTTGCTTGATTTGCTGTGCCTTTGCTGCAGAAAAACTTCCTTGTATCCATGGATAATAGAAAGGGAAAATAAAACATCCTGGGCATGGTTGAAGAATAAAGGGTTATTTTTTTTACAACATAAAAAATAAAGTAAAAGAGAGGAGGTTTAGATGGGATATTGGAAATAAAATTTTATTGGGAAGGGAGTGAGACCCTGGAATGGATTTCCCATGGAGGCTGTGGCTGCACCATCCCTGGAAGTGTCCAAGGCCAGGCTGGAGAGGGGTTGGAGCAATCTGGGATAGTGGAAGGTGTTCCCATGGCAGGGGGTGGCACTGGATGATCTTCAAGGTCCCTTCCAACCCAAACCATTCCATGATCCTATAACTCCCACTGCAGCTCAAGGATATGGGAATCCCTCCTCCCGGAATGCCAATCAACCCTGGTGGCAATTACTCCTCTCCAAGACATCTGAGATGTGCAGGAAGGAGAGGAGGGTGTGATTCCCAGCCACTAATTTTGGCCAGGAATTAGGGCCAGTCGGGACCACAGAGAGATGGGAGTCATTAACACACGGATGAGGCCACCCAGAAAATTACCCCGAGCTGTGTCCTGCAAGGCAGCACCCACCCCTTGGATTGGGAAGGTGTTTTGAGGATCCTAAACAAAAAAAAAGGGCTGTAAAACCTTTTTCTCCTCTCTCCAGACCTCTCTGAGCTTCTCTGACCCCATCCAAAGACTTGGTCAGGGTGAAGATGCTCCAGAGGCTCATCCCGATGTTATTGCAGGAATTTGGGGAGGGAATACCCAAACTGATACACATGGGGACAGAGGGGAGGGGGAGATATTGTCCTCCAAGGCATGGAAAAAGCTCCCTGGAGGAAGAATTCCCTGAGCATGGCACTGAAAGAGGCAGCAGAAAGCAAACACAGAGCCCTTTCAGCAGCTGGAGCCAGCAGGATCACGTGGAATTGAGATGGAGCAACACTTCCAAATGGAATGATAAATGCCTGGCTGTGGATAATGATCAGTTTAAATACCTCAGAGACGTGTTGGATGGAGTTGTGACGTGGTTCCTTCAGGTCCAGGATAGTTGTCACCCTTCATCTCTGCTGTCAGAGCCACCAACAGCCAAATCCCGTGGAGAAATTGATCCTAGTGCTGATCCATGTGTGTGGGCGAGGCTGAGGAGTGCTGGGAGGGAGGAGGGAATGAGACAGAGACATCAAACCTTTAAATAAGAAGGAGAGGAATGGCCAAGGCAGGGATCCATGAGAGAGGGGACATCAGATGGTGGCATGTGACCAGTGGCCACCCCACTGTCCCCCTGGCACCCCCACGAGATGAGTGTTGGGCCAGGCAGGAAAACCCCAGACCTCCTCTCTGAGGCACAGCAAGCCCAGAGCTGTTTCCTAACTTTTGTAGGGTTCAGGGAAGGGGGCGAGGTCCTTGTTTGGTTTTGGGATTCCAGAGTGACTAGCTGGATCACAGAAACCAGGGAATATGGAGAGGGGAGAAGTGACCTGGCTGTTCCCAGCCAGGGATGGATAAATGCATCTCTGAGCTCGTGACACTTTTCTGCTGGGAGCTTGGGTGGAAAAATTGCAGGAAATTCAGCTTTGGGGGAAATTCCAGCTTTTTGGGGAAACCAAAAGCTGGAAG